>NW_027187352.1:14218234-14251514 GCF_028583685.1 Petaurus breviceps papuanus
AGAGAGAGAGAGAGAGAGAGAGAGAGAGAGAGAGAGAGAGAGAGAGATTAATTTGGAGATGCTTCCAAACACAGTCCATGCATCCAGAACTTGAGAATTCTGATCAATAGATTATAGATTAAAAGACTGGGCATGTATCTAGACTATATTTACAGAATGTGTGCTATTTAATTGAATTGTCACATCAAGACGAGCCTTAAAAATCACTTTAGCCAGAAAATGTGTTATTTCCTTGCCAAATGGTGCCAAAGGAAAGATTGGTTGAGAATCTCAGCTCTTATAAAATCTTATGGAGTGGAAGATCATGAATATGTCATCTCATAACACCATGAAAAATTGTGAAAGGGAAACAAAATACAAACAAACATGTTACATAAGTTTGACAAACTGTTCTCTCTATCAACATGAGTGAAACTACCATATTTGAACTGTAAAATTACAGAACTTGGTATCTTTTTTGACAAAATAGAAATGGTACTAAAGAAAGAA
Source organism: Petaurus breviceps papuanus (assembly GCF_028583685.1). NCBI lineage: Eukaryota > Metazoa > Chordata > Mammalia > Diprotodontia > Petauridae > Petaurus > Petaurus breviceps. Next base: position 14,218,724 of record NW_027187352.1, read on the forward strand.
GGCAAACTGGACTGTCTAGATTAAGAGCACAAGTGAGAGATCTACACTGAAAACCACAGAATTTTGAGGGTTTTAATGGATCAATTCTTTTTTTTGCCTTTTTTTGGAGGGCAATTGGGGTTAAGTAACTTGCCCAAGGCTACAAGTCTAGGTTTTTTGTGTGGGTATTAAGTGTCTGAGGCCGCAACAGAACTCGGGTCCTCCTGACTCCGGGGCCGGCACTTAACTCACTGCACCACCTAGCCGCCCCATGATGGATCAATTCTAAAACAAACAAACAAAAAACATTGGAAGAGGAGAGAACATCAAATCCTTGAGAGAAACATGAATGTTATGACTGATAAAGAAGGTGAGAAAAATGAATAATTACCAACATATAAGCTTTTGTTCCCACCCTTAGAAAATTACTAAAGAATATTTTATATAGGGGCAGAGACAAGATGGCAGAGTAGAAGCAGGAATTTTTGTGAGCTCCCCTAACAACCACTTCCAATATCTGTAAAATATGAGTCTAAAAAATTTTAGAGCTACAGAACCCACGAAGTGACAGAGAGAAACAAATCTCCCACTGAAGGCAGCCTGGAAGGCTGACAAGAAGGATCTATTGCAGAATGCTGGGAGCCAGGCACAGTCCAAGCAAGCCACATGGTTGAGCCCCAGGGCAGTTCTCACCAGCAGGCCAGCTGGAGCAGACTTCAGGAGAGTGAATCACTAGCATCTGTGGAGCTTTACAAACTTCTCAACCCAAAAAAGTCAAAGAGAATATAAAAGATCAGTGGGAAACTCTGTTGGAACAGGGGGATGGAGGAACATGGTCCGGCTTCTGCCCCTGGGGCAAGAGTGGGCAAGAGGTGGTGGAGAGGCAGCGGCTGCAGCAGCTGCAGCTGCTGCTGTGTGGCTATATCCAGAGCTCCTGGCCTGCAGGTCATAGGGGAACCAAGTTACCATTCAGAGGGTAATTGCTCTTGCTTTAACCTGTTTGGATCTAGATTGCTGTCTGGGGCAATGGTCCTGTGATGAGAAATGCCAGTTCCAGTGTGTTGTCTGTAGAGGGAGTGCCCTCCTCAGACCTCTGACAACATTTGTGAAAACCCCAGCAAATTGAGACAAAGCTCTCCACTCTGGAAGCAGAGATCTACTATGGTAAAGAGATAAAAAGGCAAGTAATTGACTTGCAAGATGAGCAAACAGAGAAAATGTAATCAGAACATAGATTCCTATTTTGGGGAGGAAAAGGATCAAACATGGAATGGGAGGAAGAAAATGAAGTCATAAATCCTGCATCAAAAGCTTCCAAAAAATATGAGTTGGTTACAGGCCATGGAGGAGCTCAAGAAGGATTTCAAAAATCAAGTAAGAGAAGTGGAGGAAAAATTGGGAAGAGAAATGAAAATGATGCAAGAAAATCATGAAAAGTGAGTCAACAGTCTGCTAAAGGAGACCCCCCCAATACTGAAGAAAATAACACCTTAAAAATAGACTAACTTGGGGGTGGTTAGGTAGTGTAGTGAATAGAGCACTGGCCCTGGAGTCAGGAGGACCTGAATTCAAATGCATACTCAGACACTTAATCCTTACTAGCTGTGTCAGCTTGGGCAAGTAACAGCCCCAATTGCCCTGCCTTCCCCCATTCTAAAAAGAAAAAAAAAGTCACTTGAATGGCAAAAGAGGCTCAAAAAGCCAATGAAAAGAAGAATGCCTTAAAAAGCTGAATTGCCTAGATGGAAAAGGAATTTCAAAAACTCACTGAAGAGAATAATTCCTCAAAGTTAGATTGGAACAAAAGGAAGCTAATGACTATGAAAAATCAGGTTACTATAAAACACATCCAAACAAATGAAAAAAATAGAAGACAATGGGAAATATCTTACTGAAAACACCACTGACCTGGAAAATAGAACCAGGAGAGATAATTTTAAAATCATTGGACTCCCTGAAAGCCACAACTAAAAAAAAGAACCTAGAAATCATCCTTCAAGAAATTCTCAAGGAAAATTGCCATGATATTCTAGAACCAGAGGGCAAAATAGAAATGGAAAGAATTCACTGATCACCTCTTTAAAAAGATCCCTCCCCCCCAAAACAAACAAACAACTCCTAAGACTATTATAGCCAAATTCCAGAGTTCCCAGATCAAGGAGAAAATGTTGCAAGAAGACAGGAAGAAATAAATCAAGTATTGTGGAAACACAATCAGGATAACACAAGATCTAGCAGCTTCTACACTAAAGGATCAAAGGGCTTGGGATATGATATTCCAGAGGTAAAAGGACCTATGATTAACACCAAGAATTACCTACCCAGTAAAAGTGAGTATAATGTTTCATGGGGAAATATAGTCATTCAATTAAATAGAGGACTTTCAAGCATTCTTGATGAAAAATTCAGAGCTGAACAGAAAATTTGACTTTCAAATAAAAGAATCAAGAGAAGCATGAGAAGGTAAACAAGAAAAAGAAATCATAAGGAACTCATTAAAATTGAAATATTTACATTCCTACATGGAAAAAAAATGATAATTGTAACTCATGAGACTTTTCTCAGTATGAGGATTGCTGAAAGAAAGAATATATATATATATATAATATGTATACATAAATATATATGTTTATCTAGGAGGGTGTATGTGTGTATAAATACACATGTGAGTGTGTGTATATAAGTGTGTGTGTATATATAAATAGAGGGCAGAGCATAAGTTGAGTAGGAAGGGAAGATATTTAAACAATAAAATTAAAAGGTAAGAGAGGAATATGAGAGAAGGAAATAGGGAGGAATAGAATAGGGGAAATTATCTCATATAAAAGAGGTAAGAGAAAACTGTTACAATGGGAGGGAAGAACAGGAAGGCAAAAGGGAATGGGTCAACCTTACACATTGAATTTGGCTTACGGAGGGAATAACATACACTCTTAATTGGGTATCTTACCCTGCAGGAAAGTAAGGGGGAAGGGGATAAGAGGGACGATGATAGAAAGGAGGGCAGATTTGGGGGGGGAGGGTAGTTATAAGTACACACTTTTGAAAAGGGACAGGGTCAAAGGAGAAAACAGAATAAGTGGGGAGCATGATAGTCTGGAAGGAAATATAGTTAGTCTTTCACAATATATCTACTCTGTAAAGGTTTTATGTAACTACACATGTACAACCTATATTTAATTGCTTATCTTCCCAGTAGGGGTGGGTGATGAGGGAAGAAGGGAAAGAATCTGTAAATCAATGTTTTAAAAACAAATGTTAAAAAATGTTTTTTAAATGCAACTGGGAAATAAGATATACAGGCACCAGAGTATAGAAATTCATCTTGCCCTACTAGAAAAATAAAAGGGGGAATAAGGGAGGATATAAGAGAGAGCAGATTAGAGGAAGTTGTATTAAGTAGATTTGCTATTTTGGGGTGCAGGGTAGGGGGAGATGGGGAAAAAATTTGTAACTCAAAATCTTGTGGAAATGAATGTTGACAACTAAAAATAAACAAATTAAGAAAAAAGAGAATAATTTGTATTATCATGGAGGGGATCATTGAGGATAGGGAATGGTAGAGGTAGTTTCTGGTATTGTGTTTATGTGTATTTGTGAGTATGACAGGAGGAAGCATGATATAGTGATACAAAAATGGCATTAAAATGAGTACATACTGGAATTCATTTCTTGTCCTTGACATATGCAGGATATGAAATTATGGATAAATCACTTAACTTTGGGGATCCTGGGACAACTCCTTAATTATACATTAAGTTAGTAACCTATACCAATAGGATTTACTTACTGGGGAGTTCTCTTTGCCAATGAAATCACAGCTGTGAACCATAAAATAGCATAGCACAGCATAGCATAACATAACATAATATAACATAATTTAACATAGCATAATATAACATAATGTAATATAATGTAATGCAATATAACATAATGTAACAAAATATGATATAATTAATATGAAAATGTAATATAAAACAACAATAATGTGTGATATGACATGATGTGACACAAAGTAACATAACAACACAATGTAACATATGTATATGTGCATGCATATGTACACATACACACCTATTCATAAAACACAATTGAGTATATGTACATAATAATATGCATATATGATAAGTGGATGCATATGTGTATATATGCACACATATACAAACACATATATGATCAAGATAAATCTGCCAACTATTTTTAGCATAATTATTCAAATCATTACCCAAATTAGTCTAGGCCAGATGACATTTCTTTGGACTCCATTTTCAATAGCATCTGACGGAACAGGGCACATTAAATATTTATTAATCTCTTGAAGTTATCTTGACAGCCTAAATATGAAGCTTTGGCGCCTGAGGTAGAAGAATCCCATTAGAAGGATTGTCTTTTGGTCAAATCCAATAGATAGGAACTTTAGTTGAGAAAAAAAAATCCACCTTAATTTCCTATATTGAGAATTTGAGAAAGTAGCAGAAAGGTTAAGTAACTGGAAAATTTAGCAGAAAATTATTTTATGCCCTCCCCACACACATTCTCCTATTGCCTTTGTCATCTTTCAATCTGTAATCTAAATAACCTTTCAGTAAATGAGTAAATGTTTGCATTACTTTGCCTCTAGCTTATACAGATACGAATAATCCTGTCTTTATTAACCAGGAGAAATTAAATTAACTTGATAATGGAATAAAAAAAAGAAGAAAAGACAAGTAGATTGTATTAATGTAGAGACTATAAGAATATCTAATGACAACAAGAAAGTTTAGAATCTCTGGACACTGTTAATCCATGTAAGTAAAATGGATTAGGCTGTCATCAGCAAGCATGGAAATAACATGCTGTTCTTAACAGTTAATCTTCCTGTTTGGAATTAAGAATGGACAAATGAATTCCTTTTGCCAAGTTCTTAATCCATCTTGTGTTTAATTTTGCTCTTATCATACTAAGCCTTAGTCTTTGGATCTTCTGATCTATTTGCATTCGATCACACATAAATTTACTTCCTCTTTATCCATGTAGAGAACCATAAAAGTGGTCATTTGGACAGGCTTCAGATTTCTCTTACTTTCAAAAATGTCCACAATTTTTAAAAAATAGTATAAAAAATGAAACTACTGACTTCAGTATCACAAGAGTCAATGATTTTGTTGCTAACAATTCTTCCTATACCAACTATGTATAAACCTCAATATTAGAAGTATTATGTGGCCTATAGACACATATGGTCAGCGAAACTCCTCAGTACAGCTGGAACCAGCTTAAAATGCAACTGGAAAATATTTAACAAAATAAATAAAAATGCAATAGAACACAGATATTGTTAATAAGTTATTTTTTCTAAGTCAATGTACAGCCAGCAGGAATGCTCATACATTGTTAGGTGGCAAGCAGTTATTTCCTGGTCAACATTCTTAGAGTGGTGAACTCCAAATGTGGTTAAACTTTGGATCAATATAGATAAAAGTCAAGAAAAAGAAACCCACACCATGGTCATATTGAAAATATATATGTCTTTACCTTAATTTCACTGCCTTTCTCTTAGGAAATGAGTAATATGCTTTGTCCTAGGTTCTTTAGTATCATGATGGTTATTACTAAGATCAGATAAAGTTTTGTTTATCTTTTAAAGTTTATTTTTAAATTTTATTTTAAATTTATTATTATATTTGAAGTTTATTTTTCTTTATACTATCAGTTTATACATTTTTTCTGGTTTTGCTTACTTCACTCTATAATCAGCTCAAAATATAAAATTTTGGGGGTATACAATGGAACAAGGGACTACAAAAGATTCTTCCACAAGCCTGACAAAAGATTCAGGATTTTCCCACCTCTACCAATAAGAAGGAGGCCCAAAAGTTCATAAGATTGTTTGGATACTGGAGGCACCACATTCCACATTTGGGACAGATTTTGAAATCTTTATATAGAGTCACTTGGAAGAAATATGAATTTGATTGGGGACTTGAGCAGAGTAAAGCTTTTGAAGAAGCCAAGGCTGCCATACAATTGGCCCTAGATTTATGGCCAATGCAAAATGGTCCAGTGGAATTACAAGTGACTGTACAGGTGATTACACAAACTGGAGCTTATGGCAAAAACAACAAAGCCAAAATGTACCCTTGGGATTTTGGTATAGGAAACTCCCTTCATCTACAGTCCAGTATACACCTTTTGAAAAGCAGTTGTTAGCTGCATATTGGGCTTTGGTGGAGACTGGACAAATGACTGTGGGCCATGAAGTGATATTAAGACCTGGAATCCCGGTTATGACCTGGGTAATGAGTACCCCAGCTTCTCACAGAATTGGACATGCCCAAGAGGCTAGTATAATCAAATGGAAGTGGTATATTCAAAATAGAGCAAAAACAGGCAAAAGCGGAGTCTCTGAGCTACATGAATCTGTAGGAAACATAGAAACTGAGGGGAATGACACACCCCCTGAGCCAAAGCAACAGTTGGTACAGTCCTCTGTAAAATGGAATGAGGGATATGATGGATTAACTGAAGAACAAAAGAGACATGCATGGTTTACTGATGGGACAGCAAAATATTTGGGTCAAAAAAGACATTGAAAAGCAGTGACCTATAACCCATGTACTAGAAGGACTTTGGACAGTACTGGGATAGGTGGAAGTAGTCAATATGATGAACATATGGCAGTACACCAAGCCATCAAAATAGAACAAGGAGGACAGTGTCATATATTTATTGATTCATAGGCTAATGGGTTAGCTACATGGATGCCCATGTGGAAAAATCAAAATCGGGAAATTTATGGCAAACAAGTCTGGGGCAAATAATTATGGAAAGATATCTGGATCATGTCTTTGGTCACTGACTTGTCAGTTTTTCATGTAGATGCTCATGTTTCCCTCACCACACCAGAACGTGAATACAATGCTCATGCTGATCGACTGGCAAAGATTGCTACAGAACATATTGTCCCTCCTTTGAAAACAACTGATGATCTGGTATTAGCAAAATGGGTCCACCAAACAGCAGGTCATTTGAGAGTCCAGGCCACACATTGGTGGACACAAGATTGAGGTATTAGTATCTCTCATTCACTGTTAAAACAGATAGCAGACGAATGTCATATATGTCAATTGGAAAAGGGGTGAACTGTTCCTTGGGTAGTAGCCAGAGAAATAGTGACAGGAAAGGTCCCAGCCCAAATCTGGCAAATAGATTATATTGGTCCACTACCACAAGATAAAGGATGCAGATTTATATGTACTTGTGTTGACTCCTATTCAGGTATACTAGTGGCTTGTCCTCATAAGAACACTACTCAGAAAAACACCTGTGAAACTCTAGATCTCCTAAGTTTGTATTATGGAACCCCAATGCAGATTCAAAGTGACAATGAGTCACATTTCAAAGGTAATGAAATGAAGAGGTATTGTATACTAAACAATATAGAATGGATACATCATATTCCATAATATCCACAGGTATCTGGGTTAATTGAAAGAATGAATGGATTATTGAAAGAACAGTTAAGGAAGTTAAGTTACAATAATTTTTATCAACATCGGAAGGACAATTTTTCATGACTTTAAGTAATTTGAATAATAGACCATTAGGAGGAAGTACACCTCTAGCCAGATTGATGACCCCAACTCTGCAAATTAGAAAATAACAAACACATAAGATCCCAAATATTGAGTATTGGACTTTGAGACCAGATGTCCCAGCACCGTACCCAGGACCACCTGGTTCAGTGGGGTATGATTTACATTGTTTAGAGGACTTTTGGTTGGACAGAAAAGAAATAAGAAAAATCTCCACTGGGATATGCATAAGAATCCCTAAAAATCACTTTGGACAAATTTTACCCAAATCAGGATTAACAGCTCAAGGAATACATGCATTTGCTGGAGTAAGAGAGTCTAATTATCAAGAAGAAATTGTTGTGATATTTCATAATTTAGTTGAAGGGCCCATACAGATTCATAAAAATGATAGGATAGTTCAAGTGATTATCGTTCCTTGTAAAACAATACTACTTGTAAAAACTGACCCTCCTTCCAAAATAACTGTCATAGGACCTGAAGGATTTGGTTCTACTGATAGAATAATATTGGAACTAAAATATGGGTAAAATGGAAGCCAGATGATGTTCCAAAGGCTGCAGCGATTATAGCACATGGGAGGGACAACACTGTAACTATTGTTTATTCTGGAGAAGATGATTACAAAATTGTACCCTAAACTCATACTGTGAGTGAGGCTACAGTAGTGGGCTCATGAACTCCAGTAGCATGGTAGATCCTATATCTACCTTCTTTCTGGTTATTGTCTTCTTGCTTCTTCTTGGCTTTTTGTCTGTTCAACTTGTTGGCTAGATTTGTTTCCACAGGCTTGGTACCCTCCACCTGTAGATTCCTGATAGCTTAAGCTGGATGTCACTCCCTGTCTGCAACTTTGATGTGTCACACCTGGACCTGGCATCAAGCACAGTACAAATGCTGGCTAAAGAACTCTCAAACGCGACTCCTTGGGACAGGGACAGCTCTACATCCAATTTCAGTAGCAAGTAGCCATGGAAGGAGAGACTTCACCCCTTACCCCAAGATTTTGGGACCCCATTTGTTCAGGGGGGAATGATGGGGAGCTTGTGCTCAAGCTCAACCCTAAAATATTGTTTTCTGTGTTTATTATGTGCTGTCCCTGTTATATTGTTGTAAAATTCTGTTGACACCAGTTACTCCTAAAACTCCTATTAACCTATGTAATGAAATGTATTGTTAATGTATTTTTGCCAAGTAAGGGACATGGAAGTTCTTGGGGCTGAATGTAATGGTCATGGGATTTGTAGATCTTCCATGCTCCTTGAACTTGCTGATGTAGTAGGAAGGGGTGGGGAAAGAAGAAGCTGGAGCCAAGCTAGAGTGTGTGAGGTGACTGGAAGTGTGGTGGTGGCGGTTGTGGCAGGGGCTTCACAAACTCCTTTTTTTGAGCCAGCCAGAATTTCTGCTAAGGACTCCTGCTGAGGACTGCCAGGGATGGGAACTGCAGGGGACTGGAGCTGCTGAGAGAGAGCTGCATGGATGCTGAGCAGTTGCTGTGAATGAGGAGAGAAGGACCCTGCCTGAGGTAGTCTGTTCTGTTTTGAAGGCTTGAGAATGTGGGTGTTTACTGCATGAACTATATGTGCCAACTCTGCAGCTACTGTGATGGCTTTGACTTTCTGGTCTTGGGACTCAGTTTTCTGTTATTTGAATAAATGTTCTAGCTTTGCCCCCCATGTGGAGAGCCTGGTATATTTTGTGAGTAATAACCATATCAACATATTTATAGTTACCATAGGCATTGTGAATATTGCATTGTTGACACAATTGTAAAGGGGAGAAATGAGGCTTAGAGAGTTTAATGACTTTCTAAGTTAAAACTTAGCTAATCAATTATGGATCTCAGACTTTCATCACAATTTTCTGATTTCAGGTGCAGGATTCTTGGTATAGTGGAAATTGTGGCTTTGGAATCAGAGGAACTTAGATGAAATCCTTAATCTACCACCTACTTCATGTATGACACTGGGCAAGTCTCATAAACTCTTTGAGATAAAGTTCTATTGAGTATGTTCTATTAAGTACCCTCAAGAGTCTCTTCCAGCCATAATTCCATGATATATCTCTTTTAAAAAATAATCCCATTAATTCATATATTGGTTTGAAGCTCATGATATCCTTTCACATTCATACTAAGTAATTTCAAGCTAATATTATCAATGAGGATGCTGAAAGTCAGAATTAAAGAGTCTTCCCCAAAGTCATGCAGCTATTAAGTGTAGAACAGAATATTAAAGCCAGATATTCTGACTTCAAATCCAATTCTCTTTCCATAACACCAAGATGTCTCTTCTACCTCAAAATTCACCACGAATATATCATGGAATATGTGAATATGTTGAGACTGACATATAAAACTTCCTATAATGTCCTACAGTGATAACTCATCTTGGCTTAGGGGTCACTAAGGGTTCTTGAAGGTTATGCCATTAGAATGTAATTTGTATAGATCCAAACAAAGCAAAAGGGCTTTGAGCTTGTTCCATGTGATGGACTTTGCAACTAACAACCCTAGATCAGACTGATTAGATGTGAAAAGCCCCATCACAAGAGTTCTGAATAACTCACAAAGTCCATTCACTAATGTGCAAATGGACTGTGTTCCAAGTAACATATGCAGCACCTTTACTGATGATCAAGAGCCTTGAAGAATACCAAATAGAATACAAAAAGTAAAGGGGTGCTCTGTGATCCAGGAAAAAACTGATGAAATTTCACCTCAAGTAGGTAAAATGATCTCATATGAGAATCTAGCTCTTAGCTCTCTCTGAAGGTTCAGCCACTGGGAATCAAGGTGCATTTTGAGGGGTCCACTATCCTTTCTTGCCCTGTCTTTCTCTTTTTCTATTTTCCTCTTTTCAAAAGTCTCTTTGGGAATCATGTCTCCCTATATGTAGAACACATCATAAAGCTACCCTTTAGGGGATCTCCAAGGGTAGGGGTACAAATATGTGCTATAAAGCCTCAGATAGTTTATTAAATGTGTCTCCGTATGTAGTATCACCTCAATTAATTCAAATTTAATCAATCCTGAGCCTTCAATTAAGGGAAGTTATATGGCACAATGTATAGAGCACTGGGCTTAGAATAAGGAAGACTCATCCTCAGGGGTTCAAATCTAATCTCAGTTATTTTCTAACAGTGTGACCCTAGGCAAGTCACTTAACCATGTTTGCCTCGGTTCTTTTTGTAAAATGAGCAGGAGAAGGGAATGGAAAACCACATCAGTATCTTTCCTGAGAAAACCCCAAATAGGGTCACAAAAAGTTAGACATAACTGAAACAATTCAACAGCAACAAGTCCTCAATTAGCATGCACTTAACATTGTTGCTTGCACCTACTTTTGGAAACTCTCTTACCTTGTATTCAGGTAATCATTAATTCTACTGCTTTCCCTCTCATATTTCCGATCACTTCTTCTCAGACTTTTTGGCCATATTTTCTTCCTCTTTAGACTCTCTGAAAACAATCAGGTTTTATGAAGAAGGGAGAAAATATAAGAAAACTATGTATTATCCTAGAAGATAAACTGTACCATTACTGTGTAACCCCAGAAGGCAAAACTGGGCCTGATGACTACCAGTTACTAGGAGAAAGATGTAAGATCATCTAAGGACAGAACCCCTAAAAGAGAGGAAGCCTGGTGTCATGGAATGAGCACTCAGCTAGAATTCAGGAGACTTGGTTTGAAATCCTAACCCTGATCTCTACTTGCTGGGTAACCCCGGGGCAAGTATTTTACTTTCACTGATGCTGAAATTCTTACATAATGATGAAAGTAACATTTTCACTCTCTATGTAACATCGTAGCTATGAAGAAAGTGCCCTGCACAGCATTATTGAATGTAAGTTATCATTAATAATAATCTGTATTCCCTGGAAACAGAGTCAGTTGCCTTGTAAAGTAGTTTGTGAGAGTGTTCAAACATGGGCTAGATACATTTCAATTGTCCCAAAACTTATTAAATGCCTACTCTGTGATGAGTATTTTGCTAAGGGCTGGGTATGTAAAGAGGAAAATAAAACAGGGCTTTTTTTCACAATGGTTACATTCCACTGGGGGAAAGAGGTCAACATTTCCACAAATAATTAAATATTAAATATATAATAAATAAATATGTGGCAATGTTCCGTGCAGGGGAGAGGTGTGACAACTGAGAGGATGAAAGAAAAGGTGGCTGTCAAATGACTGAAGAAAGTTAGGGATTAAAGAACAAACAGAAATAATGAAGGAAAGCATATTAAGCATGGTGTAGAACTTGAGCTGAACACAGGAGAAGTGGGAGAGACAATATTGTGTCAGTAAAAAGGACCACGCCCGTTCGAATTAGAACATAAAAGGATGCTAGGAAGAGTCATACGTTGTCAACCTGGAAGGAGAAGCTGAAGCCACATTCTGAAGGGACTTAAATGCCAAATAGATGAAGTTGGATTTTTTTCTAGAAGCAATAAGGAAGCAATGGAGCATCTCAAACAGGGAAGTGATATAGTCAGATCTATAATTTAGGAATATCACATCAGCAACCACGTGGAGGACAGATTAACCAAAGAATAATAATAGCTGATATTTATGTAGTGTTTTAAGGTTTGCAGAATACTTTACCACTAAGTCATTTTATCCTGACAACCGCCATGGGAGAGAGGTGCTTTTTATCCATTTTATGGACAAGAAGAGTGAGGTTTAAAGAGATAGGTCAAGTGACTTACTCAAAGGTCCACAGATAGTAAGTGTCTGAGGCTAAATATGAACTCAGGTCTTCCTCACTACAAGTCTAGCCTTCAATTCTTCTAGCCATAGGACTGACTAGAGTAGAGAGCCAATGGCCTGGATACAGTAAAAAACAATTAGGAAATTGATGAAGTAATCAGAAAAAAAGATAATGAAGATCTGAGTTGGAATGGTGGTCTTGTGAATGGAGAAGACAGTTGCTACATAGTGGTAAGCTGATAAATATTGAACACCCAACTCTGGAAACAACAACTACTTGGATATGGGGTGATGAGGGTGATCAAAGAGTTAAAGATGACAAAAATGACTTTCAGGTTAAAACTTTGGGTGAATAAAAAATGGTGATATTGTTGACAGAAATAGGGAACCTAGGAAGAAGGATGGATTTAAGAGGGAAAATCAGTTATGTCTTCCACATATTGATTGTGAGATTCCTGTTTTATAATCAATTAAGAAATTGTAGCTCATAAATGTATACATACCATTCTTGGTGATAGAATTACATGCTTACACAGAATTCTCCTCATAATAATCTTGTGAGGTGAACAGCACAAGGAATATTGTCCATATTTTAAAGGGGACTAAAATAGATCCTGAATGGGGAAAAATGTGCATAAATAATTCATAATCAGTCAGATAATTTCTGCCTGAGATAACTGCATGGGAAAGGATGTTGAACCAATAGATCTCCTAAATTTAAGATCTTCTGAATTTTTTAAAAGCAAACCCACAAATTTCAGGAATGCCTAGAGTCAAAAAACAAACTACCCTTCCCCCAGAAACAAAAACTAAAAAAAAAAAAACCCAAAAATAAAACCCCAAACACTTATCTTTGCTAAGAGAGTCTATACCCCATCCTGCCCCTGGTTTCTAATTCTCTTTGATGTCAAGGTGCTATATTGAAATGTCTTACCCAATTCTGCTTTCCACAGGAATTTTTATCATTACACTCATCATTCTTCTCTCCACACTATTACTACTATGTCCAAGACAAAACATTTATATATTTTCTGCCTTGGAAACAAAGAGTATAATATTCTGATACCATAATTAGTGTCCAGGAAGAAATAATTGTTAGAGCATTTTAGAAGGAATTGTTTAAAAGCATTCTGTCTCCATCCATTCAATCTTACTTTTGGTATTGGAAATAAGGCTTTCTTGAACAGAGGAGTGACATTGTTTGATATATAATTTGGAAGTATCAATTTGACTGCTGAATAGAGAATGGATTAGAGAAAAATAGCCTGGAGGTAAGATGAACAATCAGAAAACTTGTGAAGAAAAAACTTCGAAGTTCAGTCAGCAAACCATCTATCTGAAGCATGGATCCTATTGAAAACATAATAAAAAGTTTTACACAATGGGTAGTTCTCTAATTCTCAAAGCTGTCCAATTCCATATATTGTCGAATAGCTCAGATTGATAGACATGTTTTCATTATATCCAGCCAAAATCTGCCTACTTATAATTTTTACTCATTTGGTACTAGTTTTGTTTTCTGAGACCAAGACATTTTACAAAAAAATCCTTTTTCTTCATGACAGCTTTTAATATGCAATTTTTACAAGACTAGTAATGATGATGGAAGAGAAGGAAGCATGAAAACCCAGTTCTCCTCACACTTATTCCAATAAAAGTCTGAGAAGAGGCTGGACCAAATAGTGATTGAGAAATCCATGGAGAAATCAGAGTAAATCATTTTTTCTAACCCAAGATCACAAATTTAGCCTATATATGAAAGTGACCAGGGGAGGAAGTATGGAACAGGGTTGACTAGGATATCAAACTAAGCCTTCAGGGCTTAGAACATAGCTATTGCACTGTTCCTCTGACCTCATAACAGATGGTCCCGAATTCATCTCCTACTGCTCCACTCCAACTTTGTAACCAGAGTTACAGTTAATTTTTTATCATGATCAAGTACTAATTAGTGGGGTGCTAATCCATTGGGGAATAATTAAATAGCAGACAAAAGTAATAGAAAATTATTATAGGTGCAGGTGAAGGGTTGGGTTTCAAAAGATGAAGTATACCCTTCAGAGAAGAGGATATGAGGTAATTTAGGTTAGAAAACCTCTGTCTTCTGAGTAAAGTTAGTGGCAAATTTAGATGCCAAGAAGGAAGAGTCTGGTGAGCAGGGAAACAACTATACCATGATTTCTGGTTTTATTCCTTTTCCTGTTTGATAACATTGCTAGGTGCATCAATTTGAATTAAGGCAACCTGTCCAATATGACTCTGAGACAGGTGCAGATCTGGAATGTAATTCAGTTACAATGAGCCAGGATTGTCCCCATATAACAGTCAGTCAGTCCGAAGCTGTACTGGCAACTTGCTAAAAAGATTCTGAAAGTTGCTGCTGGGAAGGGGAGCGAGTACATCTCTGAAATCCCTACCCAGGGCAGGCTGCAAAACAAATGGTTACAATGTTTTTTTTTTTAGTTTGGTATTTAAAGTGATAAATCCTTGCTCATCCTGAAATTGTGCCTGTGTGGATCCCCTTATTTTTTGACATAGACAAAGAAAGGAAGAATTGCCAAAACTGACATTGACTTAATGGGTAGCAGCATATTGTTCTTCAATTGTGGCTAAAGCAATACAGCATTATCTCTAATTATTCACAGATAAAAAATATGGGGTTCTAAAATAACTGTGTGGAAGCAGTGCCAAGAGTGGGGAGAGAAATGCACATTTCTTCAGGCATGGCAGGCCTTATAACATTATAACTTAATCTCAAGGTTATTAAGATAATCATTTATTTATTTATTTAGCTGCTGTTGTCTTTGTAAATACGGGCCAGTTGCATAGCCTCAGTGCTCATTTAGGGAAAAGATTAAAACGATAAATCATCATAACATATAAGTGGGCTACAAATGGAAGTGAGCATATAGCCTTGCACTAGAACTGATGGAGATTTACGATGCCCAGACAACTTCTCCCACCCAACTTCAAGAAGATAAAAGGAAAGGAACAGCTATTCAATTAACTTAGCTTCAAGAGTCAGGACTTGGATAAACAGATGGGATCAGCTACCTGAAGGTCAAAAGGAAAAAAAATGGTAGAGGTATTTGTGGCTCACATCCAAAATCTACCCATCCTTCAAGGGCCAGCTCAAACTTCACTTTCTCTGTGCTAACATTCACAATGGCCACACCTTACAGTGATGTCCCCCTTCTTGGAATTCTTATAATATCATTACCCTTAACTGTTCTACCCTTCCCTATTTGAACCATGATGATCTTTTTTTTCATTATTTTGCATTGGTTTGTGTTTTTACTTAATTATATTTTGTTTTGTCTCACAAACAGGATAGTAGAGGTGGATTAGATGGCAAGCATAACAGATTGCACTCTGTATAAGGAAATAGAAACACACTCAAATCATGCTTCAGAAACTAAAATGTATGACTAGCTAAGTCACTTAAGGTACTCTATACCTATTAAATTTGTAAAATATCTGGGGACGTGGGGTGTCTTCTATTTATTCTGCATTCCTTACAGCACATAGAATAATGGACATGGGAAGCACATTAATGGCCCTTCATTAAATAGGTATTGATTCATTGATAGATAAAATCTCCTGCTGTTGTGTATTCACAAAAGCTGTTGCCTATGACTGGATATATTCCCTTCTTCTCTATATCCCTCAGAATTCTTATCTTTTAAGTCTCTGCTCAGTTGCTAATTTTCCCATGATTTCCCCTCCTCCTCATCCCTCACTCCTCGAAATTCCTCTAATTTAATCATCTGTAAGAGTTAGATAGAAAATTTCCTGGGATAAACCAAAACTCTGTTTTGATATCTTACTACTCCTTTATATCTAGTGTTCCATAGACTATTGCTTAGACAAATAAAATACTTTCTTCTCATCACTGAAAAAAAGTATTATGTTGTAAGCTCATCCTATGTAAGCTCACTTAACTCACTTCATTTGGTATATTATATTCAGTCAGAATAACAAGTATGATTGTGTACCTCATCTGGTTTCTACATTATACTGTGTCTTTTTTTCTGGTAGGTCATTAAATTTAATATTTTTTTTTGGTTTAAGGCAGTGTGGAAATTAAGCATAATTTTTGGTGATTTTTTAAAAAAGTTGTTTTTAAGTTTCTATGGATCAGTGCTCTATCTGGATAACTATGGGTAACATAATAAACATCAGGTTCTAATATAATTCATTGGTTGAATTTTCCTGGATTTTTTATTGTCTGTATTTATAGTGTGGGTATTTCTTATTTGTCATTCTATGAAAAATCATAAATTTCAGACATATAATTCTAGCTATGAGGTGATGTACTTGGTACTTTGTAGGTGATTTTTAAATTTCTTAGCAGCTTTTAGGGATATATTACAAAGTTTTTGTTATCTCCTTTCATAATTTTCATTGATCACTAAGTCTGGACTCCCTTGAGATATCTACTTTTGTAATATCTGATGGCAGTAATCTTATCCTTTGTCTCAATTTTTGTATCTTAACCCTTATTCAGTTTATATCCAGAGATAAACCAATTTGATAGATTCAGTGACATGTACCTATTATTTGCTTTTAGTATTTTATTTGGTGAAATGATGTCTTCTTATTCTAAAAGTTTTTATGTAGACTGGCAAGTGGAATGAACCACTACCATGATTCCTTTCCTTCTCTTTCCAGGCCCCAGCTGCCCAGAATACATGTGAATTGACTGAGCCACCACAGACCACCATTCACCTTCTGTCTTCTTCTCTTCTCCCTTTCTGGATGTGAGACTGTCCAGAATCTATCTAGGATGGTCAGAGAGGTGAGATACTGCTACCTGGAGTATAATGTCCTCTGCTTCTTTTCCTTTGTTTTCTCCCTATACTAGTTCCAGGTACCTCCTGTCCTTTATGTTCCACTTCCCATCTATCTCTTTCTTCACTCTTGTCTGAGTAAAACCCATTCAGGATAACCAGGAGAAAAGGGGAAGTCTTTGCTCCTGTTCACCTTCCCCCATCTTCTCTTGGCTATAAACCACTAAGAACCTATCGTGACAGCTTGCCTGATCAGAAAGTTTAGATCATTAAGTAGAGAACCTGCAGGCTTGAGGACACATAAGACCTTCTAGATTCTTGGGTGTGGCTTTTTGACTGAGTCCAAGTTTTACAGAACAAATCCTGTGAAGTCTGGATTCATACTTGAGGATCTAGAAGGTCACATGTGTGCCTGATGTTGCAAATTCCCCATCCCTGGTTTAGATAATATGGATTCTTGTTTGTAACATGGAAGACCAACAGGTCTTATGACTCACTGTGACACAGGTTTCATGAGTGTTCCATAGGCCTCACTCCCTCCAGAGTTCCAGCATTGTTATCTGACCTACTCTTCTAACCTAATGACATAAAGGTTCTTTGATTTTTCCCCACTACTGCAACCTTAGGGCTTCCAGGTTTTTCCATCCAAGCTGAAGCTGAACATCTCTTTGCTGTTTCCTTCAATCAGAGTTTGTTATTTGAGAACAAAAACTATCTTGTTTGTTTTTTGCTTTGCCCAGAGTTTAGCACAGTACTTGGCAAATGCTAAATGCTTAATGAATGCACTTCAGTGGTTCGCACACACATGAAGGATTAATCCTATTTTTAGTGAGGAATTGTCAACCTTTCTATAGATTTCTTGTGGTGATGAACCCTATGTTTAGCGAATGTTGTGTAGGTACTGTGAGGATGCTTTGCAAAACTGTTATGGTCCATTTGATAGTGCTAAATATGTACATCAAGACTGATAGAATAGAATGTCAGCTCCTTCAAACTGTTTCTCTCTATTTAGCTTTGATTTCCGCATGTTGGTAAGGATTTTATTATATAGAGCCACCAGTGATGTTTCTAGTGTTTTGCCCTTTAAGACCAATTTATTTGTAGCTGTTGTCCTCATCTAATGATCCTATGTGAGTTCGACATTTTAGTTACAAATTGTTGTTGTTTGCTTCTTCTCATGTATTTTGATAATATTCAGATAGGAACAGGCTGAGGAAAAGTCATTGTGCTGATATTATACTTTTGTATTTAATAAAATTAAATTTATTATTTCTGTGAACTATTGTACAGGTGGGTAAAATGAATTCTGTAATTGAACAAGAGTAGTGGAAGGCAAGCACATCTTTGGGACAACTACGGTAACCTGCAGGCAGAAAGGGATGCCATGTATCTTGACCTGTTCCTACATGGTATTAACTTCTCCTAGATATTAATGTTTTAAGATCATTTCACTATGCTAATTAAAGTTTGCAAAGAGCTGAGGATAGAGAACTGTCTGTCCATATTACATTTAAAGCACCTTAGTTCTCAGGGCAACATGTTAGGAAGAATACTGACAATTAGGATTGTAGGTAGAAAATGATTATTGGGATGTAAGCACCATGGAGAATGACTTGACTCAAGAGGCTAAAATTAGAAGAAATAGATGGATTTCGATTCTGGCACAAAAACTTCTTTATAATTAGAATTATTCCTTAAATGGAATAAGCTGTTGGGGTCCTGTGTAGGTACTGTGAGGTACTGTTGAGCTACTGTGGATCTTAATATTATTCAAACAAACCCTAGATGATGGCCCATTGAAGACTGTATATTAGAGGAGATTCTGTTTAGGCATGGGATGGGTTAGATAAAGCCTGTGAATCCTTCCAGGTCTAGGATTCAATAATTTTAAGATGAACATATTCCTGTTATATAGATAATATGGAAGTTATTCTTGGTGACCTACAATGATTTTCTATTTGTCAAATTTCAATATAATACCATTTGGTCATTTATCAATTCGGGAATGACATTCTTACAGATATGTCAAAATTCTTTTTTCATTTGAGATATGAAAACTTTATGAGAGAAACTGTCTATAAATTTTCCCAATTTTCTACTTTCCTTCTGATCTTGGTTATATTTGTTTTTCTTTTTTTATACAAGAAACATTTTAATTTAATGTAATTGATATTATCCATTTTATACCCAACTTTGCTCTCTCTCTCTCTCTCTCTCTCTCTCTCTCTCTCTTGTTTATTCATAAATTGTTCTCCTATCCATAAGTTTAATAAGTAATGTGTTCCATGGGAAACTTGAGGACTTAAGTAGTATTTAAATGAATTAATTAGTGAATACATTCATTCACCTCTACCAGAAACTGATGGGTAATTATGGAGATATAAATTAGGAGGTGGATTAAAGAAAGCATATATAAAAAAGTCTCCTCTATAATGTATGGAATATGTCTCCAGAGTCAGCTTTAAGATCATCAGTGATAAGAAATGTTTTAAGAGCTACAGTACAATTTAAGCTTCTTGAGCTCAGGGTCTAGTTCCTTCCTGTCTTTTTATCCCTAGTGCCTGGTGCATAGTACTTTATTGATCAGCAAACACTCAAATGACTTTGTGATCTAATCAGTATGAAAGTTCCTTTCAATAGTATAGATCACTGGCATCAAACTCAAAAACAGGTACTTGTTAGGGTAAATAGACTATAAAAATCACAAATTAACAATAATTATGTTTTATTGTGCGGGCAGCTAGGTGGTACATTGAATAGAGTGCAGGGCCTAGTTTCAGAATACTTGAGTTTAAATTTGGCCTCATACCTTAGACTCTGTGTGACCTTGTGAAAGTAACAACCCTGTTTGCCTCCATTGTCCTATCTGTAAAATCATCTGGAGAGAAAAATGTCAAACCACTCCCATACACTTTTCCAAAAAAACCTAAAAAGGGGTCACAAAGAATCAGATGTGACTGAAAATGATGATAATTTTTTTTGTCACCTTGTATTTTTATTTATTTTCAAAACTATTTTCCAATTACATTTCATTATGGTGCATTATGGAGTTCTGTAGGCTGCAGTTGTGAGTTTGACACCTCTGTTGTAAATAACAACCTACTCCTCTCTGCTTATCCTATGTGATTCTTGGTGTGGTTTTTTTTTCTCTTCTCAGTAATTTATTGAACGTCTTCAAAAATTTCCCTTGGTAGCATAAGGGTGAAAAGAGGGGCACAGAGTCTATCCATTGGCCATATCTTACATTGGTCTTGTGACTAGCCCATCTCCTCTTCTGAGCATACATTTCTCTGATGACAATATTTACTGCAATGTTCCTTGTAGCTCCTAATTTGTGTGTGTTATTTCCTGCATGTATCTAATATGCACCTTCCCATTTTCCTCTGAGTAAGTGCTAGTTTGGAAGCCAGTGGTTTTGTGTTTTTGTAACAGTAATGGAATTTGAAGGTCTTCCATGCCCCTTGTATTGGCAAGTGTAATGCGAATGTAAATTTTAAAGATCTTCCCTGCCCCTAGGCTAAAGTGCACCAGAAGCCTGGGGAGGGAGGCTTGTTTTTCAGTAGATACTTTTTGATTGGCCAGTGGGTCAATAAGGTTGTTACATTCTCTGAGCCAGGAGAAGGCTATATAAGCCCTGATGTGTAGCTTTGTTTTGGGACTCACTTTGAGAAGTGTTCTGTGATTTGATCTGAATTCTGGGAAGCTGTTGTTGAGAGTCCCCCGGCTTTCAAAAACCCAGAATGTGGAAACCCAGATGTTGACTGGGTATGGATGTAATGGTTGGACAGTTTGGAAATCTGTCTACTTGATGTTTTTGTCTTGATAATTATGCCTGTATACTTTGAGGTTCAGGGTGCTGACCTTTTCTCCTGAACAAGGTAAACGATATATGTCTGACTGATTAAAGTAATCTTGTTAACCCATTTTGAGTTGCTTTCCTTTAACAAAGCAGATCCAAGAACCTGTGGTAGCTGCAAACCCTGAGGACGCTTGGGGTGCTTGCTGCTACAGCAAGCAAACAGGTACTTAGCACTTTGTTTCAAGTTCATAATTGTGTCAAGTATTAAGATCCAAAACATGTGAATCCCACAGTGATATGAACTTGATAACATAACAGGAAGTGGCAGAAGATGGAGGAACTAATGCCATATATAAGGAAAAGCCCAAGCTGAGAGAGGTCAGAACTGCTGGGGGCCAGAACTTCTGGGGGCCAGAGCTACTGGGAGCCAGAACTGCTGGGAGCAAGCAGCATTGGGGTTGAGGAGCAGAGGCCCAGGCTGGAGAGAGAAGAATTGAGAACAGAATTGATACCTTAGAACTGAGAACTGAGAAGAGAACTCAGAACTGAGAAGAACTGAGAAATGAGAAGAGAAGAAAACTGGGAGGAAGCATGACTGTGATGCTGGTACTTTGTCTGTTTTGATGTTACTTTGTCAGATTTGTCTGCTGACAGAGGATGGTGCTGTTGTAACAGAAACCCTGGGACCTTGCTGCTGGTTCAGAAACCCTGAAAGAGGATTTTCTTGTTGTATGTTAATAGATATCTTTGAGCAGGGTCGTGCTGACAATTTCAGAGGTCCAGGAACTATACTGATGATTTGTGTTGATTCCTCAGACCTTTTCCTTGTGTCTGTGTTGATTTCACAGGCAGAAAGTGAATTGATGAGGATGCTGGCAATGTATATGAATGTTATTGTGGCTTAGTTAAGCTTTTTCTTCCCAGGAACAGAAACTGTGAAGGACTTGAGGTGGACTAAACACCATGAGCTTCAAGATGGTACAGGAACTGGACAAGCAGCGGCACAACAAGGAGCTGGCAGGAACTGGGACCATGGAAGAGGAACCATGGAAGCTGAGAGCCTGCCTCGAGTCAAGATGAAAAGACATCTCCTTGGGTATTTAATGCAAACTGAGAAGATCATGATTTCCTATATCCTAGGGGTCGATAATTTTGACCTTTATATTTAATTGATTGAGTTAAGGACTTCTTCAATTAAGAAAAAAGAAAACTTTTGATTGAAAAGATTAAGACAATGTGACCTGGGATGGGGGGCGGTACTTTGTGATTGAATTAAGGGCTTACTAAATGAATGTACTTTGTTTAAAATTATTTGACCACTTAGTTAAAAACTTTGTGGCCATTTTAGTGATAAGTTGTTATGCCATAGCCTTGTGAATGCTGTACTTTTATTTCTGTGAATGTTTTGTCTTAATTTGTTACTGAATAAATAAAGAGTTCACTATACTCTGTAATCACAACCTTGAAAGCTGTTCACAGCAGCAGTCCAAGCTGTTCACAGCAGCAGTCCTCTGGAAAGCTGCTCGTACTTGGCTCTACAATTTTGATCCTGGCTTGGTTTATCTGACCTTGGACAAGTCGCTTAAAGTCCTCTCTGTGTCTCAGTTTCCTCAAGTGTAGAAGAAAAGGATTGAATTAGATGACCTTTGCAGCTTGAAATCTGTGCTTCTGTGATCTTGTTATATCTGGGAGACTAGTGACTAATGAATCACAGTCATCACTGCTATAATACTACTGCTAAAAAAGATCCACCATGTTTCAGGCAGGAGTTTGGGTCATTAATGTATATATTTCACTTCCCAAGGGCAGCAAAGCATGCTCTTCTCCTGTTTGATTCTGTGTTCTACAAGTGTCTGTACAAGATATGTATTTGGAGTGTCTCTACAGGATGTGTATTTAGCAGGCATGTCAGCAAAGTTTGATGAGACCATCCTCCCCTTAGCATGTAGTAAGATTTAATGGAGTCTGGAGAATGACTATACTCTTCTTTACCTCACCCCAACCATTGAATGTCACTTGACCCATTGCTATATATTTAATTTTATCAACCTAAACTCTATAGCAATCTATTTGTGTGTTTGGATAATTAACTTTTCATTATTAAACTTGCAACCTCTTTCTTATTAATAAGTCAACTTGAGTATCTACTCCAGTTCATTAATAGTAATTATTTAATGAAATTAAGAAAATTTCTTTCTTAATGGGAGCTACTCATATGTATCTATAGTTAAATATTAAAATATAGATTTCATATGATGTGTTAATGAATAAAAGCAATAATAAATATACATTCATATAAAATGATTAAAAATTTTCTGACTATGACCTATGCCACAGGCTGAGTCACCTCACACTCTATATAATTGTTAATGATTCAGTTCACTCTATGGAGTGAACTAATTAGATTCTTTAAAAAACCTTATTATTTTCCATTAAGATTAGCCTTTCCTCTGTCTCTTTTTTTCTTAATCACAAGAAAGAGATTTTTTCCTAAAAAATGCATTATACTTTCTAACTCCTCACGATTTACATCTCTACAATAAATTATAACAATAATGATATTATTTCTAACAATATAATATATAAAAACAGTGCTGAGGAGAAAAGGTTTGCCATTATTTTCATCCTTTCTGTCTTATCCATATTCCTCATAAATCTCCATGTCATACAGGAAAAACACCCATCTTCTCAATGACTCCTCAGGAATTATATTTCACATGAAGTCATTTTATGAACTGCTGTTTTAAAAACTGCCAACCCCAATGACTTTCTCCCCATTATTAGTCCTGCAAAACTGTAGTAAAAGTAACTACAGTCTCTATTAGAAATGCATTCAAAATGTGGGTTGCATAGACATATATACACATGTACACATATACTCACACGGGTCAGTACTCTAGATTGTCAACTTTGCTTTAACCTGAGCAATAGGCATTCATTCTCCAGCTGGTTCCTCATATGTGCATGGTTACATCTTTTGAGTGGTTATAGATCTCATCCAGGAGTCTCTGCAATCCAGGTCTTCATACAACTAGGGTGATATCACCACAAAGAGAAGTATCTGGAGGATGGCATTTTCCATAGTGAATCCCTCTTAAATTTGGAATATGTGCTATATCTCCTCTATGACAGTAGCAAAACACCTTGCACATAGTAGATACTTAAATACTTGTTAGACTGAACTGAGTATGAGAAGTCATTACTATATAAGGTAGCCTATTCTTATCTTCAATCTTTCTAAATGTGAAGAAGTATCCGTATTTCAAAGAAGATACTTTTGCAGTTCCACTCATCTTGCTGCTATTTCTGCTCTCTGGAGTCAATTGGAAAAGATGTAATTGTTTTCCCATATATAACCCTTCAATATCTTAAAGAAAACTGTCCATGAAGTCCTCTCTTTTCTAGGCAAAATAGCTCAAGTTTCTCTGACTAGTCCTCATATGGCATGATCTCAGGTCCTTTCACTATGCTATTCAATCTCCTCTGAACATATTCCAGTTTATCATTTTACATCCTACAATGTAGCACCCAGAAATAAACATAGTTTTCTCTATGTGGTAAGACCATGGAAGAGTGAGGTGAAACTTTTATGCTCCATGTTCTGAATGCTGTTCTCCAAAGTACTCCTAGAACATGTCAGCCTTCTTGACAATCACATATCTTTGACTCATATTGAGCTTATGATGGAATGAAAGTCCTGGATACTTTTTAACATAAACTATTTTATCCTCTGACTTTTTCTGTGCTTGTATAGTTAATCCCTTGCACTCACGTGTAGGACTTTACATTTATCCCATTCATGTCATTAGATTTAGCTCAATTGTCTTATTTTGTATCCCTTGTTTTGTGTCCTGATTCTAATACAACATGCTAGCTATATCTGCCAGCTTTCTGCCATCTAAAGATTTGATAGGTATGCTATATAAGCCTGACATTTCAAATTATGAGAAACAAAGGACAGAAAAAATTACAAGAGAACATAAGTATGCATACTCACATTTCTGAAGCCGTTTGGGATTTGTAAAGTGCTGTGCTAACCACAAGGTTGTGAGGAGGGTCATATTAGTATTATTCTTTCCATTTAATAGGAGGAAACAGAGTTTAAATAATTAAAGCACAGGCACACAGCCAGGAAGTCTTGAAGCCAGGAATTATGCAAATGCTGAATTGTCTGGTATTCACTGGATGCTTCTGGGGAAATCAGAGCAGGCAAAGTTTATTGGACTAGCCTGAGTCCAATGGGGAAGGCTGAGGTGGTAAGACTTGAGGCTTGGATATTGGAAGACAGATTGGAAGATAGTCAACTTTTTTTTAAAAGCAATTGGGGTTAAGTAACTTGCTCAAGGTTACACGGTCAGTTATTATAGTCAACTTTTAAGACTTAAGAAAATATAGTAATGATTCTGAAAGATTTTAAATCAGAAGATAAAGGTCAAAGAACAGGAGGTTAAGAGCTAATTAATCACAAAATACATGACTACACACATTATTATATGGTTAATATTAGTGGATAAATTAAGATGAAAAATCAAAATATTGTACCTAATCAATGATCTCCATGTGAAAAATTACAAAAGAATGATCATGGGAGCAAGTAGATATTGCAAATATCTGTAAAAAAATTTTCATGCTTTTAACTTGAAATTAGAGAAAGCTTGTCCCTCAAATAGTTTGGCCATGTGTCTAGAAGCTGCTTAGGCAAAGCAATCCAGTGATCTTGCTAAGAGGAACACTTGGACCCCTAGAAACACCACTTTCCCCTCCTCTTTCAAGCTCCCAATGTTCTGAGCATCAAGTGCACTGTTCCCAATTTTGGGGGAGAAGTAGTAATTAGGGTCTAATATTTGCCTTTCCGAACCAAAGCTGTTTTATAAAGGTTTCTGGGAAAATGTCAATTCCCTGGTAATGCCTTAGCATAGTTGACCAGTACAAGTTGTAAGTAGGAAGAGGTTTCAATAAAGAGGCTATGCATTGAATCAGAATCAATAAATATTTATTAAGTACCTATGGCTAAGTGCTAGGAATACAAATAAAGGTATAAAATATTCACTGCCCTCAAGGAGCATACAATCCAATCTAATTCACATAAAAGGAAAATGAAAAAGGAGGAAATGGTAGCTGACAGACAAGATGAAGTCTTGCAGTAGGGATGGGAAATGACTTGAGAAGATGTGTTACTGAGTTGATTTCATTTTGCAGGGTAGGAAATGAAACTTGTGTTAAAGTCCTGGCTCTGGTAATTATTACCTATGTGACTTAGAGCAAGTCTCTTAACTCCTCTAAGTTTCAGTTTCCTCATTTATAAAGTGAAAATCATAATGTTTGCACAATATGTCCTTGATAAAAGTATTATGAGAAATATACTTTATAAGCCATGGAGCAATAGGAACAATTAACATTGTAGCCAAGTCATACCGAGTTTCCCTCTTAGAACATCAATTTGTTATAACCAGGAAAGGGGAAATATATTAGCTTGATCTAGCCCCCAAAGTGGACTGTTAACAGAAGTGATTTTTTTTTCTCCCTTAGTAATCTCAATTTGTTGAAAACATTTCAATTATCACCTCTCCATGAATGACTCTTAAGTCTGTATCACTATATCCCAACTATTTCTCAAGATCCAAATCCATTGTATCCAGAGGTGTGCTAGAAAACTTGTACAAAATGATGTAATAATAATAATAATAATTTATCTTCATTTTAAGTATTTTTTCAACAATTTTGTGAAATCCCAACAATTAACAAAGTGATTAAAAAAATCCTGATTTTTATTGTTTGCTGATTTCTAAGATGTAAATGCTCATATTGGAAATTTAACTATTGAGTATCCCAAGGCAGTATGAGTTAGTTCTGGTACAGCCCTGCATGTATCCACTAGACAGAGAAATCATCTATTTGGTTCATCTACAAAATAGGGATAAAATTAGCACATGGTTTTTGTGAGGATTAAATATAGGAATGTTTCTAAAATGCTCTACAAATCTTAAAGTAATATATAAATGTTAGCTATTATGTTACATCATAAACTCAAACTCAACTCAATATTTTTTTTAATATAGTTTGGACAAACCATTATGCTTGATGCTGGGGATACAAAGGAAAAAATGGTATAGTTCTTGCTTTCAGGAAACTTACTTTATAATTAGTTCCTTATATTAACAAAATGAACTTAATTCTTCTTTTTAAACAAAAATTCTTCTTTTTAGAAAGACCAAAAATCTTATTCTTTCTAATTTCTCTATTTATGTTGACAGTTTCTGAGTTCTTTTAGGCACTTAGACTTCAAAACTTGGAATTAAGTTTGATGTTAATATTTTCTTTGCTCCTCACATCTAGTCAGTCCTCAAGTCCTCCTATCCACTCCTCCATCTCCACTGCTATGACTTTATTTCCTGGACTTATTATCTCTGAACCAAACTATGACAGTAGTCCATCAATAAACCTTGTAATTGGAGTCCTTGCCTCCCCCTCCTCAACTCCTTCAAACCATCCTTTGCAGTCTGCCAGATTGATATTCATGATACACAGATTCCATCATGAAGCTCCCTTCCTTAATAACTTTCCAGGACTTCCCACTGCTTTCCAAATAACTCAACATGCCTCCCCCAAATTCAAAGTTTTCTATTATCTGTCCCATCTTTACATTTCCCGACTTATCTCGTGTCATTTTCTTCACAAGACCAACATTCCAGCAAAATTGTGCCATTATCCTACCCAAAATAAACCCATGTTGTACTGACTCTCTTTCTTTGCTAATACTTATCTTGAGGAATCTCTCTTTATCCATTTCCTCTGGTTGAAATCTTACTTGTACCTCAGGATCAGAGCTTCTCTGCTCGCCTTACCCAGAAGGAATCACTCCTCTTTTGGTTCCCTCATAACCATTTGTGCCTCTTCTATTAAATTACCACAGTTTCCTTATTTTACATTTCTTCGTAGGAATTAATTACTTTCTCTATTAGAATGTTATTTGAAGACAAAATCTCTATCCTTTTCATTCTTTTATGCCCTACATATTCTAAAATAGGGCTCTAAACATAGTAGATACTCAATTAATAGTCATTGAGTTTAAGCTGAGTTATTTTCAAAGAAGTTTTAAGTTATTTAAAAGGGCTAATAAAATTCCAATAACTAGACAGATTTTATCCAGTCAACTATTTTTTTAAATAATGAAACAACCCAGTTTTACTAATGCTATCAGTCCATAAGCAATAAAGTGTAGCTTGTATGTGAATACCTTTAAAACCAAAGATATCCCTTTTCT
Organism: Petaurus breviceps papuanus; assembly: GCF_028583685.1. NCBI lineage: Eukaryota > Metazoa > Chordata > Mammalia > Diprotodontia > Petauridae > Petaurus > Petaurus breviceps. Next base: position 14,246,842 of record NW_027187352.1, read on the forward strand.
GCCTTTTGTGAAAATGTTGGAGTAGAAGACATGTTCATTAAATGTAAAGATTATTCAAAGACAGGAAAGATGATGTACCAGATGTAAAGTGACATGAAACTATATTTCTTTTATGTAAACAGCTGTGCCTTCATGATGCAAAGACACCACCATTTGGATAAATTTCTAGGATTACAAATTCCAATAATATGAGTGGGAAGATTTACCAAATGTATTGCAGAAAAAAAAAAAGGTTAGTTTCCCCCAGTGGAATATAACGTATGCAACCGGGTTTCTAATATAAATTTATATGAGAACTGGTCTTCCTGATAAAAAGTGATGAATTAGTCCAAGTTTATTTAATGTAAAATACTGCATGAAGTTGCTTTTCCTGATAGAAAGTGACATTTGAATAAGTCTAGATTGAGGTAATAGAAAAATTATTCATCTTATCCATTTTAACATGTAGAAGATTATTCAGGATGCTGAGGTTCTTTCCAGTACATTTATGGCAATTATGGTTAATGCCACAGGCTCATATTCTACATGCCAAATTTCCTTGGCAATTCATGTTAAAGTTAGGGGCTGTTTATTATCGAAATAATTTCAATTTTGAGACCAAATATCCCTATTCCAATATGTTTTTTTCAAAATTGTTTAAAAGGGGTTGGAGCAAAGATGGAGGAGTAAAAGCAGGGACTCACTTGAGCTCTCCCTTAAACTCCTCCAAATACCTGTAAAAATGGCTCTGAACAAATTCTAGAGCAGCAAAACCCACAAAAAGACAGAGTAAAACAAATTTCCAGCCCAAGACAAGCTGGAAGTCAATGGGGAATTTAGCTTGGGCTATGCCAGCACAAACCAGGCCCCTGCAAAGACTGGGCCCCAGCAAACCCTGAGCAGGTCTCAGGGGACTGAATCACTGGCAGCTGAGGCAGTTCTCAGACTTCTCAACCCATAAACACCAAAGACAATTTACAAGGTCATTGGAAAAGGTCTGTTGGACTTGGGTGAAAGAGGAATGTATACCTGCCCCAAACCCAGCACAGTCCTGGGGCAGAAACAGAGTTGGTAGTGGCAGCAGTAGTGACTGTTTCCAGAATGCTCAAACCACAAGCAGTAAGGGGATTGAACAACTGATCAGGAGAATTACAAGGGTCTTTTTGCTGGCAGTGAGGCAAACCTCTGTTGCTTTGCCCATACTTGGATCTGGTTCACAGTTGGGGTGGAGAGGAGCACTGGAATAGTAAAGCTTGTGGCAGCAGTGGAGAGGGAACCCTCCTCACAGATCCAGGACAGAAAAGAGTGCTTGTGCTCACTAACAGACCAGAGCACAGGCCAGGAGAGGAATAATCACCATTCCTTAGATTATACCACCTTCGAAGAACTAAAAGTTTACAGGTCACTAGAAGGTTAATATTCCAGAGGTCAAAGGAGCAAGGACTAAAACTAAGAATCATGTACGCAGAAAAACTAAGTGTAATCAGTGAGGAGGGAAATTGATATTCAATGACATACAGGAATTTAATGCATTCTTGAGAAGCCAGAGCTAAATAGGAAAATTGACTTTTAAATACAAGACTAAAGAGAAGCATGAAAAGGTAAACAGGAAAGAGAAATCATAAGGGACTTATTAAAGTTGAACTGTTTACATTGCTACATGGAAATATTATATTTTTAACTTATGAGACCTTTCTCATTATTAGAGGAATTGGAGGGAATACACATACACACACAGAGGGAAAATGGTGAGATGAATATTAAGGACTCATATCTAAAAAAAATAAAATTAAGGTGTGAGAGACAAATGTACTGGGGGAAGGAGAAAAGGAGAGGCATAATAGAGTAAATTACCTCACATAAAAGAGGCAAGAAAAGTTTTACAGTGTAGAGGAAGAGGGAAGAGGTCAGAGGGAATGAGTGAAACTTACTGTCATCAGATTTGGCTTAAGGAGGGAATAACATACCACTTAATTGGATATGGAAATCTATCTTACCCTGCAGGAAAGTAGTGGGGAAGAGAATAAAAGGGGTGGGTAATAGAAGGGAGGGAAGATTGAGGGAGGAATACTCAGAAGCCAACGCTTTTAAGGAGGGATATGGACAAAGGAGAGAATAGAATAAACAGGGGGCAAGGTAGGATGGGGGGAAATATAGTTAATCTTTCACAACATGAGTATTATGGAAGTGTTTTGCATGACTACACATCTACAACCTAAATCAAATCACTTGCCCTCTCAATGAGGGTGAGTGGCAAGAGAGGAAGGGAGAGAATTTGGAACTCAAAGTTTTAAAAAAAAGAATATCAAAAATTGTTTTTGCATGTAGCTGGGAAATAAGATACACAGGCAATGGGGTATAGAAATCGAGTTTACCCTACAGGAAAATAGAAGGGTAAGGGGATTAGAGAAAAGGAGAGTGATGGGAGGGCAGATTGGGGGAAGGGCTAATCAGCATGCATGCTGTCTTGGAGTGGAGCAGGGGAGAGATGGGGAGAAAATTTGAAACTCAAAATCTTTCGGAAATGAATGTTGAAAATGAAAATAAATAAATTGAAATGTGGAAAAAATAGAAATGATAAATAGAATGGTTTCAGAATAAGCTAGGAAGACTTATAAACTGGGCCAAGTGAAATGAGTAGAACCAGGAGAACATGGTTGGCAGTAACAGCAATATTGTAGGATGGTTGACTGTGAATTTTAGCTATTCTCAGAAATACAATAATCCAAGACAATTCTGAAGGATTTACGATGAAAAATGCTATCTGTCCCCAGAGGAAAAAAAAAAAAAAACTGAGGGATTTTTTTGATACAGATTAAAGCATACTTGTTTTCCTTTTTTTCTCTGGTTTTATTTTTTTTGGTCTATGTTTTCTTTTACAACATGATTTATATGGAAATATATTTTGCAAGACTGCACATGTATAATCTATACCAATTGCTTGTCTTCTCAAGGAGGAGATATTGGGAGGGAAAGAGGAAGGGAAAGAGGGAGAGAATTTGGAACTCAAAATTAAAAAAAAACAAACGTCAAAAATTGTTTCAACATGTAGTTCTAGAAAAATAAAATATTAAATATTTTTTAAAAAGAAAAAATATTCAAAACACAATCTTCAAAATGATGAACTTAATGATTCATAAACATCAGAGCCCAGAGAATCATAAAATCTCAAGTTTTGCTGGGTCCTTAAAAATCAACTAGTTCAACTTCTACCTGAAGCATAAGTTCAATACTCTCATTATTATCTACTTGAAGCCCATTAGTCATCTTAAAATTCATTAATTTTTAAGAGTGACATTTTTGGACAACTTTAATAATAAAAAATAAGAGTTCATGTTTACATAGCACTTATTTAAAACAAGCCTATCAGGTGCTCATGCAAATATTATTAACTTCACATTTACTGATGAGGAAACTGAGGCTCAGAAAAATCAAATCTTTTAATCTGAATAACCTTACTAGTAAGTTCAAAAGTCTGGATTCAAACTCAGGTCTTCTAACTCTGAATCCAAAATTCATTTTTTTTTTTTGCCTTTTGGAGGGCAACTGGGGTTAAGTAACTTGCAAGGTTAAAAGGCTAGTATTTTTGTGTGGGTGTTAAGTGTCTCAGGCCAGAACCGAACTCGGGTCCTCCTGACTCCAGGGCCAGCGCTTTACTCACTGTGCCACCTAGCCGCCCCTAAATCCAAAATTCTAATACCATGCTGCTCCATATTGTCTCTATGTTCTTACAAAGGTTTTTCCTTATATTGAATGAACATTTGCATCTCTGTCACTCTGAATGCTGTTCCTTATTCTGCCCTCTGAGGTAACACAGAACAAATTTCCTCCCTCTCTCTCATGAAAGTATTCAAAATATTGGAAAATGGGCCAGGCTTCCCTCAAATCTTCTTTCCTGCTAAACATCCATGGGCCCATGAACCAATGGACATGATTTCAAGCCCCCTCAAATCTGTCATCACTCCCTTCCTTCATGGTCACTCCCTTCATCCTATCAATATTCTTAACAAAATATGATATACATAGCATCTAGACACTATACAACTTTATTCTCTCTTGATTTCATTTTTTCTTTTTCTCATACTTAAAGTGGTTATAGAGGATCACTTCATTAACTATGTCCAGGGTTGTTATGAAGAAATACATTTTAACCCTTAAAATTTCATAGAATGTTAACAGCTCTAGAATATTCTAGATGTGATCAGGGCAGAGCAGGGCCAACCAAACCCTCATTCTGGGTATAATAAATTTGTTAAGGCTGTCTAAGGCTATGAAAAAGGTATGTATCGCACATTTCATATTGAAAATTCATTCACAGAAGACATTATGTGTTTTCATCAAAGAAATTAAAACCTAACTTTCCCCACCAAACTAGTATATACATTTTACATTGCAGAGTTTGGTGTGTGTGTGTGTGTGTTTGAGTGTGTGTGTATGTGTGTTTAAAAGGGCTCCATTTAATCAATTCCTTACCTTTAAATACATAACAATATTTTTAACTTTAGTTTAAAAAAGTCACCTTGCTGAATGGACTTTTCTCACTTAATGCTACACTGGTCCAGTTATCACATTTGAGAACTGATTCCTAGAAGTGAATGCTTTTAAGAATTTCTTTCTTTTCTTTCTTTCTTTCTTTCTTTCTTTCTTTCTTTCTTTCTTTCTTTCTTTCTTTCTTTCTTTCTTTCTTTCTTTCT
>NW_027187352.1:14251524-14279618 GCF_028583685.1 Petaurus breviceps papuanus
TTTCTTTCTTTCTTTCTTTCTTTCTTTCTTTCTTTCTTTCTTTCTTTTCTTTCTTTTTTTCTTTCCTTCCTTCCTTGTTTATATCAACCAAAATACAGGACCATGTTTTTATGCTGAGTTACGGAAAACAAGCAAAACTAAGGGTGGGGTGGGGTGGGGAATGTCAACTTTTATTTTCCTTTTCAACCAGAAAGCATCTGCCTGGAATCTCAGGGGAGGAATTAGTGTCTTTTCAGTGTGGAGAGGAGAAGGGCTGGAGGGTTGGAGCAAGAAGTCTGTTTGATCCTAAACAGGAACTGGAGTCTAACAAGGAAATCTGAGTTCAAGTCCTACCTCAGATACTTATTAGTTAAATCACCATGGATATCACTTAACTTTTGTTTCTTCATGTTTAAAATGAGCATAAAAATAGCACCTACACCACAGGGTGGTTATTAAGATCAAATGAGACAATTATGCTAATACTACTTATAATAACTAGAATATATGTCTTAAAATTTTGCAATGCCCTTTTCATATTACATCATTTGATTCTTGCAATACATGTAAAGCATTTTGCAAATATTAAGGCACTGTGTAAATGCTAGCTATTATTATGCGGATTATGAGAGTAAAAAGAACAGAGGAGTGGACGTCCAAAAAAGGTCTATAGTAGGGTCTGGACTGCCAGGTGATCAGGTAATTTAGTGAACTTCTTCCTTACACATCAGAGCCTTGCAAAAGCAGCAGAGATGACACCAATGAGAAGAGATGGAAAGAAACAGGAGTGGCTAGGGATCTCTGTGTAAGGATTACCCAGAGAGACAAAAAAAAATTTAGTGCTGCCCCCAGTGGGCTCCAAATCTCAGAAAACCCCCAACTCAGGGAGAGTGCTGTTGGCACATTTCAGGTATGCCTATGCACATTTGGGAATACTGCACCCACTGCTAATGGATGATATTTTTTCTCAGTTTCCACATGAATGATCCCCAAAAGCTTAGTTATGAGGTATCTGTCACTGAATAACTTCAAGCAGAAGAGATTGGATGGCCATCTATTGGATTGTTATAGAGGAGGGCTTCTTAAGTTTATGTGTGTTTGTGTGTGTGTGTGTGTGTGTGTGTGTTTTAGCCCCATTTGACAAATGGGTGGATCCTGTGGAATGGTATTGAAATGCATCAGTTAAAATACATAAGATTATATAAGAAACAATTTTATTGAAATACTGTTCTAAAATATTTCTTAAAAATAAGTTCACAATGTATAATGGGTATTATGTTTCTTGTCTTTTCAATGGGTAGGGTAAGAGTGGAAGAAGTGAGAGAATTTGTAACTGAAAATAAAAATCGGTAGGTGAATACCAAATTTCAAGAAAGCCTATATGATAAGTAATACTCATTGTGTTGAGAATTGTCCATCTTTTCTTTTCTTCTTTGTGATTTTTTTTGTTCTCTGCTGTGCACTTTTTACTTTGTTCTTTTCTTTCCTCCCCCCAAGCCCTCCCACAAAAGGCTACACTAAAGTTTAGATATGTTTCTCCATAGATACATATATATAGATATATACATATACATATATAGACATATACATTCCCAAACCTATTCTACTCCTGATCTTTGTTTTTATGTATGTGCATGTGTCTTGTTTTCTATCCCTCCTGCCTCCTCTACTTTACTTTTACCACCACCTTTCTCTCCTATGATTTGCCTACACTCCTCCAAGGATCCCCCCTCCCCATCCTCTCATTCCCATAAATCTAAAAAACCTTCTATACCCCTATCAACAGTTTTGATTTAATGCAAAGAACATTAGAATCAGTATCTGAAGACTTAGATTTTAGTTATGATTTTGACATTTAGGAGCCATAGATCATAATTTACCATTGTAATCAGCATAGCCATAATCATAATTTTAGAGATAGAAGGGACCTTACTGATTATCTAGTCAAACCTGCTCATCATATGAATAAGGAAACTGAGGCCAAGAGAAGTACAGAAACTATACAGACACACAGACATAGAAACACACACATGTATACATGCATGTATATACATACATGTTATACACACGCATATGTGTATAAGTGTGTGCATATGCATGCTTGTATGTGCATACATATGTATATATGCACAAGGATATGCATATATGTGTATATATACTTACATATAAATTCACAGACAATACACGTGTGTATGCAACACACATACATATACATGTGTGTGTCCCTACACATATATGTGCATAAACATATATATTCAAGGTCAAACAGGAAATAAATTGTTGAGCTAATATTTGGACTCAGGTCCTTTGAGTCTATAGCCTCCATTTTTCCCTTTTACAGTGTATATACATTTAGAAAATTCATAGAGTCATTGTATCTAGGAGATGGGCAGGACTTAGGTGACCATCTACTTCAACCAATACTTGACCTACAAGATCCTCAATAAGTGGTTGTTCAGCTTTGGCTTGAAGACCTTGATGAGCAGGGACCTTGTTCTCTATTGACAACATGTTCTAGATGCTGATAGATTGAAATAGGGCATTTTTATTATAAACAAACATAAATCTTCCTCTTTGTGACTTTCTCCTATGCATCCTTGCTCTGCCTGTGGAAGCCAAGAAAAGTAAGCCTAAACCCTGTTCCATGTGAAATCTCTACACATTCTTGAATAGAATTATCACATCACCTCTAAACCGTTTCTTCTCCAAGGTAACCATTCTGTGTTATTTCAACTAATCCTCCTGCAATTCTCCAGGCCTCTCACCACCCTAGTGATCCCCTTCTGCTCATATATTCCAACTTGTCTATTATTTTCTAAAATATTGTGGACAGAATTGAACACACTATCCCAGATGTGGTCAGCAACAAGAGGACTTTGGCTTCTTTCATTCTGTATGTTGTCATTACACTGTTAAATCCTCAAAAGCAGGGACAATCTTTTACCTTTCCTTTCATTGCTAGGACTTAAAACAATGCCTGGAACATAGGAGGTACTTAATACATGTTTTTCTGATTAATAAAATATAGAATAGAATGTCTTTTTAGTTTCCTCTTCATATTTTTTATTAATTGAACTCATAGCTCATTAAAACAGTCAGATAGTTTCCTTTGTTTTAAATTCATTTTTAATGTAAATGGTAGTCTAGTTCCATTTCCCTTATCCTACAATTGTGAGGCTGTATATTAAGCGAGTATGAACTCAAAAGAGATGATGAAAATGCTTGTATTACCAACCTCACATGATTTTATAAGGATCAGAAGAGAAAATTTATGTAAAGTCTTTTGAAAAAAACATGAAGCTCTGTGCAAATACCAGCTGTTGTCATCGTTGTTGTTGTTACTATAATGTAAACTTTTGATTTTAATGCAAAGATTTATGTGATATGTTTCCTATTATCCATGGGGTGGATTAACAACTAATGTTACTTTTTCTTCTATATGTGTGCAGATTCCTCTGTAGTAATTCTAGCTTCCTTCTAGGCCCAGATGAAATATCATCTTCATGCATCTTTCCTTCATTCCTCCCATCTGAAAGCATTCTTTCCCTTATGTTTCCTAAAATTCTTTGTCTAGACCCCTCTTTTGCATTCACTCATTCATTCAATAACTATGTAGGGAGTTCAGTGGAACATTTGACAGAATGGTCGAGTTGGGGACAATGCAGACCTAGATTCAGATCTTGCTTCAGATATGTACTAGCCATCTACCATGTCAGCTAGTTGACTTGTGATTTGAAGGAAAACATACTGTAGCAGCAAGCACCCTAGCATACCCAGTATGACTGCTAGCACAGGTTCTTAGATCTGGTTTTCTAAAGGAAAGCAACTCAAAATGGGTTAACAATCTTACTTTAATCATTCAAACATATATCATTTACCTAGTTCAGAGGAAAAGGTGAGCACCCCGAACTTCAGAGAATACAAACAAATTATAAGCAGAAGCTACAAGCAGAGAGAGATAAGCAGACAGGACTTCGTACTGCCTGACCACTACATCCATACCTGGTCAGTTACCAGAGAGGGAAGCACCAACATGTGTGTTTTCAAAGCCGGGTGTTCAATGGCTGCCCAGAGTCTCATCTGGTCAAATCACGCAAAGAAGACCCCAAAGTAAAACCTCACATCAGGGTATATATAGCCTTCTCCGGGGTTGGAGAATGTTACAGCCTTCTTGACCCACTGCCCAATCACAAAACAAGAAGGTGTGGGCATTCCTTAAAAACAAGCCTCCCACCACAGGCTCCATGTGACCTCATTCAGCCTATTAGGGAACAGAGTATATTTTCAAATCAGGAAAGGTCCTCAGAGTCATGTAAGCCTAACAAAGGGCCAATGGGCAGGAAGACCTTCAGATTCCCATTCCCATAACACGCACATGTACATATATTTGTATATATGTATATGTTTGTGTGTATATATATATATATATATATATATATATATATATATAGTGTGTGTATGTATAAAATAATCCTGCCCTCATAGAATGTACAGCCTAATTGCAAGGTAAGGGATAAGAAATGGACACTAATTACTATTATAAAAGCATAAATTTGAGAAGTGCAAAAAATATTGAAAGTTCTATGAGAAATTTAAGAAGTGATGACTTTTAACATCATTATTGCCCTCAACTTCACGTTGGGACACTGACTATCTTTTGACTTAATGCTCCAGGAATATCGTTCCCCTTGCCATTTCAAGTTGTCAATCCAAACCTTGAGGGTCACTCCCAGGAAAGTAAGTACAGAGTCAGGCATAGCTTCCTGACTAGAGAAGCTTTCATCTAAGGTTGGTATAGCCTAGCTTGAAATAACCCTGGAAAATATAATACCAAGGCCCAAAACAAAGCAGGCAGCAAGGTCTTACAAGAGGAAGCAGCAGTGTGTGCATGGCTAATCTCAACTGTGGAGTCTTATACATCACTTCTGATTAAGGAATCCCTACTTTCTGTCACTTTCCATTAACAGGATGCAATTTTGTATGGCACATTCCATTAAGGAAACCAGTCTTCACACACCGTGGCATCCCAAAACTTCAAACCTTCTAGGAGGTTTGAAAAGGGGCAATTTGAGGCATAATCTCCAGAGACACCACAACAAATCCACTAAAAATAGTATGTGTATATTTATACACATCCATAATATTCACAGATGTATATTATATGCACATGATATATTTACATATTACATATGTGCACTATACATACATGTATTATATGGTTTTGTTTATATATGTTCGTGTGTATATGCATTTATATATTATATGGATATATCAAAATATGTTTATATGGATATATGTGTATATCAATATATGTATGTATATACATCTATATACATATTTAAGTTCCTGCCCTAAACTAGGTATCATATATATTATAAAAGAAATAAATTCAGTCTCCGCATTCAGGGAATTTGCATTTGTTAGTATAACAGAACTTACAAATAGGAAATATCAAGCATGCATTTGAAGACAATAACAAGACTCTTGAGTAATGTGTATTTGATTGTCAGTTTAAAAAATGTTTAGGGTTTGATAGAGTTATATTTCTTTTCTATCATTTTAATACAGACCTATGAGACACAATACCTTAAATATTTGCCTTTTACATGACACTCGATAAGTAATAGATTAACATATAAATATGATCTATGAAGCTCTACTACAAGAAACAGAGGAAGTAATGTTACTGCCATAGCAGTTGCAATTGATATAGTTTTACACATAAAACTCACATGGGTATAGATGTATATACATGTGTGTATATATGCACACATATATGGTTATACATGCATATACACTGAGGCATCACTTATAACATGTATGTGTATAGATATAGATACAAAGATACATGTGCATATATATACATAGAAAGGTTATGCTACATAGAAAGGTTACTTACCTGGAAAGAAAAGAATAGAGAATCTAAATCATAGGATCCTTGAGACTAGGGATCTTATTTTACTGCGTCCAAAATAAACATCCGTATTTCCTCTAAGGAAAAGTCCTCAGTGGTTTCCTTGCACTTATACAAGCAAATTTCAAAATGTTCCTCCTATTATTCAATCCCTCTGTAACCTGGCAGTGCTGTGCCTTTATGAATTACTCTTATATTCCTCTGCTCTGATACTTCACATTCACTCATACTAAACTACTCTCTCCCAAACGTGTACTATTTTTTAAGAGTCACCAGTGACATCTTAATTATCAAATTGAATAGCTATTTCTTGGTCTTCATCTTTTAGCCCCACTTGACCCTGTACTGTGCTCACTTTTGAACAGTATTTCCTCTTTTTTTTCTATAAGTTAGCACTCTTCTAGCTCTCTTCCTCTATCTGTAACTATTGAATGTTCTCTTTCAATTGTTCCATCTTGAACCATTCATTCTTTGTCTCTTTAAGTGACTCCATCCTCCTTCTGGCCCTGTATAGTGATTCTTTTTTATTATGTTTTGGCTTTACACTTTTCAGTATACACATTATCTTCCTCAGTGGGGTGAACAGATATTCAGGGAAGACTAGAAGACTAGAACTTATGATGATGCCAAGACCTTTTTTTAGGACTCTTCTACACCTTTTGCATCCATCTGCTATCCAACTTTCACTTGCAGCTCCAAGAAGCTACAGTATGCATAGTACCACATGGTAGTAAACCATTTTGACAGATGGACTAAACCTGGTTGAGGGTAACTGAGGGGCCTCAAACCCATTGGTGAGTGGAGGGGGGTATCTACTCCAAGCATGTGAAACATTTCCTGGTGGAATAGGTGGTTGTGAAGAATTTATTCCAAGAGACTATGAAGGTGCTAGAAGCAAGCACTGTGGAGTGCTTAGAGCTTGGTTAGACATTGAAGACACTAAGGTCATTCAATGCATCCTGAGCCATAATCAGTCTTCTTGACCTTTTTCTCATCACTGAACTCTGATCACTCTGGAAGAGACAGTGAAGCTGATGACCTTATACAACTTTGCCTCATTAAAATTTAATTTATGATCTAGTCCAAAGACATCATCCATATCATTTTACCATTTTAACATATCTCAAATTTCTATGATGATAAGAAAATGACAAAGAAGTAGATGTGGATGAATTGGGAGCTATAGGCACAAACCTGCACACAAGTAACCCAGGGAATAGAGTCATCTTCTCACTGGACTGAAGCAGTAGTTTGACAGCCCATTTGGCGTTTGCAAGTCTTTTTTAAGTATTGCACTGCTCACCTCCTAACATGAGGAAGGGCACAGGAAATCTAGCCCAATGTAACTCTGACCTGCTTACCACAAGGGGGGATCTTATTGCCAAAACACATCAAATGTGTACAAATGTACAAAACCCTTTGTGAGGATGATTCCACTTACCCATGTGTTCACATGTGTTCATGCTTATGGACAACATGAAATCCAATAAACCTGAAAGATAAACAGCTCTTTTTGCAAGCGAATTCACCAGGTGTCACATCCAAACAGCAACCCTGAATTAAACAAGGCTGGCAAATGAACGCCAGCTTACGGAAGCAGTGTTGGATACACATTTTTCTGGAGTGGCCACATGGATGGGGAGCACTGAGAAGCTGGAGTAGGTTTTGCAATCAAAACTAATCTAGTCAACAAGCTTTTATGCCTACCAAAAAGGAGTGAATGACAGACTCATGACAATGCAATCGACACTTGCAAAAATGCACAAAGCCACCATCATCAGTGCATATGCTCCTACCCTAACAAGCCCTAATAAGGTTAAAGAAAAATTTTATGAAGACCTGGAGAGCCTCATCATCAATATGTCAAAAGAGAGTAATCTAGCAATTCTAAGTTTCTTTAGCATTAGAATAAGTACAGACTATCCGACATGGCAGGAAGTCCTGGAGAGGAATGGAGTCTGAAACAACTATTAAAGACTTCTGCATTTTATGACCTTCTCATCATCAATGCCATCTTCCATTTACTTAAAAGCAAGAAAACTTTGTTAATGCACCTTCACAGCAAACATTGGCTTTTAATAGACTGTCATTTTAAGAAGAGACAGACAAGATGTAAGAGTGACAAAGGTGATGTGTGGCACAGAGTGCTGGACTAATAGCAGATTTATCTTCTCCAAGCTCATATTCACATTCAACAAAAGTAATGGGCCCCAAGGCAAGATGGCTACCAAAAAAAAGAAAAACTTAATGTCAACAGAATAGGGGACTTCTTTCTGTATGAACAGTTAGGTGCTAACTTGAGGGGAAAGTTGAGCCAACACATGGTTGGCAAAAGTGGAACAGAAAGAGTGGGCAGCTTTTAGAGATTTAGTGTACAACCCTGCATTTAGTCATTTGGGTCAGAACACTCACAAACATCATGACTGGTTTGATGAAAATGATGGGAAAATTCAGAAGTTGCTAAATAACAAATGAAAACTCCACAGGATTTACTAAGAGAATGCTTGTCCATTTCTAAGAAGGCAGTGTTTAACTTCATCAAAAGTAAAATGCAAATGAAGTTTCAAGAAATGCTGGATTCTTGGCTCAGTAAGAAGGCAGATGAAATTCTGGATAGTAACAATCCAAAGTGAATTTATGATGCCCTGAAGGCATGATAGGGGCCAAAGACCTACAGTACATCTCAACTACTCAGTGCTGATGGAGTCACATTGATTAGTGTTAAGGACAGGATCTTGGAGAGATGGGCTGAAGCAAAGGTGGGGAACCTGTGACCTCAAGGTCACATGTGACCTTCTATATCCTCAAGTGCAACCTTTTGAATCCAAACTTCACAGAACAAATCCCCTTAACAAAATGATTTGTTCTGTAAAACTTGGACTCAGTCAAAAGGTCACACCCAAGAACCCAGAAGGCCACAAGTTGCCTAGAAGCCACAGATTCCCCACCCTTGCTGCTGAACAATTCCACAGTGTCCTCAACAGACTGTCATTAAACAATTCTGAAGCAATTGGCTCTTTATGTTAGGTTGAAGTCAATCCTTCTCAAACCAAACTTCCAACTGAAGAAAAGGCTTTAAACCCATTATGTTCCTCTCATGGTCAAAGCTCCTAGTGATGATGCTATTTAGCTAAGATTTATAAGGCAGGGTGTACACTGCTCTCATATAAAAACTAACTTAAACTTTGTGGGTTACATGGCAACAGGAAGTTATCCCTCAGAAGTTCAAGTATGCCTCCACCATCCATTTATATGAAAGAAAAGGAAATAAGTTTCCCTGTGACAATCATAGGGGTGTCTCTCTTAGTCATTGCTGGCAAAGATCTAGCCAGAATCCACGTTAATAGGCTGATACTTCATCTGGAAGATGGTAATCTGCCTGAGAACTAGTGTGGATTCATAAAGGACAGAGGAACAGTTGCTATGGTGTTTGATGCCAGACAACTCTAGGAGAAATGACAGGAGCATAAAAGAGATTTTTACACAACATTCATCAATATGATCAAGGCCTTTGATAATGTCAATCAAGAGGGCTTGTGGTAGATCATGGCAAAATTTGATTGTCTAAAGCAGTTCAACAGTTTTGCATACCATTTTCATGATGGCATGCTTACATAGGTGCTGAATAATGGACCATGCTCTCACACTTTCCCAGTCAGCAATGTAGTAAAGCAGGGCTGTTGTGCTTGCTACCTTGATTTTAGCATATTTTTAGCAATGTTGGAGATGCCTTCAGTGAGGGCAAATTTTGACAGTATTAAAGTCACATACTACAATAAGGATGAATTATTTAACTTGAAAAAGCTATAAGCCAAAACCAAAGTGGAGGGGGAGTTAGTGTGTGACTTTTTTTCACAGATGATCATGCACTCAAATGCAGTCTCTGAGGCTGAAATGTGGAAGAGTATGGATCGATTCTCTGCTACCTCTGTTAATTTTGAACTGACAAATGACACCAAGAAAACAGATGTTCTCCACCAGCCAGGACTGCACCATCCATATGTGGAACCATCAGTTACAACAAATGGAGAAATAGTGGATGATTTGGATAAGTTCACTTACGTTGGCAGTGTACTTTCCAGGAAAGCCCACATAGATGGCAACATTGATGCATACATTACCAGAGCTATCTCAGTGTTTGGGAAACTCTAAAAGAAAGTTTGGGAGAGATGATGTATTAGGCTGCGTGCAAAACTGAAGGTCTACAAAGCTATTGTGCTGATCTTGTTGTAACATCCCTGTTGAACCTGAACAGTCTAGCAGTGCCATTCCAGGAAACTGAATCAGTTCCATTTGAATTAATCTGAGGAAGATTCTATAGATCACCTGGCAAGATGAGGCATTGGATATTGAGGTCCTTTCTAGAGTTGAGCTACTAAGCATTCAAACTACTACAGAGACCACAAATCTGATGGACTCATTCAAACATTGTTTAAATGCCAAACATACATTTGCCTAAAAGACTTTTTATAGAGAACTCACACAAAACAAGTGCTAACATGGAGGTCAGAAGAAGAGATACAAGGTCTCTCTGAAGAACTTTGGAATCAATTATGAGGTATGTGAGATACTGGCCCAGGTCCACCTAGCAAGGTGTGCCTGCATCAATGAAGGTGCTGTGTTCTATGACCAAGGCAAAAATGCTGTAGCTCAAAAGAAATGTGAGATGCACAAATTTAGAGAAATCTTCACTCAGAATGTTCATGTGAACTAAGCATTCCTGTCCTGTGGTATAGACTTCTGAACTCATATTGGTCTGAGCTCATATTAGTCTGAACAGCTACAGTTGGACACACTGTACATTGACTCTAACATAATGATGTTGTTATGATTTTCATCCTCTTTGAGTAGTCATACTCAAACCAATCAACCAACTAATCTTCCTCAATAATCCCATTTGTATCCATGCCTTAAAATCCTAAACCTTTGACTGCAGCTCTGAAACCTTATCTGACCTCCAGACCAATATCTCTAAATGCTTGAGTGGAACATCTCTGCCTGGATATACCAATGGAATTAAAAATTTAGCATATCCAAAAGTGAGTTGATTTTCCTAGCTTAAAACACAATTTCACCTTCTAATAATAGCTTAATATAGGTTGATAGAACTAAAACTAGAAGGGATTTTAGAACTGCTTCTCATGTCAGAAATGAAGAAATCAGAAGACCAAGTTACATGCTCAAAGTCACAAACTAGCATGCCTCAGGGTACGCATTCCATGCACTGGATCATGTTACCTTGATTCTGTCAATACCAGTCTCTCATCCTCAAAATCTAGGCACAATTTTTGACTTTTCCTTGCCCATCCTATGAAATCAGCTACCATCTGTTATCAGTGCTATCTCAGCCAACTCTCTCCTGCACGTATCCACTTCTTTGCTACCTTTATCAGCATCTTAGTCCAGGTTCTCAACGCAATCATTCCAAAGTATTGCAGTAGTCTCTTACCAGGTTATCCCAACTGTGTTTTTTTCTGTATCAATGCATTCTTGCTTTATACTTCTATACAACTTATATTCATTATACATTGACTACATGACCATGAAAACCTTTAGAAACAAATAAGAAAAGGCTAAAGCACCTCTTAATCTCATGAAACCACCATATACTTCTTTGGTGATCACATCAAAGTGGTAAAAATAAGACAAAGGATGGTAAGAATCATAAAGTGTTAGCATATCATTCTAATATCTGTAAGCATCAACTTAATCATTGTTCTAAATGTGAGATCCCCATTGAAACCAAGAAATTGACTTACTGAATAACAATACCCATACTGACAAAAAAAGAATGATAGAAATAGGAGGGAAACAAGGGAGGAATGAAGGAAGGAACAAAGGAAGAAAGACTGGCATGCATTTTTTTATTTTTCCCCTCCTTTTTTTTTGGATGCTCTTGTTTTAATTACAATTTTGTAAAATTTTATTTCAGACTCAAACACCAGAACACAAATATAAAATAGAGAAAAGAAAACAAATATCATAAACTTAAATAGAAAGCAAAAAAAGCATGCCATGTGCATAGCAGAACATGAGGGGATTCAAAATATGTAAAGATGAATTTTCATTTCAAGAAAATCTGTAGGGGGGCAGAGTCAAGATGGTGGAGTGAAAGCAGGGATTCTGCAGTTCTCCTGCAGACCCCTCCAAATACCTGTAAAAATGACTCTAAACAAATTCTAGAGCAGTAGAACCCATAAAATGACATAGTGAAATGAATTCCTCACCCAAGACAACCTAGAAGGTTGACAGGAAAGGTCTGTTACACCAGTCTCAGAGAGGAGCTCAATCCAGTGTGGGCCATGCCAGTACAGGCAGGGTCCCAGCAAACCTGGAATAGGCCTCAGGGGACTGAAATACTGGCAGCTGTGGTGGTTTCCTGACTTCTCCATCCACAAATGCCAAAGACAATTTAAAAGATCAGTAGGAAAAGTATCTCATACCTGGGTGATAGAGGAGCAAGGTTGGGCCCCAGTCTCTACCCCAAGGCAGTGGCTGTTCAGCAGTGGCTGTTTTGAGGGCTCTTGACCCACAGATGGTGGGGATATTGAGTGACTGATGAAAGGGGAGTTTCAGGCATCTCTCTTCTGACACTGAGGCAATATTCTCTCACTTTGCCTGTGCTTGGATCTGAATCACAGTCCTGGTTGGTGGTCCTAGGGAGAGGAGGAGTACTGGCCTGGTGGAGTTTGGGGCAGTGGTGGAGAGGAAATCCTCCTCACTGTTCCAAGGCAGAAAAGAGTTCTTCTCGTCACTCACAGACAAGAGCACAGACTGCGAAAAGAGCAAACACCTCTCCTTTGATCATACAACCTTGGAAGGATTAAAAATTTACAGCTCCCTAGAAATATCTCTGAAAATAATCCCTTGAAGCTTGGGATAGTGCACTTGTAATTGGCTGGGGAAATGAGAAAAAAAATCAGACTATAGAATCTTACTTTTTTGACAAGGAAGATCAAAACAAACAACCAGAAGAAAGCAACAAAGTCAAAGCTCCTATGTCTAAAGCCTCCAAGAAAAATATGAATTGGATTTTGAAAATCAAGTAAATTAAGTTCAGTAAAAAAAGGTAGAGAGATGAGAATGATGTAAGAATGCTGAAGAAATAACACCTTAAAAATTGAATGACACACAGAAAAAGATGCACAAAAAAGCCAAAGAGGAGAGGAATTCTGCATTTAGAAACAGAATTGGTCAAATGGAAAAGAAAGTCCAAAAGCTCATTGAAGAAAATAATTCCTTAAAAATTAGAATGGAGCAAATGGAAACTAATGATTCTATGAGAAATCAATTAATTATAAAAGAAAAACCAAAGAATTAACAAATAGAAGATAATGTGAAACATCTCATTGGAAAATAGGTAAAAGAGAGATAATTTAAAAATTATTGGACTACCTGAAAGCCATGATAAAAAAAAATAGTTCCTACACCTGGGGCAGAGGTGACCTCCCAAACCAGCTATCCCTAGGGCTTGCTGCTTGTTTTTAACATAAACCCTAGCCTGGACATGTTTACTTTTCACAAAGACCAAACCTCATCCTCCACTTTTTCTTCTAGTCTTCTCAAATTGTCCCAGGAAGACCCCAGATGTACCCCTATTCTTATTTACTTTTACCTACTCTTTTCTCTCCCTAAGGTGCTATTTTATCTCTTTTGTGGGGGGGAAATTTTGAGAGCTTAGAATTTTATGACCTACTCCATCATCTTCCCATGGTTTGTATTTATTAACAAAAAATCTTCATCATTGGAGGAATTAGGATCACTATATTCTGATTTGTTTTTCAAATGTCACTTTTTTTTCTTTTCAGTGTAGCATATGAGGAGGCTTAAATGGTCCTAAGGACCACAAAGGTGAGTACCCAGAGCAAGATCAATACACACACAAAAAAATCTTTGCCGGAAGTAAAGCAATTTTAAAAGCATTGAATTGTTGTCAATTTATCTGAAATTTTAAAAAGATAACCCAATGATTGGAAAAATAATGAGTAGTAATAATTTACACATTGCAAAGACAATTGAGTAAATATCAGTAACAACTAACAGTCAAAAAGTCAAATGAAAGGTATAGAAAATTGGATCCCATTTTATTTGTTGGTATGAATAGATGAGAGAGATGAACATATGTATATGTATGTGTGTGCGTATATATTTACATATATGAATATCTATACATTTGTCTATAGATAGATATGTATAGCTATTTCTAAGGATAGATGATAGAAAGATAGAGAGATAATAGAAATCTTTGCATATCAAAATTAATATAGTATAGCAAAAATGTATTATGCCAAAATTGATTAGGATCCCAAAATAGATCCTTAGAGACACTCATCCAGATAGACTTTCCCAGGACTGTTTTGAAATTGTTCATTTTACTTGGATAGATGAAACACCAGAGATAACATTGTTCAACAGTCCTCTTGTTATTAATATCAAGTGAAGCATAAAACAAAGATATGCTTATTTGCTAAAGGCATTCACCACTCACACAAAACTATTGTGCTTGCTTGCTTCTGTGAGTTGAATGCTTAATAAACAAGTAGAACATCATTTTGCTAATTTGCTCTTTTTTATATAGTTTGAAATCTAGTAATTCTTGACCTTCATTTCTGTTTTTTTTTTCATCATTTCCTTTGATATTCTTAACTTTTGTTCAAACATTAATTTTCTTTGTTAATTTTTCCAGGTATATGGAATTATATTTTGGTATTTTTATTGGTATGATAAGGAATAAGTACAGTTAGGTAATAGTGTCATTTTATTTCCTCAGTTTTTCCATGAGCAATTAGTATTTTTTGGTTGTTTATGTCTGTCCTTATTTGTATAAAGCATCTATATAGGTCTTGGCAGATAGATTCCTAAGTATTTCATACACTCAGTAGCATCTTATAGGTAATTTTTATTCTGTCTCTTATTGCTGGGTTTTATTGCTAATATACATAAATACCAATGATTTATGTAGATTTATGTTATATCTCATAATTTTGCTTGTTATTGCTTTAATTAAACTCTTAGTTGACTGGGATTCTCTAAAAAAAATACCACGTTATCTACAAACATGATATAATTTATTTCTTGTTTGTCAATATTTATTTCTTTTTCTTGCTTGTTGCAGATGATATTTCATTGCTTATATCAAACAGTAATAGTGATGTTGGACAACTTGCTTTACTACTGATCTTATTGGAAAGCTCTCTAATTTTTTCTTTAGTCTTTCAAGGTCTTAACAAACTGACATCAACCTCTCTTTCCAGATTCATTGTATATTAAAACTTCTCCTTCTCTTTGTGATCCAGTCAAACTGGCCTTCTTCATGTTCTATATATACATTGCCCCATTTTTCATCTCTGTACTATCATAAATGCTAGTAAATATACCTGGAAGGTGTGCCCTCCTTTCCTCTCCTTCATAGAATCCCTCTCTTCCTTCAAGCACAATATTCTACATGAAGCCTTTCCTGATAATGCCTTTGCTGGTGTCCTAAAAACTTTTGGATTAATTTGTACTTAACTGTTATTTTGTATATAAGTATATTTTTATTTATTCTATATATGCTTAGATATCTAGTCATTATCTCTTTTTCCTTCAGCAGAAGGGATGATTAATAAGCACAGTGCCTATAAGACACTACAGAAATTTAATAAATACATATAGAGTTTAATTCAATGAGTATGTTTAAGCATGTTAGGGAATTTATGTTTTCATGTTAGGTATTATGCTAGTACACTGGAATTAAAAAGATGAGAGGAAAGAAAATACACATGGGTTCAAGAAGGTACAAAATGTATACAGAGTAAAATTTACACTGTTGGATTCTACCTGGTTTAGGGTCACCAGGAAAATATGATGCCCTACTTTGACCCAAATGCTATCAAGTGTTTGTCTTGTAAAATACTTTACTGTTTTTCAGAGAAGATAAGTTCTTTGCCAACTAATTCCATCCTAGTATTGATGATTAAAGTGGCTTCTATGGAAATATCCATATCATATTAGGATAAGCTGAAGATTTTCAATTTTGAAATTTGACAAATTTGACAATGTCTGTAGCCACCAGGTCATATTTTTCATTACTAAGACAAAGCTTTGAATATTATCTTATCTTCCCTCGTTTTTCTATGGAGCTATACTGTTGACATCTGAGTTTCTTTGAAAGATTTGACAGGTAAGAAGGGAGTTAGGAAGAAGAAGAAATTATACAGACTTTTCTCTTTGGCTGAATTAATTGATGAATCCTGGAAATTATAAAGGTGCTCAGTCAGCACAATTTCACATGCAATATTAGGTTAGCCATAGACATTGTGTTGTATGATGGGAAAAATTCTAGACTGAGGAGCTCTGTGTTTAAGGTTTAACTGTCATTAATATACTGCTTAACCCTTCACAAGTCACTTCACCTTTTGAGGCTTCAGTTTCCTCTTCTATAAAATAGGTGTATTAAACTAGATACTCCCTCAAACACCTTATTGCTCTAATATTTGATGCTCTCCTCCCCCATCTTCAGTTCCATGGTCTGATACTGAATGCATGCACAGCTCATAAGGATTTGTTTTATTAAGTCTTCCATGATCTCCCACAGAGCAGGATTTTCTCCCTTCTCTAACCTCCCAAACACTTTGAAGAAAGACACTGGTGGAATTAGATGTTTTGCTGGAATAAGTACTGACAGGTATATGGTATACAAAAATGGGAATAAAACTTTCATAGTAGTTGTCCTTTATTAACACTAAAGAATCACAAAATTTAATTTGGAAGAGACTTCCACAGACATCTGATCCAAACTATAAACAAAAGGAATTTCCATTGTAATTACTTGACAAAAGTCACCATTCTGTCCTTGTTTGAAAACCTCTAAGAAGGGAGGACACATAAGCCATTTCACTTTTTAATCATTCCAGTTGTTAGGAAAGTTGTTTCCTCCCCTTTTATCAAGCATAGAATTTCTCCTTGCATTTGCTGCCTATCTTTTTCTGGTTTTGACCATCCATACATCTAAACATAACTAATTCATCCTGTATATAAGCTCTTCAAATGCTTGAATATGATTATGTTTTCATTGAGTCTTCTTTTCTCAGGATTAAACATGTCTTCAACTGTTACAGGAATGGGAATTTAAGATCTTCCCTGCCCCTAGGCCCTTTCATAGGCTTGTGACTCTGAGAACCTTCTTTGATTTGAAAATATACTCTGACCCCTAATAGGCTGAGTGTGGTCACCTGGAGCCTGTGGTGGGAGGCTTGTTTTTTAGGAATACCCACACCTTGTTGCTTTGTGATTGGGCAGTGGGTCAAGATGGTTGTGACATTCTCTGAGCCAGGATAAGGCTATATATATGCTGATGTGAGATTTGTTTTGGGGCTCACTTTGAGAAGAGTTGTGTGATTTGACCAGATGAGACTCTGGGCAGCCGCTGAACCCCTCCCAGGTTGAAAACCCAGATGTTGGTGCTTTCCTCTCTGGTAACTGACTAGGGATGGATGCAATGGTCAGCCAGTGGGAAGCCCTGTCTGCTGATGTGTTTTGCTTGTAACTTCTTCTTGTAACTCATTTGTATTCTCTGAAGTTTGGGGTGCTGACCTTTTTCCCCTGAACTAGATAAATGACATATGTTTGATTAAAGCAAGATTGTTAACCCATTTTGAGTTGCTTTCCTTAAGAAAAGTGATCTTAGAACCTGTATTGGCAGCCATCCTGGGGATGCTAGGGTCCTTGCTGCTATATCAACTTATCCTAGTACGATATGGATTCAGGGTCCTTCATCATCTTTGTTGCCCTCCTATTGTCACTTGTGTCTGTCAACTTTCTTAAATTTTCATGTGTAGAACTGAAAACAATCCTCCAGATGAGGTGTGATGAAGGTGGAGGGCAATGGGACTATTGCATCTCTATTCTCGGAAGTCATGCCCCTCATAATACATCTCAAAATCACATTAGCATTTTTGGCGATCACATCACAGTCTTGATTCAGAGGGAGCTCTATAGCCCCAGATTGTTTTTTATTTCTTTTGTTTGTTTGTTTATTTTGTTTTGTTTGGGTCTTGTTTGTTTGTTGTTGTATTTTTCCCAGAAAACATACATCCAATGCTCCATGAACTGAGATAAAACACTTAAGATTATGTCTGTTTTCTCTTCCCTGGCCCACAATCATCTCATCACCACCCTCTATCCCAGTATACATTCTTTAGGATAACATAAAATATTTATCACTATTTAACTCAGAATATTCTCTCACTCTTCCTCTACACTCAGAGAGCAAATCTCGTATCCTTTTTAAAGTGTAGAGAGACAATGAGTTGGTGCTGATTTAATATTTGTCTTTTCTTCAAGAAAGGATTATGGGTCACTCTCCCCCTACTTTCCAAGGTCCCAATTCCCTGTATCTAGTTAATGACCAAGAGTGGCAAAGATAAGAAAAAAAATGAAAGTGGGACCAAGTGCCCCTGAGGAGCTTATAATATAATTGCAGACAAATCAGTTACAGAAATAACTAATAAAAATAGACTAAGCTAAGTGTCGGAGAGGCACAGGCCATTTCTGGCTGGAGAGGCAGAAAGGAGTTGCAAGTAAATATGAGACTTAAAGATGGGCAGAATTTTAATGGGTTCAGAATGAAATTGGCAACCATGGGTTAGAGAAAAAAATAATTAGTATCTTGGGTTTTAAATTTATACCATTGAATTCTTAAGTAAAACATTCTGTGCTTTTTTATCTACCAAATATTTATATAAAAGTATATTAGATAGTAGTTGTTATTTTACATTTCCACCACAGGGCAATCTCTATATTAATTTAATTGAAAAGATTTTTGAAAGCATTTGACTGTCTTATCAGCTCAACATGAACTACTGTAGGCAGTCTGATTATAAGGACACAATTAGTTCTGAAAACAGTTCCAGCCAGAAGAAAATAATATATTAGCTTATTAGATATACTTGGTTCCTTGTTCAAAGGAAATACCTTTTAATGAATGAAGACAGGCCATTTTATTTGAAGAAACCTTATATAGTCATGGCTAAAGCACACTAGAAAATTGGATTTCAGCAGCAGTACACACTACATAAACTGGATAAAAGGTAGTGGGGTTTAAAGTATCACTGCATGTGACTTTCTGAAAAAGGATTAAAAACCTTTTCTCCAATTAGAAATTAATGAGCTACATAATAGAGCATTAAAGATAATATCAGAATATGTAATAATGTAATACCCATTTCTATATTACTGCAAGGATGACAAACTTTTCTTTATGACAACTTGTTTGGACAAAGGGCAGATATAATTTCCTTTTTTTTTTTTACCAATCAGGCAACTGAGGCTGAGCAAGTTGAAGTGATTGTCCCAAGGTGACTTAAATTTTTTTCTGACTCTAAAATTCTTTTGTATTTTCTACTTTATCCATATGATGATTAACTGTTTTGACTACAATAATTATTTTTTTTTTGCTTTTTTTTTGGAGGGCAATTGGGTTTAAGTAATTTGCCCAAGGTCACATGACTACATTTTTTTGTTTGTGTGTGTTAAGTGTCTGAGGCCAGATCCAAACTCAGGTTCTCCTGACTCCAAGGCAAACACTCTGCACACTGCACCACCTAGCCACTCGTTGACTACAACTATTATAGAAAAATAGGCCCTTCCTTCTTCATAGGCCCAGATATACAGGATACCTTAACTACTTTATAATAAGATCATTAGACCTATTTAATTTCTTTTGTTTTTTTAGTTAAAAATTTTATTTATGTAGTCTAATTTCTTTCTATATTGTTTATATTTTTCCCATGTATTTAGCCTCTTCCCCATTCCAGAGAGCCGTCCCTTAAAACAGAATAAAAATAAGAGGAATAAGAAAAAAATGTATATAGGAAAAACAACAAACACATCAAAAAATTCTGTTTTTAATATGCAGTGTCCCACAATCATGGGACTTGATCTTTACAAAAAATGGGGGAAAGTATTTTTCCCATATTTCTTATCTCTATTTTATTTTAATGTAGTTGCTTACTAACTTAAAGGATGGTTCATGCTTTCAGTCTGACTAAGCTTTGTTGATACTTGAAAGGGTCTATGTAACATAAAACATGACCCACATATATAAACAATTGTCCCTTTATCCTTTTCCATATCCTGTCTCTTTGTCTTATTGAGGTTGAATATACTTTACCTTTGACCTCTGCCTCTTTTTTATCCAAAGGAGAGTTTCAAAACAATCAATATATTACACTTACTCAGATATATATATATATATATATATATATATATATATATATATATGTTTGTGTATGTGTGATTAAACATGGATCTTAATGCTTCCTCCAAAGATGTGAATGACTAGCTATCTATGCTTACCCATCTTGATGAATTCATGTCAATGTCTTCTGTCATGAACAATCTTTTAATAGCAGTCAATTCTTTATTTTACCATTTTGACACACATTATAGTTCATGATGCTACTTACAGATTTCTTCCTGTAGAAGTGAGGTCTGTACACAGATCAAGACATCATTGTTGTTGTTGCTACCTATTTTCTGCAGAAATTACAAGTGCAAAACCCATTTGAGAAGATTTCTAAGAAGAAATATTCTTATTATATATGGTTTATTAGATTCCTTTTTTCTCCTTTACTATTAATAGTTTTCATTGAAGCACAATCATTTGAAATCTATTTTCACATTGAAAATCTAATAGATGTTTTTCTTTCTTCAATCTGCCAGCAATTGTTTATTAATTATCTACTATGTGCCTAGAGTGGCAGCTAGTTGGCACAGTAGATAGTGCTGGTCCTGGAGCCAGGAAGACTCCTCTTCCTGAGTTCAAATTTGGCCTCAGACACTTACTAGCTGTGTGATCTTTGACAGGTCACTTAACCCTGTTTGTCTCAGTTTCCTCATCTGTGAAATGAGCTGGAGAGGAAAATGGCAAACCATTCCAGTATCTTTCCAAGAAAACCTAAAACAGGGTTAAAAGAGTCAAATGAAACTGAAAAATTACAAAACAACAACATATGACTAGAACTGTGCTAAGCACTGGATCTACAAAGACAAAAGTGAAATATTCCCTACCTTCAAGGTTCTTATATTCTGTTATGAGAGGCAACATGAATGATAGATAGATGATAGATAGATAGATAGATAGATAGATAGATAGATAGATAATATAGATGGAAAGATAAACATATTAATGAAACAATCTGTATATACATATACATGTACATATGCACATGCAGGAAAATTTTAGAATGAAGAGCACTAGGAACTGATAGTGTAGGATCAGGCAAGACCTCCTATGAAAGGTAATGCTTCAATAAGGTCTTTTTCTTTTTTTAAATTTATTTTTAGTTTTCAACATTCATTTCCAAAAGATTTTGAGTTACAGATTTTCTTCCTGTCTCTACCCTACCCCCACCCCAAGATAGCAACATACTGAACACCCCTTCCCCCAATCTGTCCTCTCTTATATCCCCCTCAAGTCCCCCAGTTACTTTTATGTAGGGTAATATGTATTTCTATACTCCATTTCTTGTATAACTTATATCCTGGTTGCATGAAAAAACATCTTTTAACAATTATTTTTAAAACTTTGATTTCAAGATTCTCTGTCTTCCCCCCTCCTCACCCATTCCCACTGACAAGACAATCAATTCAATATAGGTTTTATGTGTATAGTAATGTAAAGCATTTCCGTAGTAGTCATATTGTGAAAGACTAACTATATTTCCCTCCATCCTATCCCGCCTGCCCATTTATTCTATTTTCTCCTTTGACCCTGTCCATTTTCAAAAGTCTTTGTTTCTAACTAGCCTCTCCCCCAATTTGCCCTCCCTTCTATCTTCCTCATTACCTCCCCCTTTCTTTCCTGTAGGGAAAGATACCCAATTGAGTGTGTATGTTATTTCCTACTTAAGACACATCCAATGTAATTAAGGTTGACTCTTTCCCTTCCACCTCCCTGCTCTTCCCCTCCATTGTAACAGCCTTCTCCTTCCTCATTTATTTGAGACACTCCAAGCCATTCTATCTCTCCCCTTCTCCTTCTCCCAATATATTCTTCTTTTATATCTTAATTTTATTTTTTGATATCATTCCTTCACATTCAACTCACCCTGTGCCTCTGTCTATGTATACATGTACACACATATGTATATACACATACACATATATACACATACACATACACCCACCTATACATATATGTATGTATACATATATGTATATACACATATATGTATATACATATATAATCCCTTCAACTATCCTCATACTGAGAAAAGTCTCATAAGTTACAAATACTGTCTTTCTATGTAGGAATGTAAATAGTTCAACTTTAATAAATTCATTATGATTTCTCTTTCCTATTTACCTTTTCATTCTCCTCTTGTTTCTTGTATTTGAAAGTCAAAATTTCTGTTCATAAAGAATGGTTTTTTCATCAAGAATGCGTGAAAGTCCTCTATTTCATTGAATATTCATATTTTCCCCTGAAGTATTATACCTGCTTTTGATGAGTAGGTGATTCTTGGTTTTAATCCTAGATCCCTTGACCTCCAGAATATCATATTCCAAGCCCTTCAATCCCTTAAAGTAGAAACTACTAGATCTTGGGTTACCCTGATTGTGTTTCCACAATACTCAAACAGTTTCTTCCTTACTGCTTGTAATATTTACTCCTTGGCCTGGGAACTCTGGAATTTGGCTATAATATTCCTAGGAGTTTTCATTTTGGGATCTTTTTCAAGAAGTGATTGGTGAATTCTTTCAGTTTCTATTTTGCCCTCTGTTTCTAAAATATTAGGGCAATTTTGCTTGATAATTTCTTGAAAGATTATGTCTAGTTTCTTTTTTTAATCATGGATTTTGGGTATTCTAGATGAAGGGAATAGAAATTAGCATATATATATATGCATACATATATATGTCTATATAGGAGGGTATATGGGCATATGAATACATATGTGAATGTGTGTATATATGTGTACAGGTATGAATAGATAGATGGCACAGGACCAATTTAATAGGAAGGGATTATACTTAAAAGGTGAAATTAAGAGGTGAGAGAGGAATATAATGAGAGGATATGGGGAGAGACAGAATGGGGTAAATAATTTCATATAGAAGATGCAAGGGAAAATTGTCACAAAGGAGGGGAAGAATAGGGAGGCAAAAGGGAGTGGATCAACCTTATTCTCATTGAATTTGGCTTAATTATGGAATGACATACAAACTAAATAGTGTATCTCACCCTGCAGGAGATTAGGGGGGAAGTGGAGGAGGGGGAGAATGATGTAAGGGAAGGCAGGCTGGGGGAAGCACCCACTTTTGAAAAGGGATAGGATTGAGGCAGGCTCAGAAGGCGCGGCCGGCAGAGGCAGGCCCAGAAGGGGCCTGATCAACTCGATGGGCAAGTCTTCCCACCAACCACAAGGTCCACTACCAGGCCTATCACCAAAGGGCCTAGACTGGAAAGAGCAAGGTAAGAAGCAAATACAGGGGCCCCTGTCCTGGACAGCAAACACTCTTGGGGCTACCACTTCATAGCCCAGAAATTTTTTTTTAAAAGCCCCTTTCAGGGCCTCCAAAGACTAGGATGATAGAGTGAATCTCATTTGCTCCAAACCCCCACTCTGACTCTGAAAACATAGTAACTCTTGCCCCAGGGCAAACCCCTCTACAGTAAAGGCTTGGGATCCTAGAGGATTGGCCTGGCTAGGACCCTGCCTCAAAATGGATAGAAAGCAGACTACAAAGACAAAGACTCTGGAATCCAACTATCCTCAGAGGGAGGAACCAACCTCAGAAGGAGACAAGGTGGACTCCACACCCAAAGCTGAAACTTCAACAGGGAATGGGTCCCAAGCACAGAAGGCTCTCCTAGATGAGATCAAAAGGAACTTTGAAAACAAAACGAGAGAGATAGAAGACAAAATGAATAACTCTCTCGAAACCAAAATAGCAGAATTAGAAAAACATTATAATGAGGAAAACAACTCTCTAAAAAGAAAAGTGTATGATATAGAAAAGAACTCCAAAAATTAACCAAGGAAAATGATTTGCTAAGAACTAGAATTAACCAAATGGAAACAAATAACTCTACGAGGAACCAAGAATTAGTCAAGCAAAACAACAAGAATGAAAAATTCAAAAAAACAGGTAAAATACCTCAAAGAAAAAATAACTGACCTGGAAAACAGATCCAGGAGAGATAATCTGAGAATCATAGGCCTAGCAGAAAATTATGATGAAAATATGAGCCTGCACAACATTCTCCAAGAGCTTGTTAAGGAAAAGTGCCCTGACATACTAGAACCTGAGGGTAAAATAGAAATCGAGAGAATCTACCGGACACCTGATGAAAGAGATCCCAAACTGAAAAGTCCTCGAAATCTTGTGGCCAAACTCCAGAACTACCAGATAAAAGAGAAAATACTTCAAGTGGCCAGAAAGAAACAATTAAATATCGAGGGTCCACAGTGAGGATTGCACAAGATTTGGCAGCCTCCACACTGAAAGATTGGAGGGAGTGGAATACAATTTTCCAGCAGGCAAAATAGCTCGGGTTACAACCAAGGATCACATACCCAGTGAGACTGAGCATATTCTTCCAGGCAAAGAGATGGTCATTCAACGATATACCAGAGTTCCAGACCTTCTTGATTAAAAAAGCCAGAACTCAATGGAAAATTCAACCTCCAATTATGAGATGCAACAGTGACTTAGAAAGGTAAACAAGAGAACACACACACACCCTGCTATTTGATAAGAGAAAACTGGTTATAGACAAGTAGAGGGTATGAGTATAAATACACAAAATGACAATTTAAAAAAATCTTATTAAGGGCTACAAAGGGACTGCAAGGGAAGAAAGGGAATGGATGAAGTGGAAAAGGGTAAATTATGCCACACATAGAGGCATAAAAACTGTATAGGAGAGGGAAAAAAGGGAGGTGTTTGGGAAGCATATGAGCTTTCCCATCATTGGTTCTGATACAAAGAGGGAATAACAACCAGTTAAGCATAGGACTCTATGGAGAAGAAACACAAAAAGTATCATTTTAGAGGGAAAAAGGGGAGGGAGAGGAGCTTTGCATCAGATTTGTTCCGGTCACACTTGATGCGAAGAAGAAATAACATACTGCATTAAATATAAAAATATCCTACAGGCAGTAGCAGGGGGAAAGGGTTATGAAAGGGGGGGGTGGTTTGTAGAGAGGGAAGAAGTAAGGGGAAAGGGAAGGAAAAGGGAGGGGAACTGATAAGGGAACATGAGGGAGGCTGTAGTCAAAAAGAAAAATATTAAGGGAGGGAAGGGAGAAGAGAGGGAAAATATGAACATTAACAAGGGCAGGAACAGAATGGAGGGAAAGAAACAGATAACAATCATAACTGTAAATGTGAATGGAATGAACTCTCCCATAATACAGAGAAGGACAGCAGAATGGATTAGAAATCATAATCCTACAATATGCTGTTTATGAGAAACACATCTGAAACAGAGGGATAAACACAAGGTAAAGGTAAAAGGTTGGAACAAAATATATCATGCCTCAGCTAAAGTAAAAAAAGCAGGGGTAGCAATCCTTATCTCAGATAAAGCAAAAGTAAAAATTGACCTAATTAAAAGAGATAAGGAAGGAAACTATATCCTGTTAAAAGGCACCATCGAGAATGAAGCAATATCATTACTTAACATATATGCACCAAGTCGTGTAGCACCCAGATTCCTAGAGGAGAAGGTAAAGGAATTAGAGGAAGAAATAGATAGCAAAACTATACTAGTGGGAGACCTTAATCTCCCCCTCTCTGAAATTGATAAATACAACTTCAAAATAAACAAGAAAGAAATTAAGGAGGTTAACCGGATTTTAGAGAGGATAGGTATGATAGATTTCTGGAGAAAACTGAATGGGGATAAAAAGGAATATACTTTCTTCTCAGTGGTTCATGGCACATATTCAAAAATTGACCATGTTCTAGGGCATAAATTGGGAAAGAACCTTTACAACCTATGTCTCTGACAAAGGACTCATTTCTAAAAAATACAGAGAATTGAGTCAAATTTACAAGAATGCAAGTCATTCCCCAATTGATAAATGGTCAAAGGATATGAACAGGCAGTTTTCATAGAAAGAAATTAAAGATATCTATAAGCACATGAAGTATTGCTCTAATTCACTACTGATTAGAGAAATGCAAATCAAAACAACTCTGAGGTACCACATCTCACCAGTCAGATTGGCTAAGATGACAAAACAGGAAAATGACAAATGCTGGAGAAGATGTGGGCAAATTGGAACACTAATGCATTGCTGGTGGAGTTGTGAACTGATCCAGTCCTTCTGGAGAGCAATCTGGAATTATGCCCAAAGAACTATAAATACTTTCATACCCTTTGATCCAGCAATACTACTCCTAGGGTTATATCCCAAAGAGATCATAGAAATAGGAGAAAGACCCATTTGTACAAAAATGTTTATAGCAACTCTTTTTATGGTAGCAAAGAATTGGAAATTAAGGGGTACCCATCAATTGGGGAATGGCTGAACAAGTTGTGGTATATGCATGTTATGGAATACTATTGTGCTATAAGAAACAAGGAGCAGATGGTCTTCATATTTACCTGGAGAGGTTTATACAAACTGATGCTGAGTGAGAAGAGTAGAACCAGGAGAAATTTGTACACAATTACAGACACAACGTATGTGTGATGACCAACTTTGATAGACTGGACTCTTCTGAGCAATGCAGTATTATAAGTCAATACAAAAGACTCATGATCGAGAGAAATATGTGCATCCAGAAAAAGAACTAGAAAGAACTGAGTTTATATCCAGATGGAAGCAAAATACCTGATCTTTTTCCTTCTCTTATTTGTTTTTGTCTTCTTCACCATTTTTCATTCCAGCTTGTACAATCCATCCTTATAAGCTGACTAATGTTTAATGTGAAAGTATTTACAGATCCTATACTTGACTATATGCTGCCATGGGGGGGGGGGGGGGGGGGAAAAAAAATGTGAAACTCAAGGAAATGTGCAATTGAATCCTGTAAACTAAAAGGAAACAAACAAATTAATTAAAATAAAAAAAATAAATATGGGGGAACTAAAAAAAAAGGGATAGGATCAAAGTACTGAATAGAACAAGTGGGAGGTGGCATAGGAGGGAGGGAAATATAGGCAGCTTTTTACAATATATCCACTATGGAAATGTTGTGCATAGCTACAAATGTAAAACCTATACTGAATTGCTTATCTTTCCAGTAAGGGTGAGTGACAAGGGAGGAAGGGAATGAATCTGTATTTCAAAGCTTTAAAATAAAATGTTTCATATAAATATATACTATTATTAATATTATCTTACATTTAACTGTGAAATAAGATATACAGGCACTGGGGCATTGA
Source organism: Petaurus breviceps papuanus (assembly GCF_028583685.1). NCBI lineage: Eukaryota > Metazoa > Chordata > Mammalia > Diprotodontia > Petauridae > Petaurus > Petaurus breviceps. The sequence goes on from NW_027187352.1 coordinate 14,278,803, forward strand.
GATCCACCATGTTCTACTGGAAAGTCAGAGGGTATATGGGAGAAGATATGGGAGAGACCAGATTGGAGAAGGGGATATCCAGTGGGATCACTATTTTGGCTTGGTGGGTAGGGGCAAAAAATGGGGAGAAAGTTTGCAACTCAAAATCCTGTGGAAATGAATGATGTAAACTAGAAGTTAATAAAGCATTTGATAAAAAAAAAATAAAAAAGGACTTTAAAAATGTTGTAGATACAACATAAAAAAAATCAGAATGGAATAGAAATATAGCCTTATTTATTCTAGACATTATTTGGAGACAGCATGTCAGAATGAACAATTGACCTCAAACCTTCAGAGTCCTAGGTTCAAGTACTGTCTCTGGCACATATTAGCAATGTAGTCCTGGTCAAATCACTTGTTCTCAGCTCTCTAAGACTACATATTACAAGGAAAGTGATAGATTTATATTAGTAGAAGGAGTTTCCTCAACTAAATATTATCTATACCAATGAAATCACAGGTCTAGTGTAAAGCATAATAGATACAAATATGTATATGTAGCAGCAGGCACCCCAAGCATCCTCAGGGTTTGCTGCCAGCACAGGTTTCTTAAATCTGCTTTGTTAAAGGAAAGCAACTCAAAATGGGTTAACAAGCTTACTTTAATCAGTCAAACATATGTATTGTTTACCTAGTTCAGGGGAAAAAGGTCAGCTCCCCGAACTTCAAAGTATACAGACAGAATTATCAAGACAGAAACAGATCAAGTAGACAGCTTTCCAAACTGTACATCCATACTAAATCAACATCTGGCTTTCAACATCTGGGTTTTTC
>NW_027187352.1:14279718-14294527 GCF_028583685.1 Petaurus breviceps papuanus
TGGACAACGGCTTCCCAGAATCCAGATCAAATCACAGAACACATCTCAAAGTGAGCCCCCAAAACAAAGCCTCACATCAGGGCCTTCTCCTGGCTCAGAGAATGTAACAACCTATTGGACCGACTGGCCAATCAAAAAGTATCTACTGAAAAACAAGCCTCCCACCTAAGGCTCCAGGTGCACTTTAGCCTAGGGGCAGGGAAGATCTTCCAAATTTGCATTCCCATTACAGTATATAATATATATTAGTGGTATATAAGGCATAAGATATATGTGTATACATAAATACATATTGATAAAGACTGTATAATAATATAGAGATGTATATAAACCTACATATGAAAATATATATATAACTTATATACACATGTATGCATATACATATACATATACATATACATGCATATATAAATATAATACCCATACGTACATGCATACATACATAGAATCCCAAAATTCTTCATGCAACTTTAAGTTTATGAAAAACAATCAGGTCCTACTTTAATTCAAATGATAAATTATAAGTCAATCAATCAACCAACCAACAAGTATTTATTAAGGACTTACCTATGTGCCAAGTGCTGTATCAGGAACCAAGGATACAACTTAAAAGAATGAGAGAATTTCTAGCCATGATGTTGTAATGTAATGCCAAGCAAAGGCAACTTCCCAAGGTTCAAAATACCAGCATAGGTGCTCTCCATTTTATTCAGTGACAAATTAAGAACAGAGAAGATCAAAATATGACATCATTCAAAACACAGCATTTACTAAGTGTGATTAAATAATCTCCAAGTACTACCCCACCCCAGGACCTTACATTCATTCAATCAATTACAAAATCCCTGTTCTGAATACTACTCCACCCCTAGGCTGTGCCTTCATTTAGTCCTTTGCAAAGCCCCTCTTCTCAAATGGGGATTAGTTTCCAATCATAAGTAAAGTACATCATTTGTTCAATCATAGAACATAAAAAGGTCAAAAGTTCCCCACCCCTAGATCACAATATCTACCCCAGAGTTACAAGTTTAAGCACAGCACTTAATACACAAATGGAGGTCTTTTCTTCATCTTGACATGAGGCAAGTCCTCAGCAATCTTTGTTCCTAGGGAGACAAAGCTTAGCAAGTCCACAAGATACATTGCCAGACTCTTCATTAATTCATCCTCTGTCTGCAGACCAGTACTAGGACCCCTCAAAACATTAGCAAAACCGTCTTCCAGGATTTCTGTAAACATACAACAAGAAAATCCTTCTTCAGGGCTTTGGAACCAATAGCAAGGTTCCAAGAATTCTTCAATAACAGCACTGTCCTTCACCAGTGGACAGTATTCACTCTCTGTCTGCAGAACAGTCTCAGGAGCTCTTAACCAACAGCCAGGTTCCAGGACTTCTTCAACAACAGGACTGTCTTTCGCCAGTGGACAAATCTGGCAAAACAACATCAAAACAAAGTATCAGCAAAACAGCCATGTCTCCTCAGTCCTTGGCAGCTCCGGGGGCAGGTCTCAAAAGTCCAGGGCAATTCAAAGTGGCCCTCAGCAATCCTCTCAGTCTCTCCCTCCAAAAGGGTGCTGCTTCCAAAAAGTTCTTCTGCCTCTCTCTTGTCTTGTGTCTCTCTAAATGTAAGTCACCACCTCCTCCCAGTTTAGCACTCTCTTTTCACATCAACAAGTCCATCCCACAAGTGGGATTAACAAGCTCTGGGTTTTTAACACAATCAAACCAAAAACCAAGCCAATACAGGGGAATCTTTAAATGCCATTACTATTACAGATGTACTTACAATATAATAGAGGATATAGATGACAGATGGACAAGGAGGTGGCACAGTGTATAGAACACCTTGTCTAGAGGCAGGGAGATCTGAATTTCAATCTGGCCTTAGATACTTACAACCTGTGTGGCCCTGAGCAAGTTATTGAATTATATTTGCCTCAGTTTCTTCCTCTGTAAAATGACTACAAGAAGGAAATAGCAAAACATTTCCATATGTTTGCCAAGAAAACCACAGATTAGGTCATGAAAAATCAGACTCGATTGATATAACTGAACAACAAAAACAATAATAGATTATAGATAGATAGTGATATATATGTAGGTAAACAGACAAAACAAAATATTGATTGGATAAGAATTTCTTTCCTTATAAAATGAGGAAAATATGAGTTTTCCTCCTCACCGTGTTTTTCTGGGGAACTCATGAGATTTAGGATGGAAGGCATTCTTTTAAACTATAAAAACTAAAGCAAACATACATGGAAAATGTACTGAAGGTTCTGTGATAGCATTGGTGTTATCCTTTCTACCCACACAGAGCATAGCCTATCTACATCTGAGTTTATAGTTGTGATGAGTTGCCTAAATGATTTCTCACACTGAGAGGTTAACTTCTTATGATAAATCTGTCCAAAATTAGCTAGGAAAATTCTTGGGCAACAGACACACAATTTGTTATTTAGGACCTTTTCAGTCTATTAGGAGCTGCCAAGGCTTGTGATCCGCATGGATAGCCTTTGTGAATTATCGTAATTTTCATTATTACAGAGAATGTTAAAATTTGCAAAACACTTGGAATTCACAACCTTTGATTTATAATCATATTCTGATGGAGGTCTTATCCCCATTTAACAGATTTATTATATTTATTATTGGTTAACAAATTATTATCGTCATTTAGCTGACAGTGACCCTTCCACCCTGGGAACAGAGCCCAACTTTAACATAAAGCTAAAAGGAAAAAAAAATAGGTTGGAAAAAAATGAACAAACAAGAACAAACAAAAAAATCCTGCCCCTAGATAGTTGCTATGGTGACAGGAAAGATAAAAACACAGACCCAGAGGAAAACAAGACAATCAAAACTGTTACATCAAAAGCCTCAAAGAAAAAAATTGAATTGCATCATAATTCCTATGAGACACCAAAATGGATTTTAAAAATTAAAAAGGCAGAGGAAAAATGGGAACAGACATGACAGTGATGAAAGAAAATCATGAAAAAAGAGTCTACAGCTTAGTAAAAGAGGCACAAAAATGTGATGTGTGATGAAAATAATACCTTAAAAAAGAAAATAAGCTAAATAATAAAGAGAAACAAAATTCATTGACAAGAATAATTCCTTAAAAGCAAAATTGGCCATGTGGAAAAGTGGCACAAAAAGTCACTTAGGAAAAGAACTCCTTGAAATATAGAATTGTTCAACTGGAAAAGGAGATTAAAAAGTTCACTGAAGAAAATAATTCATTAAAAATTAGAATTAGGCAAGTGGAAGCTAATGACTCTTTGAGACATCAACGAACAATAAAACAAAATGAAAAGAATTAACAAATATAAAAAAGTGTGAAATATCTCATTTAACAAAATCAACTGACCTGGGAAATAGATACAACAGAAATAATTTAAGAATTATTTAAATACCTAAAATTCATGATTAAAAAAAAACGTGGACACCATAATAAAAAATTATCAAACAAAACTGCCCTCATATTCTAGATCAAGAAGGTAAAGTAATCATTGAAAGAATCCACTGATAACCTACAGAAAAATTTTCAGAAATAAAATCTCCCAGGAATATTATAGTCAGATTTCAGAGTTAAAAGGTTAAGGAGAAAATACTGCAAGCAGTGAAAAAGAAACAATCCAAATATCAGGAAACCAGAGTCAGGATAACACAAGATATAGCATTTTCTACATCAAGTGATTGAAGGGCTTGGAATATTACATTTCAGAGAGAAAACAATCTAGGATTACAACCCCAAAATGGGAGATTGGAAAACTTCTTCTCTGAGGTCCCTTCTTAATTATATCCTATAATTCAATGAGAAACATTCTGTGAAAAAGTCATATGGGACAAGATAGACAAGGTTTATGATATTCCAATTGTTTTTACTTTTAAGGTTTGACTGATATAGAACTAATTTGAATAGAAGTTAGGTCTTCTTATTTGTTAACAGCAGGCTGTTTTTCTCAACTAATTTGGACCAGAGTTAAAAAAAAACATTAAAGTCAACAGTTCAGAATCATATCAGTATCCAGACCGACCAAAGACATTCAAAGATGTTTGTTAATAATTATTTGCTGACTGAAATCCAAGTCATGGATTTGAATTATGTTGTATATCAAAATCCTCCCACTGAATTATTCTGTGAAGTATTTCACTAATTACTGGCACTGTTTTTCAATTTTCAAATTAAAGAAATAAAATCTTTGACAAAGGTTTCAATATTTATTTTCAGCAAGTGTATAAAAAGGTACCATTTTGAACCACAAATCATAGTGTTTTCAAGTTGGAAAGTACCACAGTAGTCATCTAGCCATGACTGTACCAATCCCAAGTATCATGCACCTTTGAAATAACCATCCCTCCTTTACTTGAAGACCTCCAGTGAATGTGGAACCCATTGTCTCAATTTATATCTGTAATGGCCAGAAAAAAATATACTTAGCTTCTTGTTTCACCTCTTCAAGTGTCTTTGAACCTAACCTGTGATTATATAAAGTCTTTGTTAGAAACAGAATCTATGAAGCCCACAGTGGGAGGAACCTGCCAAAAGAACATATCAAAGCAGGAGCACAAGCTGGGACCAAGCAGATCTGAGAGGGAGACCACTTCTGCTTTCCAGAACTCTGTCTGTTGTGTCTGTGTTAATTTGTGTTTGTGTTACTTTGTCAGACAGAAGCACTCTGTCTACTGACTTGTGTTGATTTCACAGGCAGAAAGTGAATTGAGAAGATAGTGCCAACAATGTGTGTGAATATTGTTGTAACATTGCTAAGTTTGATGTGTGTAGAAATTATTATGGCTCTGTTAAGTTTTCTCTTCCCAGAAAGAGAGACTTTGAAGGACCTGAGGTGGACTGGTCACTGTGAGCTTCAAGCTGGAGCAGAAACTGGAACAGTAACAGGACTAGGAGCTGAAACAGGAACTAGAACAGGAGCTGGGAGCTGCCTACCTGTGAATCCAGGTGGTTGGATGTTATGGCAATGTAAATTTAAGATCTTCCCTGCCCCTAGGACCTTTGATAGGCTTAAGTGCACTTGGAGCCTGAGTCAGGAGGCTTGTTTTTCAGGAGATACTTTGTGATTGGGCAGTGGGTCAAGAGGGTTGTTACATTCTCTGAGCCAGGAGAAGGCTATATAAACCCTGATGTGAGGGTTTGGTTTGGGGCTCACTTTGAGAAGTGTTGTGTGATTCAACTAGATGAGACTCTGGGCAGCTGTTGAGAGCCCCCTGACTTTGAAAACCCAGATGTTGATGCTTCCCCCTCTGTAACTAGGTATAGATGTACTGGTCAGACAGTTGGAAGCCTGTCCGCTTGAAATGTTTCTCTGTCTTCTTGTAACTTCTACTTTTAACTTCTGTCTCTATACTCTGAAGTTTGGGGTGCTGACTTTTCCCCTGAACTAGGTAAATGATATTTTTAATTGATCAAAGAAAGATTGTTAACCTTTCCTTTAGGAAAGGTTGCTTTCCTTTAGAAAAGCAGATCTAAGAACCTGTGTTGGCAGCCACCCTGGGGATGTCGGGATGTTTGCTGCTACATTGGGTGAATTTAGAAAAGAGCTGGGAACATGGAAGAGGAACCATGGAGTTAGAGAGTTAGCCTCAACTCAAGATGAAAGGATCTCTCCTTGGGTTGGTGTTGACTGACAAGATCATGATTTACTGTGGGAGATGATTTACTAGGGGTGGGAGGACTTTGTACTTTGTAGTTTGTACTCTTTAAGGATGATTGGAAGCTAGTCTCCAATAAAGATGAAAGAAGACTTTAGATGGGTATTTTATATTGATTGATTCAGATTGTGACTTACTGAATGATATCTTTTGTTTTAGAATATGTGGCCACTTTAATAGTAAGTTGTTATGTTCTATCATTGTGAATGTTGAACTTTGGTCTCTGTGAATGTTTTGCTTTAGTTTATTGTTGAATAGAGAGTTCATTATACTATGTGATTAGAATCTTAAAGCTATTCACAGCAGAATTCCTCTGGAGAGATGCTTGTGCTTAGCTTTACAATATCTGACATAATTTTTGTCCAGCTTTAGTTAGAAAGGCTTCCTCAATATCAATCCTAAACTTTCTTCTTTATAACTTCTACCAATTGTTCTTCATTTTGCTCTCTGTGGTAGAACAAAGCAAATATATATAATTTTCATTTGGGACTTAAATACTAAAACTTAAATACATAATGGGAACAGAAAAAGAAACATAAACTTCGATATAAAATAAGAAATGGAAAAATGCCATATGCACAGCAGAATGTAGAAGACAAAAAACAGATAGCAATAAATTTCTAGAGCTGTCCATCTTTTCTTTCCATCCTTGTAGGTTTTCTTTTGACCTCTGCTCTACATTTTTAAATTTGTTCTTTTTCTACCTTCCTCCCCTCCACCCCCTTGGCTACAATTAAGCATGGATATAATTAGATATAAATAAATATATATGTGTGTGTGTATATATATATATATATATATATATTTACATATATACACACATATGTGTATATATACATACACACATACATGTATAAACATATATTTTCCTGAACAGATTCTTCCCCAAATCTTTATTTTTGTGTTTATATGTTTTTTTTTTAATTTCCTAGCCCTCCTGATTCCTCTACTTCACAACTAGCATTTCTCCTTTTTGAGTACTCTTTAAGCAAAAGAGGGACAATATTAGGAGAATGAAGGAGTAAAAAAATTAATGTTAAAAAATAATAATAATTTTGAAACTTTTCAAAACACTGGTGAACATTGTGCTCAATCATGATTGTAGAGGACTGATGATTTTTAATGCTACCCACTGTAATGTTAATGGGATTAAAGATCTTCCCTGCCCATCAATAGGCCTCACATGGAGCCCATTAAGGGAAGCTTACTTGGGGGAGGCTTGATTGTAGGAAGGTTTTCACACCTTTTGATAATTTCTAATTAGGCACTGAGTCAAGAGGGTTGTGATATCCTCCAACCCTGAGAAGTGTATATATACTATGATTTGATATTTTGCTTTGGGGGCTTGCTTATGACAAGGATCTTGAGATTCCTGGTGGAGATTCTGAGTGAGTGGCCATATGTTCAGAGACCCCTGACTGCTCAGATTTAAAGACTCTCTTGATCCAGGGATGTATGCAAAGTGTATAATTCATTCAGGCAGTCAGAGCCCTGTCTGTTGGTCTTTATTTCTCTGCTTGTATTTTCTCTGTTTATATTTTTTTCTGAAGCTCAGGGTGCTGACTTTTGTACTGAACTAGTGAATGTGATTAAAAAAGACTGTTGACCCCTTAAATAGCTATCTCTATATAAATAGCTAGCAGAGCAGATCTAAGAACCTGTGCTAGCAGTCATCCTACATATGCCAGTATGGTTGCCAGTACACCCACCTCCTTCCTTCCTGGATGAAAAGCAATAGACTAATATGCTAAAGAACATGTATATGTTTTTGAACATGGCCAGTATGGGAGTTAGTTATGGTTGACAATGGTGCTTAATTGTAATAAAAGTTTTGTTGCTTTTCTCTGCAGCAAGGAAAATACCGATAACTATATGTATGTGTATATTTGTGTACTATATATATATATGCATAGACATACATATATACACGTGTATATATACATACATATATACACGTGTATATATGTATATACATATAATACATCTATTCAATTATCAGTATTTATATAGAGAGGGATTTAAATTTACATAGAATTTTACATAGAATATATTGATATATATTTTGAAATATTCCATAATAGGTAAAATATACTCTATAATATTTTATATTCTATAATATATTCAATAATAATATTTTATTTATATGTAAGATATGTAAAATGAAATTATTTACACATAGACAATTAAATATTTAGAAATGTATGTATATGCATACACATGTATATACTTTAAAATGTGATTATATAGATAGAAAACCTAATTTAATTGGCATTGAAACAGATAAAGACCATTAGCAGAAATATATGTTGTCAGAGGTACTTAAAGTACCATGTATAAAACATGTGCTACAGAAAAATTATTTTAATAGACTGTGGAAACAGGCAGAATACATCTTATTTCTGTAATCCACAAGTAGTACATCAATGTGTAAGAGAAAAGTAGTTATTTACCTCCTACTAGTTTCAAAAGTTGCAAGATTTGTGCTAAGATGAAATAAAAAAGCCTTCTCAAAAATTAGTTCCTTTTTTTGGCTTTCATTCCTGTTCAGGTCTGAAGCATAAATATTGGATAAAAATCATCCCAACTGATTTTCATTGGTTATGAAAGTTTTGAAAAGAATCTAAAGTGTGATACTTTTCTACAATTCAGAGAAAGTTTCCAAGTTATTCAAACTTTCCTCATCACGTCTCACAATGTGAAATATCTTGACAGAGGGCAAGTCTTTGAATTAGTATAGGAGAATGAGGACAGAGGTATTAGCTAAAGTGCTGACTTCAGGAGAAATCTTAAGAAGAGATTGTCAATCAAATGATTAAACAACCACCACAACCACAGACACACCTCCTGAAAACATCTCTAACCTGGAAAGGGCCTGGATAGGTATGCTTTTAAAGAGAGATGACTTTAGAATGCTCCTTAGTATCCTTTGTACTGCAACCTAATCACTTTAATTTTGAGATAAGAAGTCTGCCAGTCAAATAGCATCTATTAAATGCCTTCCACATTCCAAGTATTGTGTTAAGCTCTGAGGATACAAAGGAAGGCAAAAGACACTACTTACACAGTCTAATGGAGGAGACAACATGCAAACAACTATGACAAGAAAGATATATGTAGAATAAATTGAGGTTAATCTCTGAGACATATTTTGATTTGTTCCTTCACTTTGAGTGTACTGCCACAAAAGAATGGTAATGTAGTATAGATTATTTATTTAAAAGAATTTCTCCACTTTAGCTTCAGATCCACTATAATGGGAATGGAATATGGAAAACACTTTTCATTAGAAAGAATCCAAGACGTAAAAACCCTGGGAAACTGTCATTTGGATTACAGCAGGATATTAGGACTTGGAAAAAGAAGAAAATAGGAGGGCCCTAGGAAAGGAAGGGGGAAAGAAAACAACAAGACTGCTCAAATTCTGGTATATTTTTGAGCTACTTCAAGTGAATACTTATATTAGGCACATTGCAGGTCTGTATAGCACTCTACAGTAGCATGGAGAAACAGGTGTCTTGATATCCAGAAAGTCCGAGCATGTTTTTGAGCTACGTTAAATGAACACCAACACAGTGAATACATTTACAACGAATACATTTGAGTGAATACATTCACAATCCAGATGTTGTAAAAGATGGGAGACTAAAAACAAAGCTCCTCATGGAAATATATTACAAATTATTGCTAAAGACAGAGCTGTAACTAACACTTTTGGCACCTTAGATGATTGCTGTCTATGACAAGACAAAAGAAGACCCATAATATGAATTAGACCCTCAAATCAAATTAGTATTTCATGATGTGAAACTAACAAGAAAGATGGATCTTAAATTTAGGGTTATAAGTAACATGAAAGTTCAACTAATCTAAACTGTGCACCATAACCTGCCCTCTGCCCCTGGAACTCTCCTGGGACTTGATGGACAAGCTTTGGTTTTCTCTTTCCTTGTTCCAGATATCTACAACATCTCCTAGCCATCTTCTCCCTTCCTTTTACCAAAAGAACACTGCTGTCCCTTTTATACTCCCTTTTAATGCTTTGTCTGGGCTCTGGAGTTATATAAGTGCCTTTAGCACTGGAACTGTTTGCTTGCATTTAATTCTATCCCCAGCACTTAACACAATGCTTAACATATAGTAAGTTTTGTAAGCCTATCTATCTATTTATCTATCTATTGAATTATAAAATACCATCTAGGAATATGAATATTTAGAGAACCTTACCATGGAGAAGGAATTCTCTCTATTTTTGGAAGGGGGAGTAGGAGTAGGGAAGAAATAGAAGAGCTTTATTCAAGACAGTTTCCATGACACTGGAGTATAGCCTGGGTAAGCATATGTCTCCCTGCTTTACACCTCACTTGATATCAATACTCAGCAGGTTGTTAAGCAAAGTTATCTCTACAGTGACATCTGTCACAGACAGATGGGCCCCAACATGAGTAGGAGGCAGAGATTGGCCGAGATCACATTTGGGAAATGGCACAGCACTTCCAATGATCCCAGATTGCTCATTGCCACAAAGGGCCATCTCATTAACACAAATGTACTCTCCTAGTGATGCTCTATGATTACAAATCACAGAACATCAAGATCTCAGAAGAATATAAATTACAAACAACTCAAAGGGCAATGGAAAAACTGCAGGATGGGTGTAAGATGACTGCAGGATATTGCCCACAATGATTTGGGCATCGAAAATTGCTTAAAAATCATAAAGGACAGGTATGACTAGAAAAGGAGGCAGGTTGGTGAAATAATGAAAGTTAGGAACAACAACTAGAAAGCCTGATATACTGAAAGAACCAGAATATGACTACTAATGGGTTTCAGAAATCCTCTATGGAAGATTTATTGAAAGATTCCAACAAGAATTGCACAATATGAGGAAAAGTGATTGAGAATGAATTGACAAGGAAATCTAATGGGATATGGGTTGAGACAAACTTAATGTAAACTGTTACTCAGGAAATTTAGTTCTTTTCATTGATACCTAATGTTAACTTTCTTTATTTTAACTTTTATTTATTTAATCCCCCCCCCCGAATAACAAGCCGAAACAATTTTTTACATTCATGTTTTAAAATTTTGAGTTCCAAATTCTCTTCCTCTATTCCCTCCTTGAGAACTGAAGAAATTTGACATTGGTTATAGATGTGCAGTTATGCAAAACCTTTCAATATTAGTCATGCCTTAAAAGAAAATAAAAACAAAAAAAGAAAGGAAGGAATGAAAGAAGAAAAAGAAAGAAGGATGGAAGGAATTTAGGAAGGAAGGAAGGAAATAAAGAAAAGTTGTTTCTTTTTTTAAGTATGGTGTTTCAAATCTGGCCTCAGAATCTTGACACACTTACTAGCTGTGTGACCTTGGGCAAGTAACTTAATCCCAATTGCCCTGCCTTCCCCCCTCCAAAAAAGTATGCTTTTATGAGCATTCAGACTCCAGAAGTGCTTTCTTTGCAGGTGAGTAACATTTTCATTTTAAGTCCTGTGGAATTGGCACAGATCATTGTATTCCTGAGAATATCCTAAGTCATTGACTTAGGATCACTGCATAATATTGTTGTTACTTTATATGCTGCTCTCCTGGTTTTGCTCTTTCAATTTTTATCAGTTTGTGTAAGTCTTTTCAGGTTTTTCTGAGAACACCCTGGTCATCATTTTTTATAGCACAATAGTATTCCATCACAAATGTATACACAACTTGCTCAGATATTCCTCAATCGATGCACACACCCTTAAGTTCCATTTTTCCCCACCATTAAAAGAGCTGCTTTTCCTTTTTTTTTTTTTGTCTCTTTGGAATACAGACTTTATGGTACAGAATTAGTGGTATTGCTGTATCAAAGTATGTAAGGTATTATAGTCCTTTGGGCATAGTACAAATTGCTCTACAGAATGGTTGAATCAATTTGCAATTCCACCAACAATGTATTAGTGTCTCATTTTTCCACATACTATCCAGCATTTATAATTTTCTCTTTCTGTCATATTAGCAATTATTATAGATGTAGGGTGGTACCATGAAGTGATTTAGGTTAGCATTTCTCTAATCAATAGTAATTTAGAGCTTTTTTTAAAAAATATGATTATAGATAGTTTTTTTTATTACTTTGCCTATACATTTCCTGTTCATATCATCTGACCTTTCATCAATTGGGGAATGGTTTTTGTATTTGTAAATTTGACTCAGTTCCATATATATTTGAGAAATGAGGCCTTAATCAGAGAAAATTGCTATAAATTGTTTAACAGTTATGATTACTATTTTCCCCTCAATCCTATTTTCCCCATTTATCCTATTCTTTTCTGTTCATCTTCAACACTTTGTTGTTTCTGACTACTACCTTTCCCAACCTCATTTCTATCAGCTCCCCCACCCCTTTCTGCTATGCTTTTCCCCTCCTATTTTCCTGTAGGAATTGAATGTACATGTTATTCTGTCTTTAAGCCAATTGAAATGAAGTTTATGCATTGTCCATCACACTCTCATCTTACCCTGCACTGTAAAATCTCTTTAATGCTTCCTTTATGTGAAATAATTTACTCTCTTCTACCTCTCCTTTCCCCTTTTTCCCCAATGCATTCTCTTTCTCATATCTTAATTTTTTAGATATCATCTCATCATAATAAGCTCACACCCATGCCCTCTGTTAATGTACACTACTTCTAACTGCCCTAATTAGAAAATTCTTAGCAGTTACAAGTATCATCTTCCTATGTAGAAATGTAAACAGTTTAGCCTTGCTAAATCCCTTATGATTTCTCTTGAATTTTTACCTTTTTATACTTCTTTGGAGTCCTGTATTTTAAAAGTGTAATTTTCTGTTCAATTCTGATCTGTTCATAAGGCATGGTTGAAAAGTCCTCAATTTCATTAAATATCCATTTTTCCTGTGAAGGATTATATTCAATTTTTGCTGAAGAGCTGATTCTTGGTTGTAATCTTTTTTTTTCCTTTACCCTATAGAATATATCTGAAACTCTTTGATCCTTTAAAGTACAAGCTGCTAAATCTTGTGTTATGCTGGTTGTGGCTCCATGATATTTTAATTGCTTCATTTAGGCTGCTTGGGAGCTCTGGAATTTGACTATATTATTCCTGGGAGTTCCCATTTTGTGATCTCTTTCAGGATATGATTGGTGGATCCTTTCAATTTATATTCTAGCCTCTAATTCTAGAAGATCAGAACAGTTTTTCATCAGAACAGATCTTTCTTTCCTTGAAAGGTAATATCTAGGATCCATGTATAGGCAATGCAACAAATTTCTGTACCCAGTTCCAGTAAAGAGATCCCTGTAACCTCCTTCTGACCAGCTATATGACCCTTTTACTGTATGTTTATTGAGATGTGTAGTAGCTACCACTTCTGATTCAGTTGTCCTTCTTCTCTCCAAAGGCTTGGTACTCTCTTGCCATGGAGTTGTCTGCTATGGATTATACTCTTCTCTCACCCTGGCACAACAGATCTTTACTGCCAATCTTCTAAGGTATTTTGGGCCGAAAAATTGTCTTACCCACTACGTTTGTGGGTTCTGTTTATCCAAAATTTATTGGAGGCATTATTTTAAAGAAGTTTGGAAGGAAATTTGGGAGAGTTCAGTTACAAGCCCCCTGTCTTTTCTCTGCCATCTTGTCTCCACTCCTGGGTACTTTTAAGTTTCTAAATTTAATCTAAAATTAGAATTGTACAATATGAGAAGGCAATGCTGCATCATGGTCTGGAGTTATGAAGGGAGTTTTCATACCCATGAGGTCTCAGGTCCATCTACATACTTAGGAAAATGTAATAATTGTTGGATGCAAATTTTTATTTGATGTGATTTACATTATTTTGAATAATTTTACCTTATTATTTAATATTCTTTAAATTCATCATTGTGAGTGGTACTATGGTATTCCATCACATAGACATACCACAGAGCAGCCACTACGCAGGCATAGTGGCTTAGAGTAGCTCTCAGTTCTTTGGTAACAAAAAGAATGTTATTATAATGTATATTTCTCATACCCCAAATTCTCATACCCCAAAGATATTTTCTTTACTACTTTTATAAAACATCCTTTACAGATTAGTATAGATTTTTGGAGAGCAATTGGGCAAACTGAAAGAAGAGATAGAATATGGAGGAGTAAAGGCAGGGTTTCACCTGACCTGTCCCAAATTCCCTTCAAAGCAACTTTAAAGGAGCACCTCAAGATGAAATCAAAAGTGGCAGAACCAACAAAAGGATAGAGTGAAATGATTTTCCAAACCAAAACCAGATTGGGAGAGGAAAAAAAAAAACTGTTGTTCTGGGGTGAGACAGGGAGTGGAGTTAAGCATAGGCTGTACTCTAGCAAGATAACAGCAGGCCTAGAGGGTGACTAAATAAGATGCTCTGTCTTCAGAATCTCTCAGCATACAGATAATAAAGGGGATGGACAACTGGCCAGAAAGAGATTACAGGAGACCATTTGCTGCCACTGGGTGGAGGACTCTATTGCATTGCCCATACAAGGTTCTATGTCACAGTTCCACGGGTAGGAGGAAGACTAGCACACGATAGCATATGGCTGCAGAGGAGCAGAGTTCCTGTTCATAGTTCCAAAGCTGAAAGGAGTGCTTCTGATTACTCAGACCATAGCACAGGTTAAAAGAGCAGTTACCACACCTTTTCTTAGATCACGTCACCCTGGAAAAACTGAAAACTTGTAGATTCCCAGAACTACTTCTGAAAACAGTTGCACAAAAACAAAACAAAAAAAAAAAACCCAGATGGTTGGGGTTGTACACTTGTACCTCTTAATGACTATTGACTTAAGGATAATTGGAAGCCAGTCTCCAATCAAGATGAAAGAAGACTTTAGATGGGTACTTTATATTGATTGAGGAGATTGTCACTTACTGAATGATATGTTTTGTTTAAGTCTATGTGGCCACCTTAGTAATAATTGTTATGTTATATCGTTGTGAATGTTGTGCTTTATTTTCTTGAATGTTTTGCATTAGTTTCTTACTGAATAGAGAGTTCACTATGCTATGTAATTATATCTTAAAGTTATTAACAGCAGCAGTCCTCAGGAGAGCTGCTTGTGATTGGCTTTTGTAATATAATACCAAAAGAAGGCAACTTCCCAGGTTCAAAATAC
>NW_027187352.1:14304527-14321718 GCF_028583685.1 Petaurus breviceps papuanus
GTATTTTGAACCTGGGAAGTTGCCTTCTTTTGGTATTATATTACAAAGGGGAATAAAAGTAGGAAAGCTCAAAGAGGAGTGAGAGGTTAGGATGTAATTGCGAAAGAAACTGCCGAATAAAGTCCTGCTACTTTTTGACTCTCCTGGCTCCTGACTCTGTTCTTGGAGAACATGGCTGGCCCACATCCTGATGTGCACAGAAGTACCAGTAGAGGTAAGGCCTGGCTGCCCCTGACCCTCAAGGGTCAGAACACTATGGAAATGATTTGGTTAACTACGCATGCACAGCCTATAATGAATTGCTTCTCTTCCCAGTGTGGGCAGGTGAGGAGGGAAGAAGGAAAAAAAATTTGGAATTCAAAGTTTTAAAAACTAATGTTTAAAGGAAAAAAAGAAACACAATAATGTAGGACCTCAGAGCTAGAAGGAAACTCAGCAGGTAACTGTTCCTTTTTGTTCCCGAGAAAGAAGCTGCTAGAAAATTCCTGGTACATATAAAAGTTCTCCATTGATCAGGAACTCTCTATCCTTCAAGGCTGGACATTGTCTCTGGGCAACTCTAATTTCTAGGAAGTTTTTCTTATATTTTTTTCTTATACCTTAAATCTGCCTCCAAGTTACTTTCTCCTATTCCCCCAATTTATTCCTTCTCAGCTGAGAAGCATTCTAATAGCTCTTTTATTTGGCAACTTTCAAGTATTTGAAAATAACATTCAGATCCTTTCAGTGTTCACTTCCCCAAACTGAGCAGCCTCAGTTTTTTCAACTGATCTTTATATAGCATCATATGAATTATGCCCTCTCTATTCTTGTCAACCCTCTAGCTTGTCAATATCCTTCCTTAAAATGTTATATGCAGAACTGAAAACAAGCACCAGATGTGAAGGACCATAACCTCCCTCCTTCTGGATCCTAACACTCTTTACAATTCCAGACTTTAGGATTCCACATCAAATCACTGATTTGCACTGAGCTTGCTTTACATTAAAATTCCAAGGTATTTTTTCATGTGGACTATTTTCTAGTTATGTCTCCCACAAGCAAAATATAGGAGTTTATGTTTATCTTTATTCAATTTCATCTTGTTAGTGTCTGTTACCAACACTGAACTGGGAAAAGATTTCAATTAACCTTCACAGCCAGAAACTATAGAATTCTTTTAACAAGTGCCCAATAGGACATTACAGCTGTCAGGCATAAGAGTGGAAGTAGGATGATAGGGAACTGAATCTCACTTAAGAAAAGAGATAAAACTTTCTGAAAGAGAAAGTCAATTATTTGATGGGGACCAGTAGAGAGGCTGTTGGCAAATTCTAACTTAATAAGATGTTGTAAGTCTATGAAAAATAATTTCTATAAATTAAGAAAATATTCCTTAACAATAACCCTAAAGGTATACACATAGAAACACTCCTAGAAATAGGATGAAAATTTATAATCTTTTTTTTTCTGCTCACAGGTATAACTCTGCCCACTATAAAAAAAAGTCATCAATTTCAGTGTTCTGGTTTATGGTAAAGAAGGGAAGATATTACAATCTTAACTTGAAGACAAGGACTCTAGATCTGAAATTTACCTTTCTGCAGCACTGAGGATTGACTAAGGTTTTAGTGCAAAATGAAACTCATGATATACACAACCTTTCTATTTGGTAACTTGTATCAATTCTCTTCTGTTATCCCATTACTTATGGAGCTGAATAAGTGGAAATACAGCAGTTTCCATCTAAGAAACATCCATCCAATGATATTCTGCCTAACAATCCTGGTCTTGACTCGGACTACTTCCTCTGATGCAATCTGGCCACTTCTATCGCTCACATTGGCAATTAAAATCCTGTTGATGTTTGCAAGGGAAGGAGCAGAAAACTGAGCAAAAGGAGCTACACACCTATTCTAATCTGAGATGGAGGAGCACTGGAAAACTTGAACTATAAAGGTTTTTCTTGCCTATCACCACCAATTATGGAACCCACCCAAACCAAGGAAGGATATGGAATCAGAAAGAGAATGAAAGCCCTATATTCATTGCCTAGACTTACAGAAAAGATGCATTAGTCTCTCCACATGTGATATCTGCTTTAGTACTCTCTGCATTTAAATGTAGAGCCCTGGGCTCTTCACTGACTGGACCACACTTTGTGTGTACCTCTAGTAGTTGCTAAGCTCCCAAGTCCATGGAAGTCCTTAGTTCAACCTGCACATAGATTTAAGACTCTATATACTGACTCCATCAGGGACAGAATCCTAGGGCACTGGTGATCCCACTCAAAGGTCTAAATAATTGTATTACCTGCATTTTCCACAGAAGCTAAGGGGTAAAAAGCATACAGGTACAAGGATATGGAGAATCAAGGGGAAACTATTATATGGTAATATAGACATAGGCCTACACAGGCATGGGATACACATGGACATATAGGGACACACACAAATATAAGTATATAGATACATATAGATATGCAATACACATATATATGCATATACACATGTGTATATAGATATATACATACATGTGCGTATATATATATATACGCACATGTATATATGTAATTTGTAATCTCTATCTCTGACACTTATTAGTTGTGAGATCATGGGCAAGTCACTTCACCTTTCAAAGTCTCAGTTTCCCAAACTCTATATCTGAAATACCTTTAACTCAGGTTGTCAATAGGCTCATATGAGAAACTCATATAGTAGAAATTAAAATGTATGCAAACACCATTGCTAATTATTATGACAATGCATATGGTGGAACATAGAGTTTATGGGGACAGAGTCATAGGAACTCTAGCGTAAGGATCACATAACAACTCCTGGACATTAGGACACATAAGGATGTAGTCATGTTGTCTTGGAGGGAAAACCACCTTTATATTTTAGAATACATTAGTAAAAAAAAGTCTTTATACATCATTGAATTCTAGGCTGGAGGAATTATCTATTGACACATAGATAATTGTTTCTCTATGGGACAAAAGGGATTTTCAATGTGAGACATTTTCTACAGGTATTTATAGGGTACAGAAAACACATGGACAGGATGAGTTCTCAATGAGTCAGCTACTGAACTTGGAAGTTTGCAGTGTTTCAGCAAAGTGGATGCAGAGCTTTTCTAATATGGTAGCCTGACATAGGCCTCAGAAGGCACAAGACAGAATGTCTTTTGCTGATGTTTTCTCTGGTGTTGAAGAAATCTTGGGGTAAAAGAAAGCAAAACATAAATATTAAATGTGACTGCCCATTTTATTTAGAAATGGAGGCTAAAATATGAAAATGACATTACCCATATCAATTAATGCATAATTGAGTGTGAAACATCTATAACCCTGACAATTATGACAAATGGATGAATGCAAATGTATACAGTTATTGACTTGATGTTGAATGGATTCAGTTATATGGATCTACAGACATGCACAAAATCGTCATAGAAGATTAGCAGAGGGTGAAATTTGGAAAAAAAGATACAAACAGTAAACCTAGATATGGTGACTTCAGCTGATAGGGATACAAAAACAAATGGACAATATACTTGCATAAGAACATGAAGATTTATATACACAGGGATATCTAAATTCAGGAGGTAGATAATAGGTGATATATAGACAGATTAGAAACCTATAATTGAAACACAGACATGTAGACACATGGGATTTATACATGGGGACACATGAGTGGGGTGGGACCATTGGGGTCAAAGGGACATGGGGAACATAAATACAGAAGGAACATGCACAAATAAGAGAATCATTGACAAATGATATAATGTAAGCAAATTATGTTTGATATATGTTGTGTATGCTTATATGAACACCTCTGAAACCAATAAAATCTCGATAAAATAGGAAAATATAGCAGAAAAGGTTTTTTTTCTGGTAGATGTATATGGAAGTTTTCTACTAATGGAGCCCTAAAAATAATTGTGGGATATTGAAATAAATAGATTTCCCACTTTCCATAAAAGAAATTGTGGAGGTAGTTGTGGTATATAGGAAGAAAATTATGTTTGGTGTCAAAAAATCTGAGGTAAAGTTCTAGAGGTCAGTTACTAACTCAGTGACCTTGGGGAAAAAAATCATTTAACTTCTTGTAACCTCAGTTTCCTCATGTGTAAAACAAGGATGATCATATTTACATTTCTTATCCCACAAGATTTTTGTGAGGATCAAATGAGATAATGTGTGTTTAAGTGGAACATCATGTCAACCATCATAATTATTTTCATTATTACCATCTGAGTGAACCGTTAATCACCTTTAGACCAGCCTCTGCTGGTTTTAATTGATTGAGACTATTCAGGAAATTAGAGATGATGTTATAGTTAGACTATATCACAGTCATATTAAAAAATAAGAAGAGTTACTGTAAACAGCATATATTTAGAGGATGGGGCAAAGAATTATTTGTTGCTTTTTATTCATTCATTCTTGAGAGATGATAAGTTCCCCTTCCTTCAAGGTCTCTAAGCAGAAGCTGGATGACCACTAGTAAGATATCTTATGGTGGAGTTTCCTCTGTTGTATGAATTGTACTATATGGCTGCTCAAGTTCCTTCCAACTCTCAAATTTTTCCAAAGGTGGCAGCTTTAGGACCTGAGTAACTGGAGGGATGGTGGTGGCCTCAATAAAAATAAAGTAGCTTTCCAAGAAGAAAAAATTTGGGGTAAAAGTTGAAAAATTCTCATTCTGAAAAATTGAATATGACATACCTACAATCTATCTAATTGAATGTTTTCAATAGTCAGTTAATGATTCAGGACTGGAATTCTGGATGCAGTTCATTAAAAGTAGATGGGACATGGATGGTGGTCTCACAAAGATGACTAAAAATAACAACCATGGAGGTAGGAGGAAAATCAGGAGAGATCAGCGTCACAGAATTCCAGAGAAGAGAGATTATATGGAGGATAGCATGGTTAATAAAAAGTGTCACATATTTCAGAGATGTTACAAATGATGACAACTGAGAAAAGACCAGTTTACAACAAATTTTCTTAATAATAGCCCATGTGAAGTATAGAGCAAAACTATAATTTTTAAGTCTTATTTTTGTCTCTTTTACCATAACACTCCCTTTACAATAAATTAGTCCCTGCTATGGGAATGGGAATCTGAAGATCTTCCCTGCCCCTTGGCCCTTTGATAGGCTTAAGTGACTCTGAGAACCTCCCCTGATTTGAAAATATGCTCTACCCCTAATAGGCTTAATGTGGTCACATGAAGCCTGTGGTGGGATGCTTCTTTTTCAGAAATGCCCGCACCTTGTTATTTTGTGATTGGGCAGTGAGTCAAGGGGGGGTGTGACATTCTCTGAGCCAGGAGAAGGCTATATATACACTGATGTGAGGTTTTGCTTTGGGGTCACTTTGAGAAGAGTTGTGTGATTTGACCAGATGAAACTCTGGACAGCTGTTGAGCCCTCCAGCTTTGAAAACCCAGATTCTGGTGCTTTCCTCTCTGGTAATGGACTATGTATGGATGTGATGGTCAGTCAGTTGGAAGCCTATCTGCTGATTTGTTTCTCTCTCTGTGTTTTTTGTCTGCTTATAACTTCTGTCTGTATTCTCTAAAATTCAGGGGGCTGACCTTTTTCCCCTGAACTAGGTAAATGACATATGTTTGATTAACACAAGATTGTTAATCCATTTTGAGTTGCTTTCCTTTAG
Organism: Petaurus breviceps papuanus; assembly: GCF_028583685.1. NCBI lineage: Eukaryota > Metazoa > Chordata > Mammalia > Diprotodontia > Petauridae > Petaurus > Petaurus breviceps. The sequence goes on from NW_027187352.1 coordinate 14,310,196, forward strand.
AAAAAGCAGATCTAGGAACCTGTGCTAGCAGCCCTCTTGAATATGTTTGGGTGCTTGTGCTACAGTCCCCTAGAATCCTACCTTATAACACAATCAATTAAGGCAAACAACTCAAATTACAACTGGATCCCAAAGTATTTGCAACATTCTGCATCCATAGTTCCTCACTTCTCTAGTGACAGAAGGAAAATGTGTTTCATAATCTGATCTTGAAAACTTAAAATGGATATTGCATTTGATGTGAATTTAAGTGTTTTTATTGCTATTAATTTTTAAATTTTTAGTATTCTATTTTTTTCCAATTACCTTTCAAGAAAATTTTTAGCAATCATTTTTACAAGATTTTGAGTCCCAAAATTTTCTCCCTCCATACCTTCCTTTCCCTCTTCTGAAAATGGTAGGTAATTTGATATAGGTTATGAGTGTACTATCAGGTAAAATATATTTCCATTTAAGTCATAGTTGTGAAAGAAGAAACATTTTATCAAAAGGAAAAAAAACACGAAAAAGAATAAAGCAAGTGAAAAAATATGCTTTGATCTGTATTTAGACCATCAGTTCTTTATCTGGATTTCAGTAGAATTCTGCTTTGTGAGTCCTTTGTACTTGTCTCGGATCATTCTGTTGCTGAGAAGAGCTGCATCATTCATAGCTGGTGATCACACAATATTACTGATACTATGTGCAGTGTTTTCTGTGTTCTGTTTATTTTATTTTGCATCAGTTTGTATAAATCTTTCCAGGATTTTTTTCTGAAATGTGGCTGTTCAGCATGTTTTTGTTGCTGAATAATAGTATTCTATTACATTTGTATAACACAACTTGTTCAGTCATTCCTCAATCAATGTGCATCCCCTGAGTTTCCAATATTTTGCCTCCTTGAAAAGGGCTACTACAAATTTTGCAAATGGTGGTCCTTTTCCCTTTTTATATGATCTCTTTGGGATAAAGACCTAATAGTGTTATTACTGGATCAAAGGGTATTCAGTTTTGTTGCCCCATAGGCATGATTCTAAATTGCTCTCTAGAGTGGTTGGATAAGTTCACAACTCCACCAGCAGTGCATCAGTGTCCCAATTTTCCCACATACTCTCCAACATTTATTGTTTTCCTTTTTTGTCATATTGACCATTGATAGGTATGAGGTTGTACTGTAGAGTTGCTTTAATTTGCATTCCTCTTACCAAAGGTGATTTAGAGCACTTCTTCATATGCCTATATATAGTTTGATTTCTTCATCTGAAAACTGCCTGTTCATATCATTAGACCATTTGTCAATTGGGGAATGACTTGTATCCTTATACATTTAACTGAATTCTCTATATATTTGAGAAATTAGTTCTTTATCACAGACACTTGCTATGAAGACCAGCTTTCTAATTTCCTTCTAATGTTGGTTGCATTGGTTTTGTTTGTACAAAAGCCTTTTATTTTAAGTTAATCAAAATTATCTATTTTACATTTCAAAATGCTTTCTATCTTTTGTTTGGTCATGAATTCTTCCCTTCCCCATAAATCTAGCAGATAAACTATTCCTTGTTCTTTTAATTTGCTTCTGGAGTCAACCTTTATGTATAAATCAATGACCCATTTTGCCCTCATTATGGTATACGGTGTGACATATTGTTCTATACCTAATTTTTGTGCTATTATTTTTTCAGTTTTACCAGGAGTTTTTGTCAAATAGTGAATTCTTATCCCAAAGGCTGGGATCTTGGTTTATCAAACACTTGGTTCTTATGATCATTGACTGATGTGTCTTGTGTACCTAACCTTTTCTACTGATCCACCACTTCATTTCTTAGCCAGTATCAGGTAATTTTGATAATTAGTGCTTTATTATATTGTTTGAGATCTGGTATTGCTAGGCCATCTTCCTTTGTATTTATTTTCATTAATTCCCTCTATATTCTTGGCTTGTATCATACCAGATGAATTTTGTTGTTATTTTTTCTAGCTCCATCAAATAATTTTTTGATAGTTTGATTGGTATGGCACTGAATAAGTAAATTAGTTTAGGCTATAGAGAACTCAGTTAAATGTATAAGGATACAAGTCTTTCCCCAATTTATAAAAATGTCATTCTTATTAAATTAGATCAACTCACAGATGAGCATCTGATATTTTCCCAGTTGTTTAGATCTGAATTAATTTGTGTGAAAAGTGTTTTGTAATTGTGGTCATATAGTTCCTGGGTTGATCTGGTCAGGTAGCCCTTTAAGTATTTTATATGGTTTACAGTTGTTTTAAATGAAGTTTCTATCGCTTGCTGCTAGGCTTTGTTGTTCAAGTAAAAGAATGCTTACAATTTATGTGGGTTTATTTTATATGCTACAATTTTGATAGTTAGGTATTTCAAGTAGCTTTTTTTAGTTGATTCTCTAAGTATCTAAGTATCTAAGTATTCTCATCATATCATCTGCAAAGAATGATGGTTTTGTTTCTTCATTGTGCATTCTAATTTCTTTTGTTTCTTTTTCTTCTCTTCTCATTAGAGCTAACATTCCTAGTACAATGTTGAATAATAGTGGTGATCATGGACATCCTTGCTTCACCTATGATCTTATCAGGAAGGCTCCTAACTTATCCCCATTATAGATAAATGATTGCTGATTTCAATAGATACTGCCTATCATTTTAACCTAACCTAACCCTCTTTAATCCTATGCTCTCTATTGTTTTTAATAATAATGCATGCTGTATTTTGTCAAAAGATTTTTCAGCATCTTTTGAGCTATATCTTGTTTACACAATTGACTTCATTTTGTATACCACATTTTTTCTTCTGGTGCATCTTTCTTTCATCTGATCAGTTTTAAGAAATCTTCCTTCATTTCTGTCTTCCTCATGTTCTTTGTTTCTTATAATATGTAACATGATAATTCATTTATATATTCTAATATATTCAGTCATTCCTCAATCAGTGGATACTCACTTTTTTTTTCTAATTTCTTGTAACCACAATTGCTGCACTTAGTATTAGTTATTTTTTTTCTTTTCTATTTTTGAACTCCTTAAAGATATATAGGCAGTAGTAGGATCAGGGAATCAGGGGCTGTTAACAATTTATTGACTAGTAAAAGATTATTATTCTGATTTTACAGAGGGACAAACTGAGGTTTAGAGAGGATCAGTGGTTTACTTATCATCACACAGCAGATTTATGTACTGCAAAGGACAGTCAATTTGCAGTCAGAGGAACGAGGTTTGAAGCCTAGTTGTGCGACTTGCTACTTCTGGAATCTTCATCTGGGCCCTTCAATGTAATTAGCTTTACTTTTCTCATTTATAAAATGAAGAGGTTGGACAAAATGACTTCTAAGGTGACTGAACTATATAAAAAGTAAATGAATTAAGAGAAGAGAATGTTTAAGAAATTATTCACTTCACACTATTACTGATAGAGCCTTGATTTGCTCTCAATAATTTAATATCCAGACATTTGGTACAAAACAGGGGGAGGAGTCCCTAACCTTAGGGATTTATTTATTTATTTATTTATTTATTTTTACTGAATGGAGATGCGGGTAAATGATCATTTAATCTGATCCTCCCATTTTACAGGTGAGGATACTGTGACTAGAGAGAGGAAGGGAACTGGTTACAGTCATGCAGTTTTTAAGTAAGAGCTAGGATTCAAACGCAAAATATTTGGACCTAGGACTTCTGGCTCCAAGATCAGTATGGTTCTTTTCCCACATACCTCTGACAACTTTGCAATAATGTGGAATGCATAAGGGAGGGACAGATGAAGGAGATGAAGAAAATGTTGGAGCACTAGAAAGATTTCCCATGTCTTCAATAATATAATGATAAGAGCCCTAGGCCCATATTAGGTTGGAGGAGGGGACAAATTGGTGCGAACATTGTCACTGAGCTAAGATTACAACCCTCTCATCAGGAATGAGTGATAGTGATAAGGATCACCACAGCCCTATCATCTCTATCTAGGTCTGTAATTTCCTGACTCCACTCAATAATGATAAGAAATATTGCACAGTGCGTGGATGGCAAGTCTAGCTTCCTGTCTTTCTCTTTGCTGATTCAGGGCTTCAAAAACCACAACCACTTAGAAAATGATGATTTAAGGAACAAAGTTCCTCTTGAAAGAATCCATCTTGATTAAGGAACATATGCATTCTGAACAATTCTGTTCATCCTTCTATCTAGTCATTAATTTAACAAAACTTTCTCAAGCACCTGGGCCCCTTTATTGCAAGAACAACAGCAACAAAAAGCCCAGTGTTCATGGCAGGGAAAACACCTTTGCAAGGAAATAGTTAGGTACAGCTACATAAAGGAGTAAGTAGCCAAGATAAGCTTTGAAGAAGAGAGGATGTAGATGAAAAAGGTGTGTGGAAAGAAAGGCATTTGCAAGCAAAATGATGGTGTTGTAGATTTAGATCTGGAAGGAATTGTAGAGACAATTTTGTCCAATGTCTTCAAATTAGAGATGAACTAGACTTGGCCAAGGTCATTCAGGCAGAAATGAGCAGAACTGGATTTCAGACCCAGGTTCACTAACTCTAGATTCAATGCCTTTTGAGTATAACATGCTGTCTACATAAGCAAAGATACAAGGGAGAGAAAAAGCAGGCAAAGAGAAAAGGTGTAGGCAATGCAAGTATTCCAATTTGTTGGGGACATAATGAACAGGAAGCAGAGTAGTGGAAAAGAAGAGTTGGAAACTGGGACATGAGCAATTCACCAAGGGCCTTGAAGAAAGGAATGAGGAATTTAAAGGCATTTGAGAGGTAAACATTCCCTTCCACTTTCTACATAAACAGAATTTATAAGAAATAAAAAGAGAAGTAAGGAAAATAGTTCAGTTAAACCAACTATCACATTGACAAAATCTATCAATATCACTGCAAAGAAGAGAACTTTTGCAGTTTTGGAGGCAGGGTGCTCTCATGATTAGAGTTAATCTTTAGGAAGATGGTTCATGCATCCATATATATTTCATGTATTTAAATAGGAAAAAAGGGAGCCAGAACACAATGGAAAGATAATTGCATCCAGAGACAAAGGAACTAAGTTTGAGTCATTTATTCTTTAAGGGCCTCAGCTTCCTCACCTGTAAAATAGAGTTGTACTCTATAACTTCTTAGGTGTCTACCAACTTTAAATCTATGATCTGATGATTTATGAGCATTTTTGTGATATTATTGCAATTGTCTGAGAGACGTCATGAAGTAGTGCTAGCTTCAGAAACCAAAAGCTGTGTATTCACATTCCACCTTTGACCTATGCTGGTTGTGTGACCCTGGACAAGTCACAACCTCTCAGTGCTCTAGGCAACTCTCTTAAAACATAAGTCACAGAGGATACAAACTGGTATTTATGGAGGAAGGTGGGGTCATCTGGGAGTTCCCTATACCAATAAAATCACAGGTCTATTTTCTATTCCTATCATCAGAGCAATAGTTTAGGTGGGTGTTAAGGGAAGCTTGAACTAAACTTAATATCAGATAAAATAAAGAAGGTGAAACTGTGAAAAAAAATTACAGGTAGATTTGATTGACCATAGTGCAAATTGAATGTGTCAGGGAAGAGAAAGGAGTAAAAAGATTCCAGAATCTTGAAGTTGGAATCAACTCAGAAAACTCCCATCTTATTTATTTATTATCACTGATGCCATTGGATTACTGGAGAAATGTTGTCACAACAATGGGAAAAAAGGATTTCAGCAAGAGAAGAGTATTTTGCAGATATGAGATTGAGATGAGTTTTTGGATTACTTAGGCTGAGCTATTTACAGACCATCCTGATGTAGATGTCCAGCATGCACTTGAAAATGTGGTTCTGGAGATCAGAAGAGAGACGAGAGATAGCAATTGGGTGTCATCAGTATAACTGTGATAGATGAAGTTGCATTAAAGCCAAATATTGAAGAGGGAAAGTATGATAAGGAAGAAGTGCAATGGAAATACTGCTAGATTTGGAATCAAAGCCACTGAGTTCAATTCCTGGCTCTGACACTTGCTATCCTTAAGACATCCTATGTCATCTCACCTCTTAGGCTCTCAGGAAATATAAGTGTTAGAGAAGATAAAATGGAAGGTTTCATTGAACTCTAAATGGGAATAGAAAGGGAGAATAGAAATGTGTCAAGAACCCACAGCCTTGGAAATTCCAATATTTAGAGGACAGTATGATGGAATGGGAATAAAATGAAGGAAAGAAATTAAACCAAACAGGTAAGGAGAAGAGTAGCTGAATGCAATTTCAAAGGCAGAAGAAGGTTTCAAGAAAGAGGAAGGTGCTTAACAGTAATATATAGTACAGAAAGCTCAAGGGGTATGATGTAGGAAAAACCACTGGATTTTGCTATCAGGAGGTAACTAATGATTATGGAGAGGATACTTCAAATAGATTTATGGAAGTAGGAGCCAGATTGGAAAATATGAATAAAGATCCAAAAAAGGGAAAGTTGGGCTTGATGCAAAGAAACATGTCTTAATCATTAGCTCCATCTAAAAGCTGAATGAACTGCATGAGTGCATTTTTCTTCTTGAAGACTTTCCAAGGATTGAAAAGGAATGCATGATAAGTTCGTAGTGAAATGGAAATATTGCTGTATTTGGAATCAAGGCTCCTGAGCTCAAGTCTTGACTCTAACATTTGCTGACTACAAGATAATTGAATAAGTCATTTCTTGCTGTATGTTAGTAGATGTTGAATGAAAAGAAAGGTACTTTTCAATTCTAAATTTTTGAGCATATGAAGCAAAGGCAATGGATTCAAGCTACTCTTTCAAGAAACTTAGCAGTAAATATGATGAGAATGAGACAGTCATTACAGCGCTATGGCACTACCATGGTGATCTATTTTTAGAAGAAGGGGCAGCTGAACATTTTATAATTCAAGGGTAATGAGCTAATAAGGAGGCAGACATGGATTATGTAAGAAAGCAAGGTGAGGTAATTAATGGCACAGAGGCCCAGAGGGTGGGGAAAAAAGATGAAATCAAGGGCATAAGTAAAGGAGTTAACCTTGGAAAAGACAAGAAAGCATTCACCCTTTGAGACAGGAATAGAGAAGGAGAGAATAAGTCACAGAAGTTGCAAAAGAGAGACAAAGTTGAGGCAGCGTAAATAAAATGATTTTTTGTTTTCTCAATAAACTGCATGAGTAAATCAGCACGTTGAATGGAATGGGAAGTGTATTGGAGTATAGAGTGAAAGAGGTTTGAATTGCTATTATGAAGACTGCAGGACAGAGTATAAGAGTGATAAAGAAAAGATTTGCTTAGTCGTGAGAAAACAACAGATGTAATGGAGTATCTATTTGTAGTGGAGTGAGATCTCACATTTTTGTGATGTTTTATTATTGGACTTTTCTCAAAACAGTAGAAGAAATTGAAAAAGTGAATGACCAGGTTTATGCAAGTTGAAGGATTGGTACAACATCCAAGAGGTAGTCTTGGGCTCAAGGGGTTCAAAAGTGGTAGGGAGAGCTTAATCAGTGTGGGAGATTATGGTTTTCAACCTTACAGGAGAGAAAATTGTAGGCAGGAGGATGCTGATTACATGGAAGAATAAAGTTTTCAAAAGGTAAGAAGAAAATAAGAGAATTATTTAGGAGGATGAAGATTTTGATCTTTCCTTTCTCACTTAGGCTTTTTTCTTGCTTAGTGTTTTGGCCTCCAAATTATATCCATGGCTTCTTTAGTAGAGTCCTCAAAATAGGTTTGGAATACACCAGATGCCACTTAGGGAGATAACAAAAGTTGAAAGACAATTCTTTATTTTTAATTTTTTTAATTTCAAATAAGCATTTAATGTAAAAACAAAGGTCCACTTTAACAACTCGACTTTTTTTTTCCATTTTAAAACACATCTACTGTACCATTCAAATGCTTGACCAGTTTACATGATTTCTTCAAAATGTCTTATGAAGGGTACATATAGAAAAGGCATCTTTTTAAAATTGAAACAAAGGGATTTTTCATTTTTATTATAAGATCACATAAAAAGTTTACTCAACAGAAGTAATTTCATTACTATTTTTTGGGGGAGGAATCACCAACTTTTGTGCAAACAATGCTAGCCTTTTTTTAAGCATTAAGTGCATAACTGCTTAAGAAATGACATAAGCAATAATTCTAGACCTACATCTCCCCTAAAAGCCATTTCTTATCCCCAGATAGCATCACTCCCTGGGACTAGCAACATCAAAAATCATGACCAGACATAGCAGTAAAAAGAATAGGCTTAAAAGAAGCCTAGAAAATTGTGCTAATTCTGGTGACTGGAGCCTTGCTGGGCTGTGTCTTATAGCCCTCAGCTTTGTACCTTACTTTTAGGAAGCAAATGGGAGTATAGAGCTGAAGTTCCTTTTTGAAGAAGGTAGATAGGTGGAGCAGAGTAAATAGTTAACAGTGAGCATTAGTTACATCAACCATGAAACAATCATAAATGTCTAGCTGAGACAATACAATAGATATTGGACACTTGATTCCCAACATAATAGCAGAGATTAGTGTTTTTACACTAATCTAATGATTAAGACATGTTTCTTTGCATCAATCAAGAATGCTGGTCATTCTTTTGTTAGAAGTTTGAGTTGCCCCTGTGACACATCTGTCCTGGATACATTTGTTCCCTTATGTGTGTACCTTCCATTCATGTGTCATGACTGCATGAGTTTCTGGTGGTATGTTTCTATTTATTTAGCCTAGTTATAAACTCTCTTTTAGAGTGTGCTATCGCCAGCACCACCATCTATAGGAGAGTGATAAATTGGAAGAGTACACTCAATGTGTGTGTGTGTGTGTGTGTGTGTGTGTGTGTGTGTGTACGGAAGGATATTTGTTTTTGTTCTTACTTTATTTGCTATTAACTAATAATATGTTCTTTGGAAGTGTAGCTTGGTGGTAAAAGTGAACATATTAGTGGGGACTCATGAGTTACAGTTAGTCAGTACACATTTATTGATCACCTATTATGTGTGGGACACTGTAATAATAACTGAGCATATAAAAAGAAGCAAATGACAGTCCCTTCCTTCAAGGAGCTTACATTCTAATGGGAGAGACAATAAGCAAACACACATATACAAATAAGCTATGTGAAAGATAAATAGGAAATAATTAAAAGGGGAAAAGTATTGGAATTTAGCAGGGTTGGGAAAGGCTTATTGTACAAGATGGGATTTTAGTTGGGTCTTAAAGGAAGTCAGTAGGCACAGATGAGGAGGGAGACAGGTAAGACAGCCAGAGAAAATGCTTTGAGTCAAGAGATGGAGTGTGTTGATCGAGTAACAGCATAAAGGGAAAGCATTCCAGGAGCGGTGTTAAAAAGATGCACAATGCCTCAAACCTGGGATATGGTTTCATTGTTCTTGTTTGTTTGTTTGATTTTTCCCCTGGAGACCACTGTGTGAGGAGATGCTCCAGATATCATCGCTGCACCCCCCCCCCAAATATTTTTGGTTCAGAAAAAATGTGAGCCTGGAAAAGTCAAAAGGATAGTTACCTTACCTAGTCCATATTCCTGTTTAATACACAATGTAGTTTAAATGATGTATATAAGGAATAAAAATACAATAGCAGAAATCAATATTGTATGTTATTAAAATAATCTTAATAATAATAACTTAAAGAATAAATATAATAATGTACTATGATATTACAACATAATTCTATTGTGATGTAATGTTATAACACACAATTATAATATAATGTAATAATAGCACCATTAATAATAAAATAAGTAGGCTTTACATCGATTACATGGTAAATATAATGTTTACGACTTTACTAAACACTTGTCACATACAGGATGGTTTGTGCAATCATTTGTAACCTCACTCAATCAGGGAATTAAGGTTTCAGAGAGGTCACGTGACTTCATCAAGCCCACGCAGCAAATGAGTATGAGTCAAAACTCAAACTCAGGTCTTCCAATTCTTATGCTCCTACAATTCTCCTTAGAAAATGCTTTCTCAAAGTGAGATTGTGTAGCAGTAGACAGACTTACACTGCATTTAAGCTTCCCCAGCTTACATGACAGAAATAGCATGTGGACAATGTTATCCTTTTTAACTAAGGCTGATTTTATAACACTTATGCATTTGACTTTTACATTCTACACCCTTTGCCAAATTGCTTCAGGACAGAACAATTTCAAAGAGTGAAGTATTAATTAAAATTCATAATTAAGAGACTTTATCCTAATTGAAATCATTTTCATGCGTGACTGTAAAACACCAGCCTCAATATATGCCATTTCGAAGGAAGATTTCTTCAAAAGAGAAGCACAGTGGGGGAGAAAAAGAGCATTAGGAAAAAAATCTGGAGAGTTGGGCGCATTTCCCACCACTTCTATCACCTGATTTCTTGTGATTATGTAAGGAATAACACTACTGAGCCTTGGCTTCTTGAGGGCAGGAACTGTCTTATTTATGTTTATATCCCCTGTGCTTACTTAGTGCAATGCCTGGCATATGATAAATGTTTAATAAAGGTTTCATTTATCTAGAGTGCTGGATGTGGAATCAGGAAGAGCCTATTCAATCCAGTCTCAGAAACTATTTCTATGATCATGAACAGGTCATTCAAACTCTCTGACTCAATTTCCTCATTTGCAAAATGAGGATGATAATTTCCTACCTTCCAGGGTAGTGGTGAGGTTAAAATGAAATATTTATAAAGTGCTTGTCAAACCTTAAAGTGTTATAAAATTGTTAGCTACCATCTATCTGTCTGTCTATGTATATATGTATCTGTCATCTATGTATCTATGTATGTATGTATCTATCTATCTATCTATCTACCTATCTATCTCTGTCTTATCTGTCTGTCTGTGTTTATCTGTCTATCTAATGAATATTTTATTTATCTCATTTACAAAAGAGGAGAAAATTTCTTATCCTACTTATTCACAGGGTTGTTAATAAAGGTCAAATGGAAGAGAGGTTAAGCTTGACCACAGAAGGAAGGACAATGAATCAAGGGAATCTCTAGGGACAGATTTAGGTGAGTTAAAAGTAGAAAAGTCATTCTAAAATGGAGAACTATCCAAAAGTTGGATGAACTATTTAATTAGGTAGTGAGTTGCCTGAAACTGAAGATATTAAACTAGGGGCTGGGTGACCAATTTTCATGGATGGTGTAGAGGGGATTCCTTTACAGGTACCATTGATCTATATGGCCTTGAAGATTCCTCCTTATAAAAATTCATTTAAATGACATTGCTTCTGAATGTATTTTATAAACTCTGTAGCACTATTTATATTAATTTAAAGGTTCTGATGATATTTTGAACTGAAACATCTTAATAAATGTAGGTGCCCCCCTTCATCTCTCCCAAACCTGTGATTTTGTAGACATGTAATATCATGCTCTTTAAAGGTTTCAGTGACATGTAGCATCATGGAAAGCTTTGGGTTTTAATGGAAAGAGCCTTAGGGCTGAAATTTAGAACAAGAAGCCTGATTCTTCCTGCTGGATATCTTTACCTGAATGCTTTGTTGTAATAAGAGTGTAAATTTTAAAGATCTTCCCTGCCCCTAGGCTAA
>NW_027187352.1:14321728-14368708 GCF_028583685.1 Petaurus breviceps papuanus
ATTGTGTGAGCAGGCACCCTGGGGACACTGGGGTGCTTGCTGCTACATTTGTCTTAACCCCAAATGTACCATATGTATGTACCATAATGAACTTATCATCTGCTTACCTACAGCTATGCTATCCCTAAGTCTCTTTCTGTTAAAAAAAATCTCCCTATGACCAAAGGGCTATAAGACTGTGCATACCCTTTGATTTGGCAATACCACTACTAAGTCTCTATCCCAAAGAGATTATAACAAAGGAAAAGAACCCACATATACAAAAATATTTATAACAGCTCTTTCTGTGGTGGCAAAGAATTGGAAATTAAGGGGATGTCCATCGATTAGGGAATGGCTGAACAAGTTGTGGTATATGAATATAATGGAATACTGTCCTTATATAAGAAATGGTGAACAGATGGATTTCAGAAAAAACTTGGAAAGATTTCCATGAACTGATTCTGAGTGGTGAGCAGAACCAGGGGACAGTATACACAGTAACAGCAATATTGTGTGATGACCAACTTTGATAGCAAGATCTCAGCAACAGAATGATCTAAGACAATTTCAAAAGGCCCATGATTGAAATGCTGTCCACATCCAGAGGAAGAACTGTAGAGTCTGAATATAGATTGAAACATAATATTTTCTCTCTTCTTTTTTTTCTTTTTTTCCTTTCGTTTTGATTATTTTTTCACAACATGACTATTATGGAAATATATTTGATATGATTGTATATGTATAACCTATATCAGACTGCTTGCCATCTTGGGGAGAGGAGATGGGAGGCAGGGAGAAAAAATGGAACTCAATTTCTTATAAAAATAAATGTTGAAAGCGATCTTTTAAATTAAATGGAAAAAAATAAAAACTATTAAATGAACAAAATAAAGAACATCCTTTATGCTCATCAATGGCTGAACAAGTCGTTGTATATGATTGTCTTGGAATGCTATTGTGCCATAGGAAATGATGGGCAGGATGCTCTCAGAAGAACCTGGAAAAACTTACATGAACTGATGCTGAGCACAACCAGGAGAACATGATAGGCAGAAAGAGCAACATTGTGTTATGACTGACTTTGATAAACTTAGCTCTCCTCAGCAATACAGTAATCTAAGACAATTACAAAATACCCATGATTGAAAATACTGTCCACCTCTGGAGAAAGTACCGATGGAGTTTGAATGCTGATCAAAGCACACTTTTTCTTTATTTTTCTTGGGGATGTTTTTTGTCTATTTTTTCTTTTACAATATGACTAACATGGAAATATGTTTTGCATGACTGCACATGTATAATGTATATCAAATTGCTTGCCTTCTCAATGAGGGGGTAGAAAATAAAAGAATTTGAAGCTCAATTTTTTTTTTAATATTCAAAATCTTTTACATGCAATTGGGTGGAAATATATTAAATCATCTTTCAAAAATCATCTTTTTCATCTAATCTATAAACATTGAAGTAATCTTTGTATCTTATCTCTTCCTGATCTCCTTTGGTTATTTCTGTTATAATATTCTCTCTTCTTTGGTTATTTCATTTGTTCCCCTGGATTCAGTTACAACTTTTTTTTAGTGTTAATTTATAGTTTACAACATTCATTTCCACAAGATTTTGAGTTACAAATTTTCTCCACATCTTTCCCCTCCCCACCACCCCAGAATAGCAATCCCACTAAATACACCCTCCAACAATCTGCTTTCTCCTATTCCCCCATTCTCCCTCCAACTTTCCAGTTGGGCAAGATGGATCCCCATGCCCCAATACCTGTATATCTTATTTCCCAGTGCATGTAAAAAAAAATATTCCAGATTCTTTCCCTTCTTCCCTCGTCACCCACCCTTACTGGGAAAATAAACAATTCAATAAAAATTGTACATGTGCAATTATGCAAAACTTTTCCATTAGTGAATATATCAAGAAAGACTGACTATATTTCCCTCCATCCTATCCTGCCCCACACTTGTTCTATTTTCTACTTTGACACTTTCCCTTTTCAGCAGTGTGTGCTTCTAACTACCCTCCCCCAAAACTGCCCTCCCTTCTATCATTCTCCCTCTTATCCTCTTTCCCCCTACTTTCCTGTAGGGTAAGATGCCCAATTTAGTGTGTATGTTATTCCCCTCTTAAGTCTAATTCAATGGGAGCAAGGTTGACCAATTCCCTTTTGCCTTCCTGTTCTTCCCCTCCATTGCAACAGATTTCCCTTGACTCTTATATATGAGATAATTTACCCTATTCTGTTTTTCCCTGTCTCCTCTCATTATATCCCTCTCCCACCTCTTAATTTTATTTTTTAAATATCATCCCTTCCTATTCAATTGATCCTGTGCCCTCTGTCTATGTATACCTGTCTATATATATACACACTCACATATGTAGTCATAAACACATATGCCTTCTTATATAGACATATATATGTATACATATATATATATATATATATATACACACACACATTTATATTCCCTTCAACTATCCCCATACTGAGAAAAGTTTCATAAATTACAATTATCATTTTCCATGTAAGAATATAAATATTTCAACTTTGATAAGGTATTTATGATTTCTTTTCCCTGTTTACCTTCTTATGCTTCTCTTGCTTCTTATATTTGAATGTCAAATTTTCTATTCAACTCTGGTTTTTTTTCATCAAGAATGCTTGAAAGTCCTCTCTTTCATTGAATGACCATATTTTCCCCTGACACATCATACCCAGTTTTTCAGAGTAGGTGATTCTTGGTTTTAATCCCAGTTGCTTTCACCTCCAGAATATCATATTCCATGCCCTTCGATCCCTTAATGTAGAAGCTGCTAGAGCTTTATTATCCTGATTGTGTTTCCACAATATTCAAATTGTTTCTTATTGGCTGCTTATAATATTTTCTCCTTAATCTGGGAACTCCAGAACCTGACTATAATATTCCTTGGAGTTTACTTTTTGGGATCTTTTTCAAGAAGTGATCAATGAATTCTTTCAATTTCTATTTTGCCCTCTGGTTCTAGAATATCAGGGCAATTTCCTTGAGAATTTCTTGAAGGATGATTTCTAGGCTCTTTTTTTGACTGTGGCTTTCAGGTAATACAATTTTTAAATTAGCTCTCCTGGATCTATTTTTCAGTCAGTGGTTTTTTCAATGTAATATTTCACATTCCCTTCTTTTTTTCACTTTTTTATCTGTTTAATAGTATCTTGATTTCTCATAAAGTCATTAACTTCCATTTTTTCCAATATAATTCTGAAAGAATTGTTCCCTTCAGTGAACTTTTAAAATTCTTCTTCCGTCTGGCAAATTCGACTTTTTAAAGCATTCTTCTTCTCATTGGCTTTTTGTGCCTATTTGCCATTTGAGTTAGTCTATTTTTAAAGGTGTTATTTTCTTCAGTAAGGTTGTTGACTCTCATTTCATAATTTCCTGCATTGTTCTTATTTCTCTTCCCAATTTTTCCTCCACTTCTCTTACTTGGTTTTCAAAATCTTTTTTGAGCTCCTCTTTGGCCTGTAACAAATTCAAATTTTTCTTGGAAACTTTTGGTGCAGGAGTTCTGACTTAGTTATCTTCCTCCTGTTTCATGCTTTTATCCTTTTGGTCTCCCCAAAAGGAATCCAAAGTCATATTGCTGTGCTTGCTTTGCTTCCTTTACTTGCTTATGTTGCCACTCAGTTACTTGACTTTTGAGCTCTTTGCCACAGTAGAACTCTGCTTTCAGAGCATTGAGATATTTCCCAAATTAATTGGGTGCCCTCTCTGAAGCCTCCACAGGCTCTGGCACCTCATCACTCACCCCAGGACCTCTACCCAAGACAACAATCCAAATCCAAGCAAGTACTATTACCCCTCAGAAGGTCCCCCTACAATCTGCAGGCCAGGAGCTCTGAAGCAGCCCCACGGTGGCGGCTGCATGGTCAGCAATAGCACTTCCACCACTTCTTGCCTTCTTTCCTGGGGACAGAGGCCAGACCACACTCTTGGTCCCCATGTTCCCAGAAAGTCCACAGTGATATTTTACTTTGCCTTCAGAATTTATAGGTTTATAATTCTGAAAAGCACCACAGGTGTTTGAGGTCTGGTCCAGCCGCTGCTGCTCAGGGCTACACTGGGGCTAAAAGCAGGGCTCACTCAGGGCTGGGCTCAGCTTCAAGCACACTGTGATGGACCCTTCCTGCTGGCCTTCCCGGTTTCCTTCAGCAGGAGATTTGTTTCTCTCTGTCACTTTGTGAGTTCTGTAGCTCTCAAGTTTGTTTGGAGTCATATTTTATATGTATTTGAGGTAGTTATGGGGGGAGCTCACAGAGTTTTTCTGCTTCTATGATGCCATCTTGGCTCTGCCCCCCAGTTATAACTTTTATGCAAATGATTCTGAATGTGATAAAGTCCCCTCACACCTTGGCCCAAAAGAGCAGAGCCAGGAGCATTGTGTAGAAGTTACAGAGGTAAATTTAGACTTGACACCTGGTGAAAGAAGTACAATGGGCTGACATGTGAGGAGGGGGAGGGCTCCTCCTCATTAGCAACAAAAAATAATATGTTGAATATTCTTTTCCAACAAGGGATGCCTTTTGAGTATGGGAGGAGAAGGGAATTTTTATTAACTATCTATTATGTGGCAGGAACAGTACTGGTGCTTTTGCAAATATTACTTCATTTGTTCCTCTCAACAACCCTGAGAGGGACATATTATTTTTCCTGCTTTACAGTTAAGGAAACTGAGGCAAACAGAGGTAAAGTGACATACACAGGTTTGCAAATGAATGTCTGAGGCTGATTTTGAACTCAGGCATTCCTGACTCGAGGTCCAGTACTCTATCCACAGTACCATCTAGCTGTCTCATGGATATTGTTTGGACTAAATGACTCTAAAGTCCTTTTTTTTTTTACTTAATAAATCTTATTAATTTATATTTGATCTATTTTTATTTTAAACTTGAATATTAAAGCTTAAATATTTAATAAGAAAAGAAAAAGAAACATTATAAACTTAAAAATAAAATAATTTTAAAATATGTAATGTGTACAGCAGAAGGTGAGAGAGGATTAAAAATACATAGCAATAAATTTCCATTTTAAGAAAGTCCATATGTTGACTGATGTCCCTTATAACTCAAATTCTGTGACATACACATATACCCTATACAACATTATGTAATATATATGTGACTAATACATGTGCATAAACATAAATGGATATATGATATTTGATTATGTGTGTGTATATATATGTATATATATATATGTGTGTACATCTGTATGCATATGTGTATATCAGTAGTGAGAGTCGATAAAAGACTGGCCTTGGAACCAGAACCCCTTGTATTCAAATATTCTTTTTGATATAATTTCTGGTATGTCTCTAACATATCACCATGGACAAGTCACTTAGCCAATCTGTTGTCTTGGCAAATCTCTAAAACTATATGTTTTGTAGAAGGTGCTGGACTTTATTGAAGAGAAAATGTCCTCATTTGGGAATTCTGGATATCAGGGAAGTTAGAGGTCTAATTCCTATTAAATTATTTAGCTATATAGTTACATAGCCAGTCTTATATCTGTCCCCTAATCAGCAGTCCTACATTTCTATGTACTTGATAGACATCTCTAACTAGAGGTACTGATCACACCTCAAATTCATCTTATCTAAAATTATGCTGATCATCTTCCCCCCAGGCCACTAACATCTCTATTTTTTTTAGATGGCATGATCATCCCGCTAGACACACCGGATTAAAAGCTGAGTCATTTTTTGACATTTCCAATCCTACCTTTTTATTCAATCACTTGCCAGATCCTATTTCTCCTACCTCATCATAGATTTCATTCACAAAGTCACTACCTTAATTCAGGCATTCATTACCTCTTTCCTGAAATAGAGGGCAATAACTATTTCTTTTTCATCTTTTGTATGCCTAGTACCCATCATAAAGTGTTGCCCTCATCTTCCTGGCAGGTCACTCTCTTGTTGCTACCCCTATAACCTCCCAACCAAATCACTAGCTCCTGCCTGTCAACGATGACTTTAGAACTCATTACTTTTACCTAGCCCCAAAAGACCTGATTTCACTATTGTCTTCAAGACAAGCTCCTGTATACTTCCTACAAAGACACACACAGATACACACACATGTGCGCGCATGTGCCACATGAACACACACACATCTTTTCCATCTCTTTTTCTGGGAACAGTCATCAAATCAGTAATATATTACTTCTACAAAATGTGTGTCAGTGGATTTCTCTATAGCACTATTCCTCTTCCTTTTGATTTCCTCCTTCTCTGGCCACTACTCATATATTTTCACACAAGCTTCTTGAGGACAAGGGCTTTTTTTTTGTTTGTTTGTTTTTGTATCCCCAATGCTCATCACAGAAAAACTAATGCCTGGAATAAAATATAAGCTGAATAAATTCTTTTTAATTGATTCATTCATGCTCCATTGAACATGTTAGTTTCTTATTAAATGTTTTTAATTAAGTTGAACTGAATTGAACTTAACTGAATACATCAGTCTAACCAAACTGAACTGAATTGAATTGAGTTGAATTGAATTGGTTGGATCACTAATGTGACATTCAATTCTAAGATTCTAAAGTTTGCCATCTGGATACAGTAAGCTAGGGAAATGGGGAAAAGCCAACCCTGATAATGAGTCTCAAGGCTTTCAGTGTGAAATTTAAATAGATGATTGCTTTTCCAAATAACCTCCTTTTCCCTAGAGTTGATGAGACAGCTAAGGCAGTCAGTTGTGCATAGAAATCATTGAGATAATAACCAGACTTTCATTGACTCCACTCAAGCTGTGCTAATTAGCCTGGGGAAAATTTACCTAGTGAACCCAAGAAGTGAGCAGGAGCTATGGTCAGTCACTGAAACCCTTACCCTAGGAGAAGAAATGGAACTATCAGGGGCTCCTTTACAGTTATTCAACCTTTTCAATAGACTGATTGAACTGATATGGCTGATAAGTTTGAAGCCATCATGTCAAAAGTCTCCAGAAAAAGGGAAAACATTCACCTTCTACCATGGGGCACATCCTGCAGAGTGGTGGGGAGAATAAAACTTAGACATAGATAATGAGCAAGAGAAATGAAAATGGCAAGTTCACTGAGAGTTTATAATTTCTATAAGCATGGCCTTACAAAGGAAGAGTAACAGAAAAAGGATCGAGAGGTAGGAAAGGACCGAAATTTCACAAGGAAGTCCGATTCTGATTTCATTGCTGATTCCACTCCCAGTGTGGAAACTCTCCCTACCAGTGCAAATCAGTATCGGTTCTAAAATATACAGTTTTCGAGAGTTGCCCGGAGATATGATTCAACTGACCCAGCATCACATAAGCTACTCTCTATCAGATGCCTTGAACCTAGCTCATCCTGACTTCAAGGCTAATACTCTATCCCCTGCACTACACTTCCTCTCCAGGAATGAAATTCTGAAAATAAAAAGAGAAACTCAAATAAGGCAGAAAAAAGAACTGTCTAAAGGAATCCATATGGATACAAAGACAATTCTACCAGCAGAAGCTTTAAAGAAGACATGATGGAAGAAAGGGTGACTAGTAGGGAATGAGTACAAAAGCATGCAATGATCTCCTATAAGAATAATATCAGGGGTATTAAGGCATGGAATGAGCACAGACTAGTGAGAGATACAAAGGACAGCAGAACCAGGCATTACTTTTGTTTCTTTGTTTTGTTTTTGCTACATTGAGAGGAAAAAGGAGCTCAAATAAAGTATAGAACTATTTCTCAGGGTAGAAGAGATGGTGATGTCAGTCTATGGGAAAAAAATGCAGAATTATACAATTTGTAATTTGCTTCTGTTTTTGCAGAAAACATGCCTCAGGTAAGGAAACTTTCTCTACTAATGGAGATCAATAACTGTTCAACAACTTTTGTTGTTATTGTTATTCAGTTCTTTTGGTTGTATCTGACTCTTCATGACCCCATTTGGTGTTTTCTTGGCAAAGATACTGGAGTGGTTTGTCATTTCCTTCTCTAGTCCCTTTGGCACATATGGAAACTGAGGCAGACAGGGTTAAGAGACAGGGTCTAGACAGCTGATAAATGTCTGAAGTCAGATTTGAATTCAGGTCTCACTGACTCCAGGCCCAAGGCTCTATCCACTGTTCCACCTAGCTTCCCTACATCCTTTATTATGAGAGAATTAACTGGAGCGCTGAGAGTAACTTTATAATCATTATGTGTCCTAGAGAGAGGTAGAATTCAGGTTGACTTGACCAAGTCTGACTCTCTATTCACTGCTCTACAAAATAAGTGTAAAAACTTAAGGGAAAATACCAATGAAATAAAGTCAAATAACATGTAATTGTACTGACCTTTCTTGGCACTGAAGGGAAGAAGAATTTCAACTTTCCTTGGAAAGGAGGGAGACTGTACATACAGGTTATTACATGTGCTATCAAATCCATTTACCGTGTTCAATTATTTTGCTTTGCTATGACAGAAGATAATGCGAACTGGGAGGCAGAGATGGAAACTAGAGAAGAGATGGCAAGAAGGGTAGAGACATCTTTCACACAGCTGATAAAATGACATTCCTAAAACAAGGACTTGGCTATGTCTTTTCCATGCTCAAGAAAATTCAATGATTCTTTCTGACCTCTAGGATTCAATACAAAATTTCCTTTTAGAAATTTGAAACCTTATACAACCTGATTCCAACATACCTTTCTAGGCTTATCATACTCTTCTCCTTCATGCACCCTATGGCCCAGGAAAAGTGATTGTCTCTCAACTATTTACATAGAACATTGCATTTTCTACCTCCCTGACCCTGCATATACATTCTATCATCATATCCTCCATAAAAAGAATGAAATTTAGATAGAAGGACTAACAGACAAGAGAACACTGAAATGCCCCATATATTTAGAAGGGTAGACACAATAATAGAGTAGAAACACAATACAACATACAACAAAGTAAATACTTATTAATTATCTACTGTGAGAAAAGCACAGATCTACCACTAATAATGTACATTTCACTAGAGGCCTCATAACATAGCATAAATTAAAATGGAGAACCTGCATCTAGAACCTAGAACCTGCCTGAACTTAGGACAGATCATTTTACCTGTTTGGGCTTTCATGTCTCCATTATTAAAAATTAAGGGGTTTTATTAGAAATCCTCTGAGGTGTCCTCAAGTACTAGATCTATGAATACACACATATATGTAATATTTTCATAGCAACCCTATGAAATAAGCATTTCAATTGTTGTTATCTTTATTTCATGGACAAAGAAACTGAATCTCATGGAAGTTAAAGAGAGTTGCCTAGTCTCACAGCTAGGAAATATAAGAACCAAGACTTAAAACTAAAGGGACTGGTTTCTTACACTGCTCTGTTCTGCTTTTCAAGGAGAAATCTAGAACAGAGATTCTATTCCAGTCTCTATCAAAGGTTGCTCTGACCCTTGGGAGATGGGTCGTTGTGAACTCTGAGGCCTCAATCAACCCTAGCATGCTTTGATTCTGTGATTCAGGGGTAAATTATTATGCCACCACCCTTATCTCAGATTATTGTTAGTGTGTCAAATTAGCGATCCAGGCACCTTACAGAGTTCTGAATGATAAAGACATAAGGAAGGCATATATGAAGGAAGAATCCAAATCACTTGATATTTTCTTGACTAGGACAGTGCAGTGGAAATCATAGGTAATCATATGGCTTTGAACTCCACAGTAGGACGGACGAATGGATTTCAAAAGGGAATGACAGGCTCAGAGAGAAAGATCAATGCATTTAGGGTCTTAAAAGTAAAAGTCCTAATACAAGGGGAGGGCTCATGGCATGTGGCTTAGATATAAAAGATTTTAGAGCTACAAGAAACTTAGAGTCAATGACACCAACCTCCTCATTTTATAGGTGAAACAGTGTGGTAGAATGGGAAGATCATAGGATTTAGAGCTGGAGATGTTGGGTTCAAATCCTGGTTGTAAGATTTACTATCAGCTTAACCTAGTGGCAATGATTTTAATTCTCTGGGTCTCAGTTTCCTCAGCAGAAAAATGATAGATCTGGAATAGATGGATGTAATAGTAATGGCATTTAAAGATTCCCCTATATTGGCTTGGTTTTTGGTTTGATTGTGTTAAAACCCAGAGCTTGTTAATCCCACTTGTGGGATGGACTTGTTGACGTGAAAAGAGAGGGCTGAACTAAGAGGAGCTGGTGATGTAGATTTGGAGAGACAAGAGAGAGGCAGAAGAACTTTTTAGAAGCAGCATCATGGAGGCAGAGAGAGACTGAGAGGATTGCTGAGGGCCACTTTTGAATTGCCCAGGACTTTGAGAGCTGCCACCCAGAGCTGCCAAGGACTGAGGAGACATGGCTGTTATGCTGGTACTTTGTCTGTTTTGATGTTGTTTTGCCAGATTTGTCCACTGGTGAAAGACAGTCCTGTTGTTGCAGAAGTTCTGAACCTTGCTGTTGGTTCAGAGCTCCTAAGGCTGTTCTGCAGACAGAGCGTGAATACTGTCCACTGGTGAAGGACAGTGCTGTTGCTGCAGAATTCTTGGAACCTTGCTATTGGTTCCAAAGCCCTGAAGAAGGATTTTCTTGTTGTATGTTTACAGAAATCCTGGAAGAGGGTTTTGCTAATGTTTTCAGGGGTCCTAGGACTGTTCTGCAAACAGAGGATGAATTAATGAAGAGACTGGCAATGTATCTTGTGGCCTTGCTAAGCTTTGTCTCCCCAGGAACAAAGATTGCTGAGAACTTGCCTCATGTCAAGATGAAGAAAAAACCTGCATTTGGGTATTAAGTGCTGTGCTTAAACTTGTGCTTAAACTCTGGGATAGACTCAATTGTGATCCAGGGGTGGGGAACTTCTGACCTTTTTGTGTTCTATGATTGAACAAATGAATGTACTTTACTTATGATTGGAAACTAATCATTTGAGAAGAAGGGCTTTGTGATGGACTAAATGAAGGTACAGCCTAGGGATGGAGTAGTATTTAGAACAGGGACTTTGTAATTAATTAAATGAATGTAATGTCCTGGGGTGGGGTAGTACTTGATTAAATCAGGTAGTACTTGGAGATTATTGAATCACACTTGGTAAATGCTGTATTTTGAATGATGTCATATTTTGATTCCCTCTGTTCTTAATTTGTCACTGAATAAAATGGAGAGCACCTATACTGGTATTTTGAACCGTGGGAAGTTGCCTTTGTTTGGCATTACATTACAATGGACTCTAAGGTACCCTTCATCTCTAACTCCAAGTTTCTATGAACAGAAACTTAGAAATATCAATTGATTTGCCCTGAGGTCACCTGGAAGTAAATTGTAAGGTGACATTTGAACCCAGGTCCAGATCTTTCCATTACATCATGATGATTATCTCTTCTAGACTAGAGAGGAAAACATAGGAGTACAAAGGCTGTTTGAGTAAGATGTGCAAATTTAGAGCTATCTCCACTTCAAATGTTCATGTGAACTATTTGTGCCTGAACTGTGGTTGAACCTTCCAAGCTTGTATTGTTCTGATCAGCCACAGTCAGAGACACTGTACCTGGACCCCAGTATACTGATGTCATTTTGATCCTCTTCTAAAGAGAAAGACAGCAACCACAGGGAAGCCAGGGAATAGGAAGGCTTCTGGAGCAAAGGAGGTTTAGTGGCTGGAGAACAGGCTTAGTGTTATGAGCGTGTCCTGAAGGTAGAACTTTGCATTAAGCTCAGAAGAGGTTGTAAGAGTCAAAAGCATGCTTGTAAGGGAGATACTGTGAGATGCTGAAATTTGGAAGTGTGAGATCTGTGGAAGCAACATCCATGAGGTTGATTCTCCTTTCCCTGTGTTATCACTGTGGTGAGTATAGAGTATTTGCAAGTGTTGGTATCAAGGTTTGAGTTTCATGCTGTTCCACTATCCAAAGCAGTCCTTAAGCTGGGTGTAATATGGCCTCCCTGAGTGATAACATGAGAATTTCCTTTGTTTTTAGAATCAAGTGTTCTGGGTCACTGAGCAGACTAGGCTAAAAGAAACAGAAAAGACAACCCTGACTATTTTTCACACTGTTGGAATGAAGGGGAAACAGGTCCCAACTCTGAGATCACCAATTCTTACACTGAGTTGTTGTTTTTTACTTTAAATTTCTCTTTTTTCTCAACATTTCCAAAAATATGTGTCCAAAAATGTACATCTCATTCTGCATATTGAGCCCATCTCCTGTCTGTCAGGAGGTGAAGAATATCCATCATCCTTAGACTTTCAGATACATTGATGGTCATTGAATTGATCAGAAATCTTAGTGAGCTGAACGAAGTTGAGTAACAATAAAATCTCCAAATGAAGATTTCTTATCAAGTCTCATCAATCAGCAATAAACAGATTAGGATTAATGGCTAAGAGCTGTGCCCAGATATTATAGGTACAAAGGATGATAGATTTATAGTTTAAAGGAACATCACATGCCTATAGTCCAACCTTCTCATTTTATAGATGAGGAAATTAAGGCTTAGAGAGATAAAATTAATTGCCTTAAGTTGCATGGGTAGTAGCAAATGATGACACAGGGAGGACAGAATCAAAACCAACCCCATAGATACTACCTACATAGACCTCACTCCTCCACCTTTCAGGATTTTATAATCTCTCCCCTACAAGCATTGAAACTTTGCAAATGAAAATACTGAACATTCCTCCCATCCCCATTCTAATCTCAGTGTCCCCATGAATGTGAGATTATTAATGACATTTTACATATTGAGTTGATGTTAGCACTATTATGGTATGGCCATAACAGCTTGGTGGTTTTGTGACATTTACAGATCGTTCAATAATGATCAGTGATAGAATCTTTTACTTAATGCACTAATTACTAGAAGACTGGATGCTTGAGTATAAAAGGATCACATATTCCAACCCTCCCGTTTACAGAGGATGAAAATGAAGCCCAGAAGAATGATATAACTTATTCAACTAGTTAATGATAGAGCCCATACTAAAATAGCAATGATCTCCAAAGTGAGTCCTCTAACTTCCTGGGGGCACTATGACACATATTGCCATAGGGGATATTTTAACAGGCTTCTTTTCTTCATGCTTTTAGAGTGGAAAGCATCTGAGCCACAATGGAGAAAAGAAGTCTAGGCAATCCTTGGAAAGCTCTCATCTTTTTTTTTTTAGTGAGTTCCTAGAGTTGGAAAGGCTGCCTCTGATGGGGCTGAATTAATTAGTAACAAACTTGACAGGGAACTTATGTAACAAACACTTTTATAGTCAGGTGATTTAGAAACAGCTCTGTGGGAAAACATATTCTTAAACCGAAAGGATTTCAGAAATCTAACCAACAGCTCTGACAGTACCCATGGCATCTCAACTGTATTCAGGCTAACCAGAATGGCTTGACTTCTTTCTCTTTTCCTTTTTTTAATTATAGCTTCTTATGGTAAGCCTCTCACTAGTAAAGATCTCACAATACTTGGCAAAAACTTTCTAGAGGCCTAAAAATGAAAGTTATTACTTTAGCATCTTAGCTAACAAAAAATATGGAAAATAACAGACTAATCTGACCAGTGCTCTCTCTTAATTCTCACTGAATAGTGGTATGGTGGCAAGACCACTAGGCATAGAGAGACTTAAGTCAGGAACACCACTTAGCTTGCTGTTGTGACAGTCCAGATAAGAAGTGAGAATAGTGTGAGCCCATGAAACCTGTTTGACTGATACCACCACAGTCCCAGAAATTCATGTGTGCTAAGATTAAATTTACCTCAAAATCAGCCATTTCCTCCCTCCCCAGCTATTTGCTCGTTCTGGCAGAGTTAGACGCTTCATTTCTTATTAAGCAACTCAGAAAGTACCTTGATTTCAGTGACATAGAGTACTTCACTCCTTTTCTACCCCACCCTGGTGAATCTGGCAGTTTCTTATCAGTATTACATCTAAAACCCTATAACTTTGTCCAAAATTCTGCATGTTTGAGACATGGAAGTATTTGTGCATGAATCAGAGTGTACAACTTTCTTGATGTCTGGACTACTAGCTTTCCCATGGAGTTGGAGACAGGGAAGAAAGGCAGCATCATCTCTTCCATGCTGCTGGTCAAGAAACATTTATTCAGTGACTGTTACTGCCAGGCACTATATTATGTGCTGAAGGTACAAAGCAAAGCAAAATACAGTACCTGCTATCAAAGAACTTTCAATCTGGTGGAAGAAACAACATGCAAATGGCAACTGTGAACTCTTCATTATAATATGCATTCATTAATATAGAAGATTCAGTAGAAACATGTCTTTAAATGTTTGGTCTGAGAATGAATACAGAGCACCCAGTGAATATCTTGGTTAAATTAGGACAACAGAAAGGAAGAGAGGAGGAAAAAGGAGGGGAGAAGAAGAGAAAAGAAGAAAAGTAACAGCAGACCTAAAGTCATTTGGTATAGCACTCTTCCCTTACTGGGGAAGATCAGTTTTACTCACCTGCATCAGGGGCCAATTGGCAAGATCTAGAGTGATTCAACCTCTTCTGTTTTACTTTGGAACTTCTTGAACTGACGTCAGACACTTCTGACTTCCAGCCTCAACAGGAAAGAGTTTGAATGACTTGCCAAGGTTAAGAAAGTCAGTATTATTCAGCTAGACTTGAACTCTAACTCAAAGGTCAACTCTCTATCTCCTATGTATGTTTATTCTTACTCATATAAATCATAATAATTGGGTTGATTTTTTTAAGTAACCTATGTAAGCAATATCATACATCATTAGCAATAAATATTCATTGAGTGCTTAGACAGTTTGGTCAGACTAGTCCCCTTCCTGCAGAGGAAGGATTAAGGACCTGTAGTTGGAAACAGCAAAAGAGACCAATGAATCAATGGGTCTAACCACTAAATAACAAAGTAACTTTACAAACCCCTGTGTGCATTCTCATACAGTTTATTCATTTGTATATTCAAATAGTCTTAAGAAATACTTATACTGGTAAAGTGGAGATGGATGGGTTAATCAAAAGACCTCTGATGAATTCATTGATTCTTGATAAAATTATAGAATAAAGGGCAAGTAAAAGAGACAATAAGGTGTTGTTGTCTAAGATGAAGCATTAGGATGTACAAAAAGTTCTTAACTTTGATGGAATACAACAAGTTGGCTAGCCATTGTCTGGCTAAAAGATTATCCATGATCTAGTGGTAATTAAAAATCATCACAAACTATATAAGGAATTAATGAAATCAGTAGACACAAAATCTCTAAGGAGTGTCAATTCTGGCAGTGGAGAAGAGAGATAACTATGGGAAACTAACCTAGTTCTTGAAAAAGAATTGTTTCTCACCTCCTGATGGAGAAAAGGGATCTCTTTTTTCTTCCCTCCATTAGTCATACTGTCTTATAGTGAAGATACAAGGAAGAAATAGCCTGCCAATTTGGCGAAAGACTCAGGGAAACAATCATAGTGATATGCCCAATATAGATGCTACACCCGGGGAGAAAAGTATGAGAACAACGCAAAGATGAGAAAGGAAATCAGAATCTTACAGCACTGGAGGTGAGAGATGTCTCAAAAACATATATATTACTTAAGTATGTATCACTCTCTACTGGCAGATTTTATTTGAATGCCCACTCTTTTCATTGATGTGATGTACATCCCTAATTTTATTGGGGAATGTTT
The DNA here is from genome assembly GCF_028583685.1 of Petaurus breviceps papuanus. Classification (NCBI taxonomy): domain Eukaryota; kingdom Metazoa; phylum Chordata; class Mammalia; order Diprotodontia; family Petauridae; genus Petaurus; species Petaurus breviceps. The sequence goes on from NW_027187352.1 coordinate 14,337,362, forward strand.
TATAGATATTGTTCTTATGATGCCATCCAAGTAAATGCTCTTGCTTTGAACTACTTGTATACTCTGAATGACGATTAAAAGAAAATGAACCAGAGGGGGTTCATGAACTATAGTTTTAGGCATGGGGTTCTACAGAATGCTATCTAAAATCGAGCTAATTGACCGCCAGGTTATTTGACCTAGACGTGTAGACTGAAAAATAGTGCTGAATGGAGAACTATTCTAGATTACCACTAGATTATTTCACCTGTGCTCACTAAGTATAAAACAGTATAAACTCTAAAAATTGGAAGTCACTTATGGTCAGTTGCCAGTCACTATAGACTCACATTTTTATGTGAACTAGAAAAAGAAGACAAGGCTATTCTATTTCAGAAGTCTCAACCTGAAGAAGAGTTATTTAGGTTAAAAGCGTTAAAAATTCAGAGAGCAAGCTCCTAAGAGCCATTGGAATCAGATTAAAATATAATTGGAAAAAAACTTAACAAAATAAATAAAATATAATAAAATATAGATAATACATTTTAAAACTGTCAATATATAGCCCACAGGGTTTTTTACGTATGAATAATGGATCATATTTCTATTTGAGTTTGATTCCACTGATTTAGAAAGCCAAGAAGGAAAATGTATTGGTTAATTCTCTGTTGGGGTGTGGAATTATTTCCTTAAATGTCCTAGAAGGAGAAAAGAATAGAGAAGAGGAAGAACTACATATTAGTATTTCCTATAAAGGGGGACCACAGATGAAGGTAGAGTTCTGAACAGGGTGTAGATAGGGAGGCTGGAGACTTACACACTTTCACCATCATCTGGCCTAAGCAATAGAAATGGAAAGAAAGATAGGCACAGAGATACAGAAAGACAGAGACATATATATGCATGTATGTACATACTATACATGTATGGATATGTATAGATCATGTAAACACATATATATACATGCATGTGTGTGCATATATGTGTATTATATATGCATTGTTGAAAGTATGTATATTATATAAATTGCTGAATTTGAGAAAGAATCTGTAGATATCCCCATTTTACAGATGAGGAAAGTGGATGAGTCTAAATTATTTGATCAAGAACACAGAGTTAAGGGTGGCCAGGTAGCACAGCGAGTAAGAGCACCAGCTCCAGTGTCAGGATGACCTGGAGATTGAATCCGGGCTCCAACACTTAGCACCCACCCAGAAACACCTGGCTGTGTAACCTTGAGCAAGTTACTTAACCCCAATTGCTTAGGGGTGGCCAGGTGGCTCAGCGAGTAAGAGCACCGGCTCCAGTGTCAGGATGACCTGGATCAAAAATCCAGGCTCAGATACTTAGCACCACACCTAGAAATAACTGGCCATGTAACCTTGAGCAAGTTACTTATCCCTGATTGCTTTAAAAAAAAAAGAACACAGAGTTAGTATATATAAAAGGAAGGATTTGAACATCTCATCCTATTTCAAATACAACATTCTATCCATTGTCATTATCCCTAGTAGTCATCCTTATTTTCAACTTCATATCTAGGCAGCTGGGTTCAAAATAAGTTATGTAGACAAACACCAGAATCTGAGCATGAAGAGGGTCAAAATTGTCTAAGGATGCTTTTCTTGTGATTCCTAACATTTGTGTGTTTTTTACCTGGCCTTTAATTTTAATGATGCGATTCTTATTTTTGTTGTTTGGCCTGAATTCTTGAAGAGGACCATGAAATCAGGGAGGTGATGTCATGACATGCAAATGAATTTAATTTAACTGAGGGAGGCCTGTGTAAAGTTACCAGTCTCACTTTCTCCACTGGAGCCATCTGAGGTCAGTGGCAAGATATAGATCAGGATGACTGGAGATGGCCCCGGATGCAGTGAGAGACCTTGGGATTTTGAAGCTAAGTTCTTTAACAGGTCTCAGTTTGACTGAGGCAATGCCCATGCAGTGATTAAAGCTAAGTAAGAAATGAGTCACAGAATGGTCTTATTTACCTAGTCAAAAAAAGTCACTTTAGGAGGGGAAGACCCTCAAAGTTACTGACCAAAACAGAAGCAATTGCTATTTACATAGACTCGAAGTCAATCAGGGCCCAAAAAATGGCCAAGTGGGGTTGGGGATGGGACCAATTGTTGACCAATCCATGACAGCCAAAGTGATTTGATTTTCATCTGGATCACTGAGCCAGGATGTATATGGCCACACTATATTTAGTCCTAGGTCTTCCTGACCCTGAGTCCACCTATCTGTCCACCACACTATACTGCCCCTTCCAGTGTAATAGGACAAACGGTTCACAGTATTTATGACCTAAATGGTGATTTGGCTTTATGACACTTTATGAAAACTTTATGAAGCTTTCCTTGACTGTAAATTTCCCCATTTATTGATAAGACATTTAAAAACTATGTTGCCATTGAACAATTCCACTATTATTCCAATATAATTATTGTCTATCACCACTTTTCTCTTTTACTTCTTTATCCTTCTCCTCATCCTTTATCCCCAAGCATGATTACAATTGTCTAAAGGTGACTATTCTCAAAATCATCTAGGCACTGGTCATTCAAATACTTGAAAACTGAAGAAATACAAGATAAAATCAAAATTTTAAGAGTTTTAAGGTGGTGGAGAGAAAGAGATATAGAGACAGAGAAACAAAGATAGAAACAGTGACAGAGAGGGAAAGACATAGAGAGTGCTGGAACATGGAGCAAATGGAGCGAGCACAGAGAAAGTGACAGAGAGAGTCAAAGATATAGGCAAAGATAATGACAGAGACACACAGAAATAGAGACAGAGAAAGACAGACAAAGATATACAGCAATAGGGATATCATAATAATATCAAGCAATCTGAGTTTGGACTAGGAAACAGGGGGAGAACATATGCACATATGTATGTTAGTGGACTAGTTAGTAACAGATTGTTGCAAGTAAAAAAAATAGACACAGTACTGAAAAATAAGAAAACATAGCAACTTTGTGAAGAGAAATAGAAATTTAAAATTTATAATGTTGAATGTTAATAGATTAAACTTGTCCACAAAACCAGAGATTAGTAGAATTTAGTGAACACAACTTGAAAATTTTGATACTCAGCACATTCTCAAGTCACCCTCTGATTGCACGGCTGAAGAGTGGACCACTAAATTTCTCCTGAAGTTTTCCTTAATAGAGTGAGAATTACAGTCATGAATACAGGTAAGATAACAGAAAACAATATTGTCAATAGAAAAATGAAACTAAATTGTACTGGAAGGCACCATGAGTATTGAATCAACATCAATATTAAATACCTGTGCTCTAAAAACTTATAATGTTTAAGAAATTAATTGGAAAACAAAATTATTTGACTTAAGAAAAAAATAATTTTAATATCTCTTTTGGAACTTTATAAATACAACAGAAATGTAATCAAGAAAAAATTGTCATCTAAAAGGCAAGCATTCTATTATATTTCATACATGAACAGAATTTTTTAAAATAGCCTTGATAAAACTATGTTAACAACTGAATGAGGATATTTGTGTCATTACATCATAACTTTACAAAAACTCATCATTTGCTAATTCATATAGAAGTTATCTCTAAATGTATAAAAGTAGAAATATTCACTAAATCTCTTATGTTCAATACTGTGATAATATAATGCTTCAGTGCATCTCTAGGTCCCTCAATGTGTGCATTGCCTCCAATCACAATCCACCCAAATACACTTATTCTGCTCGATTCTTGTTCTCATCTTCCCATAAACCTATTATTATGTGTGTGTTTGTGTGTGTGCATATGTGTATGTGTGTGGTGTCTTAAAGTCCATTGAGCATGTGGACTATCCGGTGATTTTTCTTCACTCTCACTATGTGGTTGGCCCATTTTTTCCTGGCCATAAATTTCTTCTGTGACATTGTCGGCAATGTGTCCTTTACATCATTCCTCATTTTAATGTGCTAAAGCTGCCTTACACACCCCTGTTCCTTCCCACTGCCTTTCAAGTTGAACCTCACCTTCAAATTTTAGTATTTAATGACTTGCAGATATATGTTTCTCAAATAATATAAGTACTAAGAAGTTGTATTTTGCTTCAATAAAATAACATTAATAATGGCAATAATAATAGCTAGAATTTATACATTATTTGAATGTATGCAAAATGCTTTACTTTTTTTTTCTTTTGAAAGAAGTGCATAATATCTCAAAGGCAATACAAATGATGTTTCTTTGCTTATGCAATGCCAGGTTTGATTCATTATCCATTTCCAATGTCTTTTAAAGATACATGTATTGAGGGGCAGCTAGGTGGAAGAGTGAATAGAGCACTGGCCCTGGAGTCAGGAGGACCTGAGTTCAAATCCAACCTCAAACATTTAAGACAAAACTAGCCATGTGACTTTGGGCAAGTCTCTTAACCCCAACTGCCCTATCTTCCCCCCTCCAAAAATCAAAAAGAAATATCTAAAACAAAAAAGATACATGTATTGATAGTTTAATTCCATTGGATGTCTACAGTTAACTTAGTATCATAGAGATAGCTCAGAATAGTGAGTAGAATAATGGACATGAAGCAAGAAAACTTGGGTCCAAATCCTCCCTTTAATACTTATGATCCATGTAACATCATTTAAATTCTCTGAGCCTCAGTTTCCTTAATCTGCCCTTGAAGTGGGTAAATGACAATTATAGCACCTACCTCATGCAACTAATTTCATACTTAATGAAATAAGTTTTTTAAATTTTTTTTGCAAATCTAAAAGTGCTATATAAACATAGATTCTGTTATTACTTCTATTATCACAATCTAGAAAATGTATATTATTTATGCATATATTTTTTCCACCCTAAGATCACTTAGGATACTCAGCAAGAATACATAAGATACAAGGACAGCAGCAAGAATACAACACTCAGCTGTATTCTGTTCAGAACACCTTCCATGTACTCTGAAAGACAGACCAGTCCACTAGTTAAGTCTGAGGGAGAACAACCCCTGGGTCCTCCTCATGGGCTGACTTTTATAGTTGGGTCATTAAGAAACTACATCAATTGTCCAAACCTGAGTTCTCCTAGATCAATTAAGTTTTTTTAATTGCATTAAAAATTATATTTTGTGGCTTTTACATCATAGTATCCCATGTATTCCTTTCCTTCCTCCTCCAAGAGAGCCATCTCATATGACAAACAGTATTTCTCTTTTTAAAAATTTTATTTATTTTTAGTTTTCAACATTCATTTCCACAAGACCTTTAATTCCAAATTCTCTCACCCTCTCTCCCCTACTCCCACCTCAATATAGCAAATATACTGATTACCCTTTCCCCAGTCTGCCTTCTCTTCTACCCCTCATTCCCTACCTTTCCCCCTTCCCCCCTTACTTTCTGTAACAGCAAGCACCCCAAGAATCCCTAGGGTGGCTGCCAACACAGGTTCTTAGATCTGCTTTGCTAAAGGAAAGCAACTCAAAATGGGTTAACAAGCTTACTTTAATCAGTCAAACATATATCATTTACCTAGTTCAGGGGAAAAAGGTCAGCACCCCGAATTTCAGAGTATACAGAGGTTACAAGCATAAGTTACAAGAACATTACAACAGACAGGCCTCCCAGCTGTCCAACCATTACATCCATACCAAATCAGTTTCCAGAGATGGGGGTATAAACATCTGGGTTTCTAAAAGCTGGAGGGCTCTCAACAACGGCTTCCCAGAGTCTCATCTGATCAAATCATACAACACTTCTCAAAGTGAGCCCCAAAACAAAGCCTCAAATCAGGGTTTATATAGCCTTCTCCTGGCTTAGAGAATGTAACAACCTTCTGGACCCACTGGCCAATCAAAAAGTATCTACTGAAAAACAAGCCTCCCACCCCAGGCTCCAGGTGCACTTTAGCCTAGGGGCAGGGAAGATCTTAAAAATTTACATTCCCATTACACTTTCTTGTAAGACAAGATGGATTTCTATACTCCATTGCCTGTACACCTTATTTCCCCGTTGCACATAAAAACAATTCTTTAACATTTGTTTTAAAACTTTGAATTCCAGATTCTCTCCTTTCTTCACTTTTCATTCACCCCCATTGAAAGGACAAGCAATTCAATATAGGTTATACATATGTAATTAAAACATTTCCATAATAGTCATATTGTGAAAGACTAACTAAATTTACCTCCAGCCTATCTTGCCCCTCATTTTTTTCTATTTTCTCCTTTGACCCTGTCCCTTTTCAAAAGTGTTTGATTTTGACTAGCCACTCCCCTATATGCCTTCCCTTCTATCATCCCCTCTTCCTATCCCCTTCCAAGCCCTTCAATCCCTTAATGTAGAAGCTGCTAGATCTTGTGTTATCCTGATTGTGTTTCCACAATGCTCAAATTGTTTCTTCCTGACTGCTTGTAATATTTTCTCCTTGACCTGGGAACTTTGGAAATTGGCTCTAAACTTTCTTGGAGTTTTCTTTGGGGAATCTTTTTCAAGAGGAGATCAGTGGATTTTTTTCTATTTCTATTTTACCCTCTGGTTCTAGAATATCAGTGAAGTTTTCCTTGATAATTTCTTGAAAGATGATTTCTAGGTTCTTTTTTTGATTGTAGCTTTCAAATAGTCCACTAATTTTTTAAATTTTCTCTCCTGGATCTATTTTCCAAGTCAGTTGTTTTTTCCAATGAGGTATTTTACATTGTCTTCTATTTTTCATTCTTTTGGATCTATTTTATAACATCTTGATTTCTCAAAAAGTTTTCCATTGCTCCATTCTAATTTTGAAGGAATTATTTTCTTCAGTGAGCTTTAGGACTTCATTTTCCATTTGAACAATTTTGCTTTTTAAGGCATTCTTCTCCCCATTGACTTTTTGGACCTCTTTTGCCATTTGAGTTAGTCTATTTCTTAAGGTGTTATTTTCTTCAGTAATTTTTTTGTGTCTCCTTCAGCAGTCTGTTGACTTATTTTTCATGCTTTTCTTGCTTCATTCTCACTTTTCTTCCCAATTCTTCCTCCACTGTCCTTACTTGATCTTCAAACTTCTTTTTGCAGTCCTCCATGACCTTCAAACAATTCATATTTTTCTTGGAGGCTTTTGATACAGGAGTTTTGACTTTGTTGTCTTCTCCTGGTTCTATGTTTTGATCTTCTTTGTCACCAAAAAATATTATATAGTCTGATTTCTTTTTTCCCTATTTGCTTATTTTTACAGCCAATTACTTGACTTTTGAACTTTGTCACAGGAGAAGTCTGTTTCCAGAGTGGACAGTGCTGTATCCCAAATTTCTGGGGTTTTGAACAGCTGTGGTCAGAGCTACTTCTAGGCATCTGCCTCAGAACTGTGAGGGGGAATCCCTCTTCATAGCCACCACAAACTCTGCCACACTAGTATGCCTCCTCACCCCAGGACTGCCACCCAAGACTGTGACCCAGATCTAACAGGACAAAGCAAAAGAAACCTTCCTCAGCACCAACAAAAATATTCCTGCCATTGCCTTCTGATCAGCTGCCACTTGGTCTTTCTCCCCACCATCTGTGGGCCTGGAGCTACTGAAGCAGGCACTGCTGTTACTGCTGCTATTGCTGTTACTATTGCTATTGCTTCCACTGCAACTCTCACTACCTCCTGCACACTCAGGAAAGTGGCCAGCCCAGGTCCAACAGGGTTTCCACACTGACCTTTTATTTTCTCTTTGTCTTTTGTGGGTTGATAAGTCTGGTAGCCACCACAGCTGCCAGTGATTCAGTCTCTTGATGTCTGCTCTGACCCAGTCTGTGCCACCAGTCTGTAGTGGCATAGCCCATGTGGGACTGTACTCCACTCCCATCCCATTACAATATATCTTCCTTTCAGCTTACCAGGCTGTCTTCAGCTGGAGATGTATATCACTCTATCGTGAGTTTTGTTGCTCTAATACGTGTTTAGAGTCATTTTTTTCAGGTATTGGAGGTGATGGGAGGATAAGTTCAAGCTAGTTCCTGCTTTTACTCCACCATCTTGACTCTGCCCAAGCCATTTTTTAAAATGTTTGGATTGTTCAATTGAATTTTAATAATATTACGAATCTCATTTAAAAGTTTTTTAAATATTTCAGTTCTTATTGCAATCAGGACAATGTCATCAACAGGAAGAGCATTTGTAGAACTTTACCATCTATATGGAACTCTTCTTCCTTGGATTCTGCATTGGGCATACCCCTCAATGGTCCTGGTGAATTTTGGTAAGATTATATACCTTTTTTAATCTTTCACTTAATATTGTATTTTGTTATATATTTCTAATTTTAATTATCAGAAGATTATTAAACTAATGTATTTTTACTATCTCATCTTTCAAGACATCTTGTATGATTTTTACATTTTCATAAAAGACACCTAATTTAAGGAAAACATTTTTTCTCTTTTTTATTTTTTAGTTTACACCATTCATTTCCACAAGATTTTGAGTTACAAATTTTCTCCACAATTTTCCCTACTCACCACCCAAAAACAGCATTCCCACTGAATATCACCTCCCCCAATCTGCTCTCTCCCATATCTTCTCCCATTCCCCCTTCGACTTTCCAGTAGGGCATGGTAGATCTCTATGCCCCAGTGCCTGCATATCTCATTTTCCAGTTACATGTAAAATATTAACAATAATATGTATATATACATATATATCTATATTTAAACATTTGATTTTAAAACTTTGGATTCCAGATTCTTTCCCTTCCTCCCTTGCCACTCACCTTCACTGGGAAGATAAGCAGTTCAATATAAGTTGTACGTGAGTAGCTACACAAAACATTTTCATAGTTGATATATTATGGAAGACTAACTATATTTCCCTCTATCCTATCTCACCCCCACTTATTCTATTCCCTGTTTTGATCCTTTTTCCCTTTTCAAAAGTGGGTGCTTCCAACTTCCCTCCCCCCCAGCCTGCCCTCCCTTCCATTATCCCCCCTCTCTTCCCCTTCCCCTCTACTCTCCTGTAGCGTGAGATACCCTATTTAGTGTATATGTTATTCCCTCACTAAGTCAAATTCAATGAGAATAAGGTTGACTCATTCCCTTTTGCCTTCCTGTTCTTCCCCTCCATTGTAACAATTTTCCCTTGCCTCTTCTATATGAGATAATTTACCCCATTCTGTCTCTCCTTACCTCTTCTCATTATATTCCTCTCTCACCTCTTAATTTCACCTTTTGAATATCATCCCTTCTACTCAATTGATTCTGTGCCCTACAGGTATTTCTATGTATACCTGTAGACATATATACCCACACTCACATATATATTCATACACCCATATACCCTCCTATATAGACATATATATGTATGTATACATATGCACACATATACATACATCTCTTGTGCTCCAAGTGAGGTGTATTAAGGGGCAGGTAAGATCTTCAAATTCCCTTACCATTACAGCATGCTAAAAACTAAATATGTTGCAGAGCAATAAGAGAGATGTGATTGAGTCAGAATAAACAAAACTTGGACACTGGGTCGATTTGTGTTCTGAGAGAGAATAAGGAGTTTAATATGAAACCAAGTTTATGAACCTGAATGACTGGTATGACATGCTTATAATATGCTCATAAGTAATTGAGAAGTTAACAGGGAGGAAAAAAAGTCAATATATTCTGAGAAATTATGAGACACCCAATTCAAAACATCCAATAGTCAACTGTCAAAGTGAATCTCAGGAGAGAGACTAAATTTGGATGTGTAGATCTTTCTGGGGGGGGCAGGGAGTATGTGTATATATAATGTGTATATACACACATTATACATATGTGTGTGTGGGTATACATGTATACATACACACATATGTGTCACTTGCAGGAGATAAAGATTCAAACCATGAGAGACAAAGAGATCACCAAGAGAGTGATGATAGAGAAAAGAGAAGAGGGTCCAGGATAAAAATCAGAATTCTGAAATCTACACATGGAGAGAGAATTGAGGAGGAGTAGATATTAAATAGTTTAAATACTGCAGAGAACTTAAAAAAGATGAGGAGGGGGAAGAGTCCTTTCCTTTGGCCAATTAATATAGCAATCATGACTTTGAAGAGAGCAGTTTCAGTTGACTGATAAAGTCAGAAGCGAAATTATAAGGCACTCAGAAGTAAATAAAAAAAAGTGGAAGTGGAGACAAGGAGTGCTGACTCCTTTTTATGGACTTTACTTTTGAAAGGGAGAAGAGACATGGGAAGACATCATGAGAGAGTACATGAAATTTTTTTTCTTCATTTAGTTGATTTTTTTTTCTTTTAAGCAGGGGGCAAACCTAGTGTATATTTTGGCTTCAAGGATGGAACCAGTCGAAAGGCAGTGACTGAAGATTGAAGAGAGAGGGGATAATTGTAGTGACAAACTTCATAAAGGAGATGAGAAGGGGAGGCATCAATGGTACAGGCAGAAGATTTGACTTTGTTAATAATAGTCACCTCCTCATCTCCTCATTAAGAGTAAAAGAGGAGAAAATAACCGGTGATATTGAGGGGTTTTGAGAGGACAGTAGAGGAAAAGAAGCATGGAACAGTTTAGTTTCTCAGTTAGTATATTGTAGTAATTTCTCCTGAATAGATATGGCTTGGGAATAGTATAGGAGGTTTGGGGAGAAAAGAAAATATCGATCTTAAGTCAATCTTGGAAAATAAAGTAACAAAAGAATTAGGACAAGCTGGACAAAATTCCTTTTCTAATTTACTACGACACTGAGTCACACATAGTCTCCAGTAAAATTGTTCCTTACAAAGTGTGCCACCCCAGTCAAATGTCACAATTTGAAGCAGTCTAAGTTTGACTCTTGCAAGGACCATGTCTTTATTTAGATTTCTCTTCCTTGACAGAAACTGAAATATGCATTGTAGATATTGTCTGTTTTAATTGTAGCTGCCCTTCGAGACTCAAGCAAAGTAATGATGCATTACCTTCACTCTCTATCCCTACTGCCCTGGCATTGACAAATTTTGGCTATATGAGCCTTTTGTAGTGATTTGGGGAACATTTGGAGTCTCTAATCTCTTTTTTTTTTAGATAAGAAGGGTGGAAGGGGAAATAACAAAGTTAATTTGGGATCTTAAACAGTGTTGAACATCTGGAACTTACCATGAAGCCTGTGATGGGCTATTTCCCAACTTGAGATTATAATCATTTTTCCCTTCCCAGGACTGTCAAACAGATTATGGCATTATATCCTTCTGGATTTGTTTATTCTATTTTTTATTTTCTTTCATAAAGATCCCCAACTGTAAGTCTATTGATTTGACAAAAGACTTCTGTCCAGCTCCTGGTGAGCAAGATCTTTTAAGAAGGCAGAGGAGATAGAGATGGCATGAATTGCCTGAACTCTTAAAGAAAGTCTTACTGAAACAAATGCTGTGGCATCCTGTCTACATCTCTCCATACCCAGAGATTCCCTATATCTTTGCCTTTTCTCTTCTAGCGTCTTCAAGAAGACTTTGGCATTTTTTTTTCACAAACCTTCCTAATTACTCTTCCTAGTTTGATATTCTCAATTGAATTAAATTAATGAAAATATAATTTAATGGACATTTTTCAATGTCTGCCTTGTTTAAACCTACCTATTATGTAATAATAATTCAAAGAAATGACCAAGGTCTTGTTCTCAAAGAGTCTACACAAGCTTGGGAACTGGAGGCCTCAAGGGCATATGTGGCCTTCTAAGTGGAGCCCTTTGCCTGAATCCAAACTTCACAGATGCCTAATGAAGAGGAACACAGTAGCTCCTAAAACAGTCCATTGTATTTATAATACATAACTTTAGTTGTCAATAAGTTGTCCTTTTGTTAAGCCTAAAACTTTTTCCATAAGATAAGTCTCAAATACTTGAAGATAGCTATCAGGCTAATAAAAAGATTTGTTCTATAAAACTTGGACTCAGTTAAATAGCCACACCCAAGGACCTAGAAGGTCATGTGTGGCCTGAAGACAGCAGGTTCCCAACCCCTGGTCTACAATCTAATCTCCTCCCAATAAAATGTAAATTCACTTGTGTGTTTGTTTTCCCGGTACTTAGCATATAAACACCTTGAGAGTAATTATTGTTTTATTCTTTGCATTTTTATGTCCAGTACTTAGCCCAATACTTGGCACATAATAGGCACATACCAAATTCTTCTTGATTTATTGTTTGAATGAGGAAGGAAAGCATCCATACAAAATCCCCAAATCTCCAAGCCTGAAGATACCTCAGAAGCCACCCAATCCAATTCATGACAGATGACTCTCTTCTACAACATACATGACAAGTGGTCATTCATCCTCTGTTTGAACACCTACAGGAATGAGAATAGGTTACCACCATGTGCCAAGCTATATGCTTTTGCATATAGCACAAATCATTCAGAAGATTGCATCCAGAGATGAATCCTAAGTTAGTTTCTTTAAAATGTGTAGTCATCATTCCTAGCTCCACCCTCTGAGGCCAAACAGGACAAGTCTAATCACAAAATCCCAGAACCTTAGAGTTAGAAAGGACCTCAGAGGGAATAGAATTCTAACCCATATATGCATGACTCAATCAATCAATCGATAAATATTTACTAAACATCAGGTATGTGACAGGTATCTGGCTAAACCTAGGGATACAAAAGGAGGCAAAACGGATTCTCTTCTCTCAAGGAGCCTACAATCTAATGGAAATAGCATGTCCTCCTATATAACATCCCCAAATGTTCAATCAGGTTTGCATGAAGATGCCTACTGAAGAGGAATACAGCACTTTCTAAAGCAGTCCATTGTACTTATGCATAACTTCAATTGTCAAGAAGTTGTTCATGTGGCAGTAGGGATAGGAAACAAGAGATATAATCATACATTAAAAAAAACAAAACAAAGATCAGGAGTAGAATAGGTTTGGGAAAGTATATGTCTATATATGTATATGTGTATGTATATATCTATAGTTAAAGAGAAACATACCTAAACTTTATTATATCCTTTGGTGTGGGGGGGAGGGAGGCAAAGGGAATAAAAGAACAAAGTAAAAAAGTGTAGAGCAGAGAACAAAGAAAACTCACAAGGAAGCCAAGAAAAGAGGGACAATTCTCAGCACAATGAGTATTATTTATCATGTAGGCTTTCTTGAAATGAAAATCTATTGTTACATATTTTGAATCATCTCTTATATTTAGTGATGCACATGATGTTTTTTTTTTCTTTCTAACTTCGTATTTAAGTTCCAATACTTCAGTTTATCATATGTTCTTGTTTCTTTTATCTATTCTGTATTTGTGTTCTGGTGTTTAAGTCTAAAATAAAATTTTGAAAAAAATGTTTTTTTTTAAGTTGTTCTTGTGTTAAGCCTCTTTCATAAGATAACTCTCAGATACTTGAAGATAGCTATTGTGCTAGAGAAGAAGGTGGAGGCGGGGTGTGGGGGGATAAAGGAGACAGAGACAGAGAGAGACAGAGAGAGACAGAGACACAGAGGGACAGAGACAGAGACAGAGACAGAGAGAAGATAGGTGGGAGTCAGTAGTCTATTACAGTATTCTAGGCAAATTGACACCAAACTAGTTTTCATCTCTCTTCTGCTTTGTTATGCTTCCTAACTGGCCTTTCCCATCAGTAGTTTTTCTCTTCACTGTATTCATCAAACAGATGTCAGAATAATCTTCCTAACGCATATGTCCTTCTGCTGTGGTCTAGGGGTACTGGGAACCCTGAAATTCAAGAACAAAAGATGTGGGTCCTGTCTTTTGTTACCGGTAGTCAGAGGTAAGATTTATTATGTCAACAACAAAAGTGGGCAGGACTTTTAAGAACCAGAGCTATTTGTGATGCCTACATTGATAAGCAGGCCAGACTCTTAAGGAATCTGAGCCAATTGGTAGAAAAGACTGACCTTTTTTTTTTTTTTAACAGTGTTGCCAATAGTTTGGGGTGACTGGGAAGTAACAGAAAAAGGGATCAAGGAGTGGAGGTGTAGGGTGGAGCCAGGTTCAGCCAATGAGGGCCACAAGGAAAGGGCAGTTGAAAAGATTCTTAACTGTGAAGGGCCTGGTGCCTCAGAGGAATGCCATGGACCATGTAGGAAAGTCCAGGGACTTTTAGGGGTCCATAATCAGCACCCCATCACCTCTTCTGTCCAAAACTTTTAAGTGACTCCATATTATGTGAAAGCAATAGTTTCTTCATTGTATAAAGCCCTAGGTCTGTATTCAAGAAAATCTGAATCCAAATCTGGCCACAGATAGTTACTATCTGCATGGTCCTGGACAAATCATTTAGTTTCTTCCACTGTGAAATATGAATAGTAATAGCACCTAAGATTGTTTTGAGGATCAAAGGAAATGTTGGTAAAGAATGTCACACAGAGCCTGCCACAAAGGAGATACTTAATAAGTGTTTATTTCCTTCCTTCTTTCCTCCCTCTCTCTGTTCTCTTTTTTTCTTACTGGTAGTATCAAATAAAAACTTCTTAGCTTTACTTTAAGTTAATTTACATCCAAGTTCCCACCAACTTTCCAACCTTATTTCATAATATTTCTCAAAACATCCCTTCACAATAACATCCACAGAAAATAAACTATAATTATCCCTTCCACATCATAGAGGGAGGGAAGAAGGGAGAGGAGTCTAGTGTCCCCATGATCTGGAACATATCAGAGAAGAATTCTGAGTTATTATTGTATTATTGTATCATATTGTATGTTGATATTATATAATATTATACATATTTGTTATATATTTCTGAGTTTCTTCACTTTTTCTGTCATTAACTGGCCTTTGAATGCTGACTACAGCATCCACAAAATTCCCATTTAATTTCTTATGCTTACCCATAATATACTGAAGCTTTGATGGGAAAAGTCATGATGTAGAAGGGATATCTGTTTTCACCATTGCTTATAATAACTAATCATGACTTTTCCTACATCTTTGCCAATGTACACACTGTCCCTTGTGTTTAGTAAATATTATGCCCTCATTTCTGCAGTTAAAATAACTTTCTTCCTTCAAGGACCAGATCAGAAATCTCTCCCCCTATTAGGATACTCAGATTTCAGCCAAGAGATTAATTTTGACAATGCCTCAGCTTCCATCTCACTCAGGAAGGTCCTACACTATCTAGAGCTTACTCAGCTTGGAATATCCATCCACCCCTGTGACTTCCTCCCACTACAAAGTTCCTTTCCAGGCCTCCATTTTGGGGAGCAGCCTATGCTACTTAACCACTCTCCCTGCGCTCTATTTCTGACCTTTAAGACTGATATGTCCCATTCCTATGTCACCAGTTCTTCAGTTTCCTTTTGTGTCTTGTCTTCCCTCCTTAGAAATTAAGTTTCTTCAGGGAAGAGATTTTCTTGCTTTTATTTTTATTACTAATGCTTAGTACAATATCTATTATGTAGTAAGTGCTTAATAAATGCTTGTTTTTCCTTATTGCCACATATAACACATTCTTTGTACCTCTCATTTTCTTTGTGGGCACTACAGTTCTTTGTGTACATGTTGTCTCATCTTTAGAAGACTTCTGATGATAGTGATTATGATTTACATTGTGAGACTATCAGAATACACATTTTGGTATTCCATACCTCTTCTTCTCCCATCACCTATAATAGCACTTAAAAAAAATGTTTGTTAAAATCCTGAAGTGAATTGAAAACGTGGGCTTGGGATAGAGACATAAAGATCTTTTCATTTTGTTGATCCTAGTTTGCTAATTCCTTTATATGAAGGTCTTGCTTGTTAAACAGAGTGGCTTTTATGTTGGGGCATGGGTGGAGAGAAGGGTAAGCAGGTTAGAGTGGCTAATTAAATTTATGTAAGCTCATGTATTGAGTGCTTACTACATGCATAGCACTGTGCTATGTATTGATGGAAAGGACACCCTTATTATTATTATTATTAAATAATTTACAGTTTAGTGGGGGTTATGATTAGTATACATACGCACGTGTGTAAAGGATTCTGGCACATGCACTTCAGACAGCATTGCCACATCACCATGTGGAGGACACCAAGAAGAATATGGTATCTTTCCATGTGGAGAACTGCTTCCAAAAGAATTATGTAAGATAAGTGCCTGGAGGATATTGGTGTATGCATGGACAGTAAGTAAGTGATTGTGATTGGCAAGGTACATGGTGAAGAGAAGGCTCTCTGATTGACTTTAGAGGCATTTACAAAGGCCTATCAGCATCAGCTACCTCTTCCTTGCTACTCAATGTCTTCATTTGAGCTCTTGGTGGTGTGACTGTCTGGTGAGGGGAATGGCTGGGAGGTCTTCTGGTCCCTGCTGAGGCAATAGAATGGGGCCTCCTTACTCCTTTAGTTTGCTCTTTTCCGTTCTAGGGGAAGAGAGTAGTCTTTGATCCTGGTCAGGAGTAAGAGCTACAAGAATCTGGGAGTCAGGTTTAACAGTCAGAGTATTATTACTCTTGCCCTGAGAAGCAAGGATTGATATTTTATCATTGGGAGTGACTTTCAGGACTCCAACCTAACAGAAGGATGCAACTGCCTCTGGTCATGGTCTCACATCTTAGAGGAAACAATGCTGTAGAGCAGGAGGTAACCCAGGAAGTATCGACTATGACTTGTGTCAGGCGGGAACCACAGCAGTTTCCCTGCTCCAGCCTCTAGCAAGTTCACTCTTGATCTAGGCAGCCAGAAGGTCAGCATCAGAAACATATTAAGGGGTTAATTAATTTCTTCTATTTATTTGAAAAGGGGTTGCTGATAATGGGAGCACCAACTCCTATAGCAACCCCTAATTACTCTTCTCCCAGGGGAGGGAGAGAAGAGGTGGGAGTATCATTACTACAAGATTCCCTAAGTCTAGATGAGGGCCAATCAAGATAGTATTCCAACTTGTGCATTTCTCCCCCAAGCCTTGATGGGGACTTGTCAAGGCATGCACACATTCCTATTCACCTGGCGCATTCCCATTCCCCACTTACAGACCAGCACCAATTTGATCTATATAGGAGCACACAAAGAAGGAAATTTGCCAGCAATAGCCTCACAAGTTTACATTATTTTAAGATTATAATATTATGAACAAGTGTGGTGATATTGTTTATAAGTCATGAACCTTGGAACTAGTAGATTATTATGATCATGGATCCTGGGAACTAATATCTATGATCCTGGGAATTATTATCTAAAAAAAGAATCACAAAATTCACCTTACATACAAAATGTTGTGTAGGAAATGAGTTAAGATCACTTGATCCCAGGCTACTTTAGTCTCATTGAGAGTGCAGGGAGGTGAAAGGTGGAGGGGATTGAGAGTGGCAGACAGGAATGGGGGATTGTGTCCCTGAAATGTCACAGAAAATTTTTGTCAATTTCTTTTTGCAATATCTCTGAAGAAAATGTTCTTTTGAAAAAGCCAATTGGTATTGTTAAATGAAACTATTAGCTACTGAAACCTTAAAAAATGGGAAAACACAGGTGGTAGGAATTCAGGCTTACAGTAAATTAAAAAAAATAACTCACAAATACCTTAAAGTTCTTGATAACCTTGAGGAGTGCAAGTAGCAGGCCTAGCCCTCAGTAAGAAGGTTAAGAATTTACCAGTAGATAACTCCAGTTCAAGTTATTGCACAAAATTGCATAAGAAAGAAGAAAACTAAGTCTTCTGACAGCTCTGGGCAATGAGGACACAGGAAAGATCATAATCATTTGGAGAAATTAAGAAAAGTGTCATGGAAGAGGTGGGTGAGTATTTGGGTTTGGCTTTAAAGCCAGCACAAGAATTCAACAGTAAGCTCATTTCTGTGAAAATCCATTGTTTTAGTAACTAAGGTATTTGAAATCCCTGACAGTCAGCTAGTTCTTTTACTCATGAACTTTTCTTCCCATTTGTTTTGTGGTCCCCCGGCATAAAAATTACCTTTTGGAAGAGTTATTGCTATAGGCAGTAATGAGACCATAAATCTGTTAGCAGCCCCTTAAGGTCCCTGGAACACAAAGGAGCTGTCGAGGTGGTTGTTCCATTGAAAAGTGTAAAATCATCATTTTTGTAAGTATTCATTTAAATCAGGAAACTTCCCCCACTTAGGGAAGAATTGTGTGAATAGAAAATAAATCATGAGCTCTGTGATTCACCATAGCTGACAGAACTTCAATTGTTTGAACCTAAAGAATACTGGAAGGAAGAGAAAAAAAAACATCTGGTAAGGTTAATAGGAAACCTTTCATTTTTCAGACAAGGAAACAGAGGCCCTGAATAGACAAGTGACTTTTCCAAGGTCCTGTAGATTCCCTTCCTTTCCCTTCCCTTCCCTTCCCTAGTTAACATAGTGTTTCCTACAAGTCAGACACTTTGCAATCTTTGTCTCCTTTGACTCTCACAACAACCTTAGAAGGTAAGTGCTATTATTAAAAGGAAACTGAGGCAAACAGAAATTAAATTATTTGCCAAAAGTAACCCAAACTAGTAAGCATCTGAGACCAGATTTGAACTCCTGTCTTCCAGACTCCCGGCTCACTGTTTTATACTCTGCACCACCTATGTCCACAATCTAGAGGAGTGGCAAATGCATAGCTGTTTAGAAGACATTTTGTTTTAATTATTCATTTATTATATTGTTCTTATGCTAAAAATAATCTTTTATTTTAAATGTCAGTCAGCTCATAGAGGAAGTGATTGCATTATGACAATAATGCAATATGACTAGGGCTCAGTAAAATATATTAAATTCAAGGAAGAGGTGGAACAAGCCAGAGAAGGGGTTTGTGATTGATTCTGATTGGGTAAGTTCACTGTAACCTACAACCCCTAGATGCCAAGTTATAACTAAAGGATATGTAGAAGGCTGCCCACTTTATGAATATCATAGATTATCAATCAAAGAAAAATCTCATTATTTCTACTGAGCTGGATTGAGGCTCACAACCACCACAGTGTGAACTCCAAAATTCTGCTTCTTCCTACTGAATAGGATTAGCCTGGTGGTTGTCAGCCTCACCTAAGAATTATTTATGAAAGGTCCAATCACAAAATAAAGAAAAATAAAGAGATTTGAAGGTGGTGCTTTTTGTTTTAAGCAATTGGGGTTAAGTAACTTGCTCAAGGTTACAGGCCAGTTTTTGTGAGGGTGTGTGTGGGTGTGTGTGTTAAGTATCTGAGGCTGGAACCATGCCAGGTCCTCCTGACTCTAGGGCCAGCACTATTACTCACTATGCCACCTAGCTGCCCCAGAAGGTGGTTCTTTGCACAATTAAGGGCACATGAATAATATTTGTCCAAAAAGAAAAGGACAATAAAACTCAATCCATATAGAATAAGAAGAGAAAATACTGTTGGGAAAATATTTTCATCAAATTAAAGGATTAATAGAAGTCTAATGTCTAAAATATTCAGGGATTGATAAGAATATTAAAGGAACAAAGGTCATTCATCAATAAAGTGGTCAAAGCACATAAACAAAGAGTTTTCAAAGGAAGAAATGGAAGCTATCAATAAATATATGGAAGAATACTCTTTATCACCAAGGAGAGAAATGCACATTCTCATCCCTAGGGCATGTGCTATACTGATTTGTGATTGACTGAACACAGCCTCACTTTGCTCATTATATAAAGCCTGTCCTAGTCATTCTTGATATTCCACCTGAACCAGTTTCTTGTCTTCTGCCCTGACACTCAGACACTCATTGGGAAACAGGATAGCAGAGACTACAAGAAAGAGAAGGTGATTTTTCTTGACATAAATTGGCCTCTTTGTGATTCCCACTCATTTTTCTTTGCTCTCTCCTATGCGATTAAACAACATACCTAATTTTTCTTGAATGTGACTGTCCTTTAGATTCTTGAAGACAGACATGATATCCTGAGTCTTCTCTTCTCTAGGCTAAATATCCTGTTATCTTTCAACTGATTTCCCTGAATAAAAGTGAAAAATAATGAAGAGCAAGAAGAAAAGTAGCATGAGGAGAAAAAAGAGAATGAGAGAGAAAAAGGAATGAGTAAAGAGAAAGGAGGGCAAAAATAAGAGAAAGAAAGAAAAAAGGAGAGAAGAGAAAGAAAACAAGAAGGAGAATAAGGAGAAAGAGGAAAAATAGAGTAAAAGAGGAAAAATAGAAAATAAGGATGAAAATGTAGGAGTTTGGTTCCTATGAAAGATGAACCACAAATTTGGGGTTTGGACTGAGTTGAAAGATAAAATAATTGATGTATTATAAAATTAAAATTCATATACCCCTCCAAATTTTCTTGACTTTTTTTTCACTTGTGACATGGTTTTTCAAATTCAGTTCTATGAAAAGGAAGTGAAGCAGGATTACATGCCACCATGTGCAAAGACGTGGAGATTAGAATGGAGTGTCACACATTGGGTATGGCAAATAATTTGGAACAAAGTGTACATATTCAGTAAAATGAGGAGGATAATTCAATTCCTGATTTCTTCTTTTTTTAAGCAATCAGGGTTAAGTAACTTGCTCAAGGTTACACAGCCAGTTATTTCTGGGTGTGGTGCTGAGTGTCCGAGCCCAGGATTTCGATCTCCAGGTCGTCCCAACACTGGAGCCGGTACTCTTGCTCGTTGAGCCACCTGGCCGCCCCTAAGCAATTGGGGTTAAGTAACTTGCTCAAGGTTACACGGCCAGGTGTTTCTGGGTGGGTGCTAAGTGTCTGAGCCCGGGATTCGATCTACAGGTCTATCTCAACACTGGAGCCGGTGCTCTTACTTGCTGTGCTACCTGGCCACCCCAATTCCTGATTTCTTAGACCACATATTCAGAATCACTGTTTTCTAGCTTTTTATTTTAAGTGAAATTAATTATGCTTTCAGGGAGGTTATTGTTTTGTTAGTTTACAATGCTGTGGAAAGTTTATCCACTGTAATAGAATCACATATGTGCAATGATCCCAGATCTAAAGAAAATATGAAAACAATAAATTTCCCAAATCCAGAAGATTAGTGACTGACTTGAAGCAAAATTCAAATTACAATACTGATAGAATCAATGGGTAAGCTAATTGCTAAAAATTAATTCCTAAACTCACACACTTTTGAAATTACATCATAATAATCTAATTATTCTAGTAGAAGCTAAACCAATTACACATAATTATTTACAACCTTGAGGTTAAAATATTGATGCAAAAATTCTTCAGCTATGTAAATGCATTGATGTAATGTTTTAACTATATTCACACATCCATTAAAATTAGATAATTTAATTTCTTCCAAGATACTATTACCTTTCTGTATAATTCAGAATCATATTGTTCAATTTAGTCAATTCCATTTCATTCAATTCAATTATTTGGTTCAAAGTATTCTAGATCTAGAGATGTCAGTGTCCTGAAATGTCAGTTCAATCAATCCAAAAGCGTGTATTAAGCACCTACAATGTACAAGGCACTAAGACAAATGATGCCATAAAACAAAAGGAAAAGATAGACCCTTGCTCTCAAGGAGCTTACAGTCTAATGGAAGAGATAGTAGACAAACAACAAAAAAAATATGTACAAATAAGCTACATAAAGACATTTCACCAATTATTAAATAACTACTATGCACAGAGTTCTATACTGAGACATATTTTTTGCCTTCATAGGAGTTTATAAATGAATAGGGGTGATGAGAACCATATTAATTAACTAAAATTTGAAATCAAATCTTAAGTGCAAAATATAAGCCCAAAGCTTTGTACAAATAAGGTCTAAGGTAGGAAAACTTATTTATGCCTGGAAAGATGAGGAAAATCTTCATAGAGGAGGAGATTTTTGCACTGGATTTTGAAAGATGAGTAGGATCTTGATAGCTGAGCAGCATGGAGATGGGAAGGAACAGAAGACATTATAGTATAAGCTAAGGTATTGTAATAGGGAAGTACACAATGAGACTTTGTCAATAATTTTTACTGTAATATGGTACATAAAGGGGCTTAGTCTGATATGAGGATGGAATGATAGGTTAGAGCTAAATGTAAAGGGAGTTGAATGCTTGGCCCAGAAGATTACATTTAATGCTGCAGTTATTGATAGAGGAGGTCATGGGAGCAATGATTTATTGAAAGAGATAAACTCCAAGTTGTATTTTTAAAGCAAAACACCTGTTGACTAAAAGGGGTGGTGACTTCACAATACTAATAAATAACTTGAATCAATTTGATGAAAAACAATCAAATAAGTTGGTTAGGATCATAGGGTCATAGATTTAGGGCTTGAAGGTCCTTGCAAATCATTTAGTTCACCTCCTCATTTTGCAAAAGAATTTAGGTCAAACTAGGAAAAGTTACTTACACAAGGTCTCACACATAAGGCAGAGAAGGAAATCTTGGAATGAACAAAACACAATGACCAACAAATTGATAGGTTTTAAAAATTATTTTTAAACTCTACTTTTAGCAGTCTCAGTCTGTTTGCTTATTGTTTAAATGTTGATAGAAATACCTCCCCCTGCCCCGAACTATAATTAAGTATTGAATAAGAGATAGTGTGTACATATGTATGTATGTGTGTATATAAATGTATGTATGTATACAAACATATATGTGTTGTCATAATATTCCAGGTTCATTCTTATCCTACAAGTAGTCCCACTAATTCTGAATCCTGATAGTCTTAAGGACAATTTTATCATATTCTCCCTTGATTAGCTATTGCCATTTTCCCATTTCTCTTTGATGAGACTTTTTGCCTCACTTTTTCATGAAGCAGAAAATCATCTATAAATCCCAAATGTCTATGAATTAGAAAGGATGTGGAATATATAGATGTATAGACACATACACATATGTGTGTATCTATATGTATACCCATATACATTATATATGTACAATTCAGTATACACACCTGTACATATGTGTGTGTTCTTAGCCTTCTGGCTCAGCGAAGACATATATATATATATATATATATATATATATATGTAAACACATATATACATATATATATACACATTATTCTTCATTTCCTTTGGAATTTTGACTTCTTTGTGTGAGTTCAATAGCAATCCTCTTTGGGAGCCAGAAGGGTCTGTGGATCTAAAGTTGGTAAAGAGTTATAGGAGAAAATGTTACAGGAGAAAACTCTGGACTGAGAAACTTTTTTTAAGCTTTTTTTTTTATCCTGAACTTAAACATGAAACAAAATAGGCATTCCCACATATATAGTAGAACAAAATAAAATTGCAAGGTAATCCTCAGATCTCTACTCTGTACATCTTGCTTTTTTAACTATACAATAAATTCAATCTGTAATGTTCCAAACTGCCCTTCTTTTCTGGGCTTGTTCTGTGCTTCCTTCTATCCTATTGTCTGGGACAAATCATGACTTTGGTTAATTCATTTTACCACTCTGGAGCCACATTTCCTTGAGTTTCTAATAGATAACCCCTAAGATTCCTGTAGTTTTAAGTCTACAAAGGAAGCTATTGAGGGTTTCAACTGTAAAACAAAAATGGGAGCAGCTAAGTGGCATAGTAAATAGAGCACAGGACCTGAGTTCAAATCTTGTCTCAGATACTTGACACTTACTAACTGTGTGACCTTGGGTAAATCACAACCCCAATTGCCTTGCCTTCCCCCTCCAAAAACATGGCTTCAGCCTAAATCATATATATTTTTTCCTGAAGTTATAGGTAGGAAATTATACCTGCACCTGGTATGAGAAAGTTAATGGCAAAGGGAGTGTCATCATATACTAGCTCCCTTCTTCACCTACTAAGGTAGTTGCACTAATTCTGAATACTGATAGGCTGAAGTTTAATTACATGATATTTTCTCTTAAATCATTACTGCCATATTTTCCTATCTCTGACTAAATTCTCTATTTTATTCTTGCATGAACCAGAGAATATTCTAAAGATCCAAGCTGTCTACAAAATTGAAAAGATAAGGGATATATAGATAGATAGAGATATGATATGATATGACATGACATGACATAATATAGATCGATACAGACATTTTTATTGTTGTTCAGTCATTTTTAAATTGTTTCCAACTCTCCATGATCCATTTTAGGGTTTTCTTAAGAAAGATAATAGAGTGGTTTGCCAATTCCTTTTCTAGCTCATTTTACAAATGAGAAAATTGAAGCAAATAGAGTTAAATGATTTACCCAAGGTCACACAGCTAGTAAGTGCCTGAAACCTGATTCTAACTCAGGTCTCCCTGACTCCAGTCCTGGTACTCTATCCACTGTGCCACCTAGCTGCCCATGACACATTCTCTATTGCTTCCTTATTTTGTCTTCTCCTCTATTCCCCACTAGAAGGAAGGAATATGTGAAAAGCAGTCAATGCACTAAGAAAATAATCAGAGCAGTATATTTTCCATATATGATTTATTCTTCCTACCCTAACTCATTAATTATAGACCAAATCTCATTATTATTGAGATTGCTTCAACTTTGTGACTCAATATCTCCTCAGTACCCTCAGTTGCCTCTTTCCTCTCATTGAAGGAGGAGAGGTTGGATCAAAAAATTCCTACCAAAGCCTTCATTTACAGAGGGCTCAGTATTTACAGTCATCTCTTCATTTCTTGCCAGCTACTCTGCCTGGTTAGACTCCATAAACATCATGCTCCTCCATCCTCTGGAGCCTCCTTAATCTGTTTCTGCTTCCTTTTGGGTATTGTTTTCCACCATTTAATAATAAGTTCCTTGAGGGCAGTGACTGTCTTTCTTTTTCTTATTTGTATTCCTAGTGTATTCCTATACATAGTAGTGCCAAGTAGTGCTAGTACCTATCACATAGTAGACATTTAATAAATGTTTATGAATCATGGACTAATTCCAAAGAATCATAGAGCTGAAAGTGATTTCCAAGAGTACATAAAGATTACTATTACCTGAAATCTCCTCTACAACTTTCTCATTAGCAATCAGTTATCATAATCTATCTATGGAGAAATAATGATGAGAAACCCATTATTTCCTGAGCCAAATCATTCCACTCATAAATTATTAGTATGTTTTTCCTTATGTTGATTTTAAATAACCCTCTCTAGAAGCCTTCTTCCCTTATTCTACCTTCATTGCTCTGGAAAAATTGGTTGCACATGGATAAGACTCTTGCAGGGTCATGAAGAATGACCCATATACACAAGGAGTGAAAGATTCTTCCCCTTCAGCATAAATGTATACTGATTATCTTAATTCCATTTGTACCAGCATATTGCCACCCTTCTTCAGCACCCCCAATAGATAACAGGCATTGTAATTCTTTACTACTGATATTTTTACCTATTATGAGCAGAGCAAAACTAAACAAAAGTGCTTATAATTCAAATCTCTCGAAATATAGGTTCAATTCAATTATATTTAACCATCATTTACTCAGCATCTCTTTTTGGGCAAAGTTTTATATTGTACATAGAGACACAAAGGCATAAGACAAGTCCTTTACCTGAAGGACTTTACTATCAGTAGAGGAAATGAAACAAGTGTGTGAAAAATACACAGATTAAGGCAAATTTTAATTCAAGAAGTAATGCTATTAGAGAAGTACATAGTATAATAAAAGGTCCAAGAAAAATGTTATGAAATACTAGAGAAGGGAAAGATCACTTTATCTTGGAAGATTATTAAAGGATTTATAAACGAGGCAACATATAGTTAGGCCTTAAATGAAGAGAGAGATGTAAGCAGCCAGATATGAAGAGAAACTATGCTAAGCATGAGACAGAGTAGAACCAAAGCAATGGAGACAGAAAAAGGTAAGTTAAGAAAGGAATATGAAAAATATTCAGTTTGGCTGAAATATAAGGTATAAAAAGAAACGTTCATACCTGTAGAGGCATATTTATTTAATACCTCCATTTTACAGATGATGGCTGTTGTTCGTCCTTCACTTTTGAAGAGAACCAATGACATCATGGATTATGGCTTGACCTGAATGTGAATTGGATTTTGGTGATGTGGAGTTGAAAAAATTGAGAATTTTCTTCTCTTTTCCAGTCATTGAAGTCCAGTGGCAGGAAAAAGTCAAGCTTACTGTCCATAATCCAGGATACAGTAGATGACCTTGGTGTCATCAATATCTGAACAAGCACTAAGCTCTCTATAACAGCTGCTTCTGACATTTTCATAGTCATTGGAACAAATTGTTCTCATCTGCCCATTCTGCCAGAAGTCTTCCCATGCTTTGGGTAGA
Source organism: Petaurus breviceps papuanus (assembly GCF_028583685.1). Lineage (NCBI taxonomy): Eukaryota > Metazoa > Chordata > Mammalia > Diprotodontia > Petauridae > Petaurus > Petaurus breviceps. The sequence continues at coordinate 14,363,404 of NW_027187352.1, forward strand.
AATGTCCCTGACATACCAACAGGCTCAAACTCAAGACCCAAACCACAATTTCAGTGCCCTTTCCATTTAACTATTTTTGTCCACAGGTAATTCCTGTCCTGAACTCTCAACAGGAAACAGAAACAGAAGACAAAAGGTGGGAATACTGAACCCTGAGATTTTTTTCTAACTCTAGGATTCTACATTTCTAAACAAATCTAATAATTGAAGACATTTATGGAAAACCAGGGCTTCAGATCATAATCCAACTAAATATCAACCTTTGACCTTAGCCCTTTGGGACAACTGAACTATCTAACTAATTAAGTGTTGTCTTCAACCCTAATAATTCAATTAAGAGAAAGATTGCTCAGATCCAGAATCTGTCACCATATTTTCAATATCTCTTGTTGCTTGAATAGCCCCAATGGAAACATTCTCTTTGGAAATATCTGCTACCAAGATCAGTACTTCTTTGTCAAAACATAGCATTTGATTGTGATGGCCTTGTCAGGAACAGCTCAGTGAAATAAACACAGCAATGGTAGAAAATTGGGGTGAGATTATTTTATTTTTATTTATAAATGTTTGTTCAAATCTAAATATAAAAGCAAAATAAAAGAGGTAACACCCTTGTTGAATTAGGAAATTATATCTCCTTTCAAAGTTCAGTGTTTTAATGAGGGGAAAGGTCCATTAGTGCAATACGGTAGAAATGACAATAGATTTGGAATCAAATTGCACTAAGATTGAGTCCCAACTTTGCCAGTTACTAGTGAACTGATCTAAGACAAATTCTTCAACCCTCTGAGGTTCAGTATAGCCATCTCTAAAGTGGGGGGGAGGGGTGATAATATTGGAACAATTCATATATGTGTGTGTGTGTGTTTAAGTATGACTACAATATAACCGACCTCATCCCCAAGTCAAATATAATTCTGAGGCCTACATTCAATCAATCCATCAACAAAGCATTTATTAAGGACTTTCAATGCGCTATGTACCATGCTAACCTCTGAGAAAACAAAGGCAAAGAATGAATCAATCCTCACATTCTCTCTGGGGAGCCACATACATAAATTAGTATATTCACAATAAATATAAATATAAGGCACTTAAAAAGTGGTGATGGAAGGAGGACACTGAAATGAGGGTTAAGTTAAGGTTTCAAGGAAAGTTGATGCTTTGAGCTGCTTCTGGAAACAAGAGAAAGATTCTAAGATTTGGAGATGTGAAGAGAGTGCCTTCCAAGAGTGGTTAGCCGCCACTACAAAGGCATAGAGCATTTGTTCCTTGCATCAAAATATAAAAGTATGGAAGAAGAGTAGGGGATTATTTTTTTTGGTATTGTCAGGGATGGGACAGATTCAAGAATTCAATTTCTGACATTGTCAGTTTGAAATGTCTTTGGACATGCAGCTTGAAATGTCCTAACAGACTACCAGTGATACAGGAATAAAGGTAAGGGGAAATATTTCAGCTTGATATATAAATTAGTGAGTCATCAGCAAAGAGATATAATCAAATCTATGGGATCTGATGAGATCAACAAGAGAATATGTGCACAGAGAAAATAGAAGAGAGAACAGGACAAACTCTTGGAAACACTGTCATTTATGCTGAAGGGCATGGATGACAAGGTAGGAAAGGATATTGAGAAGAAGCAGAGAGACTATAGATAGGAAGATAACAAGAAAAATATGTGTCACAGAAATGAAGAGAAGACAGTGTTCAAGAGAAGGGAGTACTGGGGCATGGTGGATCTCTATGCCCCAGTGCCTGTCTATATTATTTCCCAGTTACATGTAAAATAATATTAATAATAGTATATATAGATACATATATATACATATACATATACATTTTAAACATTAGATTTTAAAACTTTGAATTCCACATTCATTCCCTTCCTCCCTCGTCACCCACCCTTACTAGGAAGATAAGCAATTCAACATAGGTTATACATGTGTAGCTATGCAAAACATTTCCATAGTGGATATATTGTAAAAGACTGACTATATTTCCGTCCTTCCTATCCCTCCTCCCACTTTTTCTATTCTCCACTTTGAACCTGTACCTTTTCAAAACTGGGTACTGCAAACTTCCCTCCCCTCCAGCCTTCCCTTCCTTCCATCAGGCCCCCTCTCATCCCCTTCCCCCCTACTCTCCTGTAGGGTGATATAACCTATTCAGTGTGTATGTCATTCCATCCTTAAGTAAAATTCAATGAGAATAAGGTAGACCTATTCCCTTTTGCCTTCCTATTCTTCACCTCCATTGTAACCATTTTCCCTGGCCTCTTCTATATGATATAATTTACCCCATTCTGCCTCTCCCCATCTCCTTTCATTATATTCCTCTCTCACCTCTTAATTTCAAATTTTAAGTATCATCCCTTCCTGTTAAATTGGTCCTGTGACCTCTGTCTATTTATACCTATAGAGATATATACACACACTCACATATGTATTCATATGCCCTTATACCCTCCAAAAATACATACACACATTTTTATTCCCTTCAACTATTCTCATACTGAGAAAAGATTCATAAGTTACAATTATGATTTTTCCATGTAGGAATGTAAATAGTTCAACATTGATAAGTTCCTTATGATTTCTTTTCCCTGTTTACCTTCTCATGCTTCTCTTGTTTCTTGTACCTGAATGTCCAAATTTCTAATCAACTCTGTTTTTGTTTCATCAAGAATGCTTGAAACTCCTCTATTCCACTGAATGACCATATTTTCCCCCGAAAAATGATGTTTGGTTTTATTGGGTAGGAGATTCTTGGTTTTAATCCCACTTCCTTTGACCTCTGGAATATCATATCCCAAGCCCTTTGATCCCTCATTGTAGAAGCTGTCAGATCCTGTGTTATCCTGATAGTGTTGCACAATATTCAAATTGTTTCTTCCTGGCTGCTTGTAATATTTTCTCCTTGATCTGGGAATTCTGTAACCTGGCTATAATATTCCTAGTAGTTTTCTTTTTGGGGTCTTTTTCAGGAGGTGATTGGTAGATCTTTCAACCTCCATTTTGCCCTTTTTTTCTAAAACATCAGGGCAATTTTCCTTGAGAATTTCTTGGAGGATGATTTCTAGGTTCTTTTTTTGATCGTGGCTTTCAGGTAGTTCAATAATTTTTAAATTATCTCTCCTGGATCTATTTTCCAAGTCAGTGGTTTTCCCAATGAGATATTTCACATTGCCTCCTATTTTTTTCATTTGTTTGGATCTGTTTAATAGTATCTTGATTTCTCATAAAGTCACTAGCTTCCATTTGCTCCAATCTACTTCTGAAGGATGATTCTCTTCAGTGAGCTTTTGAGACTCTTTTTCCATCTGACAAATCAGCTTTTTAAGGAATTCTTCTCCTTGTTTCCTTTTTGAACCTCTTTTGCCAGTTTAGTTAGTCTATTTTTAAGGTGTTATATTATTCAGTCAGGTTGTTGACTCTCATTTCATAATTTTCTTTCATCATTCTCATTTATCTTCCCAATTTTTCCTCCACTTCTCTTATTTGCTTTTCAAAATCCTTCTTAAGCTCCTCTATGGCCTGTAACCAACTCATATTTTTCTTGGAAGCTTTTGGTGCAGGAGTTCTGAATTCACTGTCTTCTTCCTGTTTCATGCTTTGATCCTTTTTGTCCCCCAAATAGGAGTGTAACATTGGATTGCTCTGTTTGCTTTGCCTCCTTTGCCTGCTCATGTTGCCACTCAATTACTTGACATTTGAGATTTTGCCACAATAGGACTCTGCTGCCAGACAGAGGAGCTTCATCCCAATCGATGGGGTTTTCTCAGCTGCCAAAGGTAATAGTTGGGTGCCCTTTCTGAAGCTTTCACATGTGCTAGCAAGCTGGTCACACACCCCAGAACCTCCACCCTACAAAGCTATCCAGATCCAAGAAGGTTAAAGCAAGAGCAATTACCCCTCAGACTGGTCCCTTGTTTCCCCTGCAATCTTCAGGCCAGGAGCTGAAGCTGCCACATGGCAGAGGCTACACAGCCACAGTGCCTCAGCAGCTTCTCTCTCCAGGGGATAAAGGCCAGACCACACCCCCAACTACTGTATCCCAAAGTCCACACTGCACTGACTTCTCACTTTGTCCTTAGCATCTAGGGGTTGATAATTCTGAAAATTTCCACATTTGTTTGTGATCTGAAGTCCCTCCATCTGGTGGCTGGTCAGGCCTCCCTGAGGCTAAAACCTCAGGTTCATGTAGGGCTAGGTTCGGCTCCCAGAGTGCTGTACTGGCTGCTTCCTGCTGGCCTGCCAGTCTGTCCTCAGCAGGAGGTTAGCTTCTCTGTGTCATTTCATGGATTCTATGGCTCCAAAGTTTGTTCAGAGTCACCTTTTACATGAATTGGAGGAGGTGGGAACCAGAGCTGCGAGGAAGTCCTGTTTCCACTCTACCATCTTGACTCCCTCTATGGTTTTCTTAAGTTAGATGCACCCCTGTATTTTTGAAAGTTACACATTTAAGTCTATATGGAAGGATCTTGACCAAATGTAAATTTGGGTCATTTTGTGTATAGGATCTTATATTATGTTCTGTGGAGCTATCCAAAGAGGAACAAGTTAACACTTATTTTTAATTTCTGATATCGAAGGAGAAGAAATCCAGGCATATTCTGATTCGCCTCTCAGGTTTGCAGAGAACATATTTCATAGGGTTTAAATAAGGAAAAAATAGGATTCACCTAATTTATTAAAGGGAACATTAGTCTGAGAGGGGGAAAATGTTCTCATGAATGAAATAATGACAGCAGAAGCATTGAATGCTTCTGATGAGCAGCAAAAATGGACACTGCCTAAGGAAAGTAATGTGCTCATATAGAAAACTCATTGACAAGTTGAAACTTTTAAAAGATAGGTATAGAAGATGGGCAAATGACTGAGTTTTTATATAAAAAAGAAACATGATACAGTAAGATTTCTAAACCCATAAATATCTGACATGGTGATAAATGTTAAGGAAAAAAACCTATATAATTTGTTTTGTTTTGAATTTTCATTTAATTCAGGTTGATACTCAAGGCAGACCAAAGAAGAGATGGAGGTTTTGGTAAATATGGTGATTATGAGATATGACTGAATTATGGTATTCATATTTTGTTTATGTTTTCAGATGAGGAGAATATTCGTGGACTAGGAGTGATAATAGACAATGTTTAGAAGGTAGCAGAAAAACAAGAAAGTCAGGAGATCATAAAATATCAATGTGGAACAAAGAGAAGGAAAGGAAATATGTATGAATGTGTGTATATGTGAGAGAGAAGAAGAAGAAGAAGAAGAAGAAGAAGAAGAAGAAGAAGAAGAAG
>NW_027187352.1:14368718-14390135 GCF_028583685.1 Petaurus breviceps papuanus
AAGAAGAAGAAGAAGAAGAAGAAGAAGAAGAAGAAGAAGAAGAAGAAATAGAAGAAGAGGAAGAAGTAGAAGAAGAAATAGAAGAAGAAGAAGAAGAAGAAGAAGAAGAAGAAGAAGAAGAAGAAGAAGAAGAAGAAGAAGAAGAAGAAGAAGAAGAAAGAAAGAAGAAAGAAGAAGAAGAAGGAGAAGGAGAGGTAACATTTATTAATGGTTTACTTTAAATATCACCGATACAGGCAAGGAGGAAGAAGATTTTGAGGACAGAGTTTAGGCATAAATGGGAGGAAATGTAGCTGCAATGGTACATAAAAAGTAGTCTTGGAGAGAGAGTAACCAATCAGGAAAGGAAGACTTCAAAATATAAATGTCTCAGAGTGTCCATGTGGTAAAGAAAGAAAAGAAGAGGAATTTGACGAGAAAAATAAACCCAAGGAACCTTGCTTAGACAAATCATAGTCTATTTTACTCAAAGAATTATAGAATATAATTGCTCAGATTTTGTTGGTAATCTTCAAAAGATATTGTACCTTGCATATAGTAGTCAAAGTAGAATCTGGAAACTAGAGACCAATGAACTTGACTTCTATCTGTGGCAAAATTCTATATTAAATTAGCAGAAGGGATAGTTTGAGAGAATTTGAAGGGCAAGTGGCTGTTAAAATCAAATATGGCTTCATAAGAAACAGGTCATACTTTGTAACTTAATTATTTTTTAAAATGATAATCAGACTGATAAATTGAGGGAATATTATAGAGTAGTATCTTTTGATTTCAGAAAAGCAATTCATATTGTCTCATGTTTTGCCTCTGAATGTGTTGGAGACATATGGGCTAGATGATGTTACAGTTAAGTGGATTCAAAACTGGTCAGATATAAAGAGTAGTAACTAGTTAATATCAATGTAGAGGGAGGTCTGTAATGTAGAGCTCCAAGAATATTCCCATGCTCATGTACCACTCAATATTTTCAATCAGTAATGTGAATAAAGCCATAGGAAACATGCTTTTCAAATTTGCAAGTTGAATAAGAAGCTGGAAGGGATAGCTAATATGTTGATTTTCCATAACAGGATCCAAAAAGACCTTGGTTCATTAAAACAATGGGTCATATTAAATTAAACTAAATATCTTTTCTAGTATGACAATGACTCTATCATCTCATCAAATATAAAGCTGCAGTTTTTTCTCATTCATAAGCACAGATTGTGACCCATCTAAATCTCGCTATATCAGATTCTTCTGAAAGTTTTTTTTTACTAGTCTTTCCATAGAGGGTCCAACAGATGTACAAAGGAATTCCTCCATGTATTTTTAGATTTTGTGAGTAACAGTGGAACACTTGAGGTGTTCAGGTGATAGTGTTCACTCTTGACTCGTCTAGCTAGTCAAACAGTCTTTCCAATCACACACATTTTCTCCTTGAATCACTTGCACATCTTATGTATATGTCCTCATTAACAATATGCTGTAACCTATTTTCTTCACTGCCCTTTGGTCATCTAAAACTGATTCTTTAAAGATGATACTATTTAAAGAATTACAATGATACTGCAATCAATGAGAAAACATTGATATTAAAATAGATTTTTAAGGTGGGGAGTAATGGTTAGAATGAATCACTAACTTAATTCAAGAGAATGACAATAGTGAGAGAACATACCAAAACTTGTGTGATACAGCAAAAGCACTTCTTAGGGGATGTTTTATATCTCTGAATGCATAAATAAATAAAATAGAGATCAATAATTGGGCATGAAATTGAAAAAGCTAGAAAAAGAACAAATTGAAAATCCCCAACTAAATACTAAATTGGACATACTGAGAACCAAAATAGAGATTAATAAAATTGAAACTAAGAAAACTATTGAATTAATAAATAAAATTAAGAGCTAATTTTATGAAAAAAAACAATATATATATTTTAAATTTTTTGGTCTTTATTAATTTGTTTGTTTACTTTTAGTTTACAAGATTCAGTTCCACAATTACTTGAGTTTCAAATTTTCTCTCCCTCCCCCCCCCCCCCCATGGCAGCATACAGTTGGCATTCATAGTATCTGCAAAGACTTTCAAATTAGACATTAGTCAGCTTATGAAGAAGGATTGTATCAGATGGAATGAACAATGGGAAAGAGGAAACAAAACCAAACAAGAAAAAGAAAAAGAGCAGGTAGTTTGCTTCAATCTGGAGTCAAACAGTTCTTTCTCTGGATGTAGACAACTCTCTCATCATGAGTCTTTTGGGGTTGACTTATAACCCTCCATTGCTGAGAAGAGTCCAGTCTATCAAAGCTGGTCATCACACATATGTTGTGTATGTAATTGTATAAAAAAATAATAAAATTGATGGACCTTTATTCAATATGATAAAAAAAGAAAGAAGAAAATCAAATTATGAGCATCAAAAAATGAAAAGGGTGAATCTACCTCCAATGAAGAGGAAATTAAAAAAATAAATAGGAATTATTTTGCCCAATTGTATGCACACAAATTTAACAATCTTAGTGAAATGGATGAATATTTACAAAAATATAAGTTGCCTAGATTAACAAAAGAGGAAATAAGATACTTAAGTAACTCCATTTCAGAAAAAAGAAATAAAACAAGTCATCAATGAACTCCCAAAGCCAGATGGATTTACCAGTGAATTCTATCAAACATTTAATGAACAATTGATTTTAATATTCTACAAACTATTTGGGAAAATTGGAGAAGAAGGAGTCCTACCAAATTCTTTTTATGATATAAATATTGTACTGATACTAAATCAGGAAGAGACAAAATGGAGAAAAAAAATTGTAGACCAACATCACTCATGAATATAGATGCAAACATTTTAAATAAAATATTAGCAAAAAGACTACAGCAACTTATCACTAGAATAATACACTTTGATCAGGTAGGACTTATTCCAGGAATGCAAGGATGGTTCAATATCAGGAAAACCATCAGTATAATTGATCATATCAATAATAAAACTAGCAGAAACCATATGATTATCAGAATAGATGCACAAAAGGCTTTTGACAAAATATGACATCCATTCCTATTACAAACACTGGAAAGTACAGGAATAAATGGAGTCTTCCTTAAAATAATAAGTAGCATTTATCAAAAACCATCAGCAAGTATTATATGTAATAAGGACAAGATACAAGCCTTTCCAATAAGATTAGGAAGGAAGCAAGGATGCCCATTATCAGCCCTCTTATTCAACTTGGTACTAGAAATGTTAACAGTAGCAATAAGAGAAGAAAAAGAAATTGAAGGAATCAAATTAGGTAGGAACTGAGCTATCATTCTTTGCAGATGACAGAATGATATATTTAGAGAATGCTATAGAATCAAGTAAAAAACTACTTTAGATAATAAATAAATTTAGCAAGTTTGCAGGATATCAAATAAACCCATATAAATCCTCAGCATTTCTAATGATATTGAAAAACAAGAAATAGAAAGATAAATTCTTTTTAAAGTTACTGTAGACATTACAAAATATTTGGTAATCTACCTCCCAAAACAAACGCAGGACCTATATGAACACAATTACCAATCACTTTTCACACAAATAAAGTCAGATCTCAATAATTGGAAAAACATCAGTTGCTCATGGTAAGGTTGAGCTAATATAATAAAAATGACAATTTTACCTAAATTAAGTTACATATTAATGCCTTATTAATCAATCTATCAAAAAATGGTCATATAGAGCTAGGAAAAATAGTAACAAAATTCATCTGGAAAACAAAAGGTCCAGAATATCAAGGGAAATGGTGAAAAGAAATGGTAGGGAAGGAGACCTAGCCATACCAGATTTCAATCTGTATTATAAAGCATCAGTCATCAAAACTACTTGGTACTGTCTGAGGAATTGAGTAGTGGATCAATGGAATAGATTGGGTACATGAGATGCAGCAATCAATGACTATAGTAATCTACTGTTTGACAAACCAAAGACCCCAGCTTCTGGAAAAAGAACTCACTATTTGACAAAAACTACTGGGAAAACTGGAAAATAGTATGAAAGAAACTGGGTATAGATCAGTATCTTACACTGTATACCAAAATCTAGTCTAAATGGGTGCATGACTTAGGTATAATTGCTGATACCGTAAGCAATCTGGGAGAGCAAAGAATAGTTGACCTGTCAGACTTATGAAGAAGGAAGATTTTATGACCAAACAAAAATTAGAGAGCATTATTAAATACAAAATGAATAATTTTGATTATATTAAACTAAAAAGGTTTTTGTATAAAAAGTCAATGTAACCGATATTAGGAGGGAAGTGGGAAATTGGGAAAGAATTTTTAAAACCAGTGTTTCTGATAAAGGTCTCATTTCTAAAATATATAGATAATTGAGTCAAATCTATAAGAATACAAGTCATTCCCCAATTGTTAAATGGTCAAAGTATATGGAACTACAGTTTTCAGAGGAAGAAATTAAAGACATTTATAAGTATATGAAAAAATGCTCTAAATCAATGTTGATTAGAGAAATGAAAATCAAAGCAATGAGGTACTACATCTTACCAGTCAGATTGGCTAAGATGAAAAAACAGGAAAATGATAAATGCTGGAGAGGGTGTAGAAAAATTGCAACATTAATGCATTGTTGGTGGAGTTGTGAACTAATCCAACCATTCTGGAGAGCAATTTGGAACTATGCCCAAAGGGCTTTAAATAAGTACATACCCTTTGACCCAGCAATACTACTTCTGGGGCTGTATCCCAAAGAAATCACAGAAGTGGAAAAAAGACACGCATTTACAAAAATATTTATAGCGGTTCTTTTTGTGGTGACAAAATATTGGAAGTCAAGGGGATGCCCATCAATTGGGAAATGGCTAAACAAGTTATAGTATATGAATGTAATGGAATACTAGTGTGCTATAAGAAATGAGGAGCATGCGGCGGCTAGGTGGCACAGTGAATAGAGCACTGGCTCTGGAGTCAGGAGGACCTGAGTTCAAATCAGGCCTCAGATACTTGATACACTAACTAGCCATGTGACTTTGGCAAGTCATTTAACTCCACTTGCCCTCCAAAAAGCAAAAGGAAAGAAAGAAAGGAAAGAAGGAAAGGAAAGGAAGGAAGGAAGAAAGAAAGGAAGGAAGGAAGGAAGGAAGGAAGGAAGGAAGGAAGGAAGGAAGGAAGGAAGGAATGAGGGAAGAAAGAAAGAAAGAAAGAAAGAAAGAAAGGAAGGAAGGAAGGAAGGAAGGAAGGAAGGAAGGAAGGAAGGAAGGAAGAAAGAAAGAAAGAAAGAAAGAAAGAAAGAAAGAAAGAAAGAAAGAAAGAAAGAAAGAAAGAAAGAAAGAAAGAAAGAAAGAAAGAAAGAAATGAGGAGCAAATGGACTTCATAATAACTTGGAGAGACATATAAACTGATGCTGAGTGAAGAGAGCAGACCCAGGAGAACATTGTACACAATTACACACATCATATTGTGACAACTAACTTTGATAGACTGGGCTCCTTTCGGCAGTGCAAGGTTAGAAGACAACTACAAAAGACTCATGATGGAAAGGGACATCCACAACCAGAGAAAGAACTACAGAGTCTGCATATTGAAGCAAATTATTTGGTTTCTCTTGTTTGTGTTTGTTTTGTTTTGTTTTATCGCTTCTTTTTCATTGTTCAGCCTGTGATTATAATCCTTTACAGCATGACTAAGGTTCAACGTGAAGGTATTTGTAGAACCTATATTTGATTACATGCTGCTATGAGGGGGAGGGGGTCAGAGGAAAGGGGAGAAAATTTGAAACTTAAGAGATTGTGGAGCTGAATATTGTAAACTAAAAATAAATAAAAAGACATCCATTATTAAAAAAAAAAGTTCCTGAAAGCCATGATCATAAAAGGAGCCTTGACACCCTATTTTAAGAAATCAAGGAAAACTGTTCCAATATCTTAGATCCAGAGGGCATAAGCTGGATTTTGGCCTACTCCACTTTGCATCTGCTGCTCTACTTGTTTTCAATTCAAGGAACAAAATGTCCCTGAACTGGGCATCCTATGGTCTTCTCCACACACACACCTTTCCTGCTCCTTTTTGTGTTGTCTCCTCCCAGTAGATTGTGAGATTCTTGAGGTCAGTGACTGTTTATCTTTTTAGTAATTGCATCTCTGCCACGTAACACAGTGCCCAGCACTTATAAGTGTTTATTGTATTGGATCAGATATCCTTGAGGCACTTCCAGTCAGGCATGCTCTTGGGCCCCATTATTCCCATTACACATATTCAATAATAGCTGAGAAGTAGATTGACTTTCTCAAAGTCATTCAGTTTGGAATTAAAAAACAAAACAAAACAAAACATTTATTAAACTTCTACATGCCAAGCACTGTTCAAGAGGTTTGTGATAGAAAGATGTAAATGAAATAGAACGAGCCCTCAATGAGCTTGTATTCTTTAAATAGGGGCCCAGAGCATCTGACTCCATGGGCCCATAGATACATAGTGGGGGAGTGAGAGCTGGACAATTCAGGACTGGAATCCAATTCCTTAGACTAGTGTGCTTTCCACTACATAACTAAACAAGTCTTATTCATTCCAAGTCACATGGTTAATTGGTGAGAAAAATAGGAATAGAATCCAGGTCTGTGGATTCCCAAAACAATACCTTTCCCATTGAAATATGACAAGATGTGCAGCCTACATTCTTAGATATATCAAATCCCACTAATTACTCTCATCTATCCTACATTTTCTTAAAAGATTTTGTCAAAATTTTGCTAAAATCTATGTACAAAATGTTTACATAGAGTGTGAGGAATATGAGATAAAGACTAACAGGGTTCATGAATAAGGAAGGGACCCTCTCAGGCTAAAAGAACCAGGGAAACCTATGGAGAGACGTGCCACATGCCTCTCCAATAGAACCTGCTTTTTCCTTTGTGGCATATATTCCCAACCACAAAAGAAAAAGAACAAGATTCACTTCTACTCTGTGCCATCTGGAGATAGAGTCCCCTTTCTCTTTCTTCAAGCTACTGCCAAAGTAAAGTTGCCAGATCTAAAACACTGAGATCCCTTCTGACTGAAGTGGCAGGAGCCTAAATGGAGATAATAATTAGACCAAAGAGGAATGTAAAAGGGAGGTCAGATTTAAAGGCCTTAGTCTATTGCACAGCAACAATTTAAACATCGGAAAGTCCCTTCACACAGAGGATAATCTGTGCAAATTCAATTCAGCTCCATCAATGTGATTATGAACTATGTAATGACTTATGGAAATGCAAAGTTAGTTTGGAGCTAGCAGATTGATTTGTGCTCTGCTGACCATAGCCTATTTGGGAGGGACAGGCGCAAATTTGATTTTTATGTAAATTATTCAAATGCAGCTCTTCCTTCTAAATTGTATAAAGCTGGCTGGCATTTGCCCACCTGCATTATTCACTGGGCAACAGAATGCTTGGCTGACATTGGAGGGCAGAACAAAAGTCCAGATGTAAAGGGTGTGGGGGGGGGGGTGATGCCATGGGTGATTGGGGAAGGGGAAGGAAGGAAAATGAGTTAGGGCTAATAATGAATTCTCATTTTCAAGTTCAGAAGTTTACAGATGTAACACACACACAAGATGTAGATTTTACTAGTTACTGGTTCATACAATTTTAAAACTGTGATCCTAGTATATCATAGAGCTTTAGAGCTGAAGGAACCTTAGAAATTTTTTAGTTCAAATACCATGGTATGATGAAAAGAGCATTGGATTTGGAATCAGAAAACCCGAGTTTGAATCCCACCTCTGAAACTACTTAGCTGTGTTACTTGGGACAATTCCTCATTTTTCTCTGGGACCCAGTGTCCTCATTGAAGAGTGAGGGACTTGGAATGTTTGATCTATAAAGTCCTCTCACCTCTAATTCCTCACCCCATGAGCCCTAGAAAGGGGAAGTGACTTAGTCGATGTGACACATGCCCCTAGGAAAATGCCTCATCAGAAACTCATTATCTTGGGAGATTGCATCATCGTTGGTACTCTTCCTCAGTTACCTTTACTACCTTCTGTTCTTCTGTCCAGATGGCAGAATAAGAAAATCTTTGTAAAACCTCCATTTAAAGAGGGCTTTCAGACCAGCCATATCTTCATTTCCCACTAGCCTGCACTCCGTGGACTGAACTCCATAACACCTCTGCAGCAGGGACTTTCTTCCCCAGTCTCCCCCATACCTTTAGACACATTTTTTAGCTTATTTTTGTGTCCTGTCTCCCCCATTAGATTGCAAGCTCCTTGAGGGCAGGAGCTATATTTATCTCTTTTTTTTTTTTTTTTTTTGCTTTTTGGAGGGCAATTGGGGTTTAGTGACTTGCTCCAGGTCACACTGCTAATTTTTGTCTTAAGTGCCTGAGGCCAAATTTGAACTCAGGTCCTTTTGACTACAGGGCTGGTGCTGTATTCACTGTGTGACCTAGCCACCCCTGCTATATTTATCTTTACATTTACATTCTTCATGATTGGCATCGTGCCTGGCATGTAGTGAATTCATATGGACTGTCTGAAATGTAATTATTAATGAAGTTGGTTCTTTTGACCTTAAAAGTAAAAGGTCCTTCCTCATTAGTCCTGCTGTCTCTTTTATTCTCAATAAAACTTTTCCAACTATGTCTCCACAGCCCAACCACAGCAGCGATGGATTGAACAAAAGGAGTGTATAAAGCTTGAGTTAGAGGCTGACTGGAAAAGTATCCAAGAGAGAGAATTTATGAATCAAGCTGTCTATCATCAACTCTTTTTTTAGTGCCTACTATGCACCAGTCATTGTGTTAAGCCCTCAGGATATGAAAACAAAAATGAAATAGCCTATGTCTTCAAGGAGCTTACCTTCTACCAGAGTAGGTAGCAAAGACAACAAAAGGGGCTACTCTATATATCCAGACTAAATATAAATTAATTTGGGTGAGAGACATTAAGCCATAGATTCTCAAATTCAACCATTTTCACATTATCTATATGGTTAAGTGGGAAATTCAAATATCCCATTATCCAGGGATGTCTATTAGATAAATGAGGCTGCAAGATCATTTAATAGTACTAGTGAGACTTTCCCACCTGCATCTCCTGCACTCATTTTTCACCATTTGACACCAAGTAATTAAAATATTACATAATATCAGGCCCCAAGCCCAGTTTACTCATGTATAATGGGATATCAGAGGAAAAGCCTGGTGGGTGGTTACATTGCCAAAATAGACAAGGTCAAGAAATAGATGTTGTATTAATGATTAATGAAACATAATTTTGTGTGATAGGGAGTGGAACACTTTCAGTCAGAGGATGGGGCTTCAAATCTTAGATCTGCTTTGATATATAGATGTAGAGAGATATGGATATGAATATAGATATCTAACACTTTAACCATACAATTTTTACTTTCTGGGTCTTAGTTCCCCTCTCTTAATCTAAAATAAGACAGAAAACCTCATATGACTTATTTGCCAGAGATGATGACTACTGATATTGTCAAAACAAAATTGATGCTTGACATAAGAAGGAAAGGAATACATAACAAAACCTTATAGCAATTGAAATAGCCTATTGGTGGAATAGACTGTATTAGGAGGTAGCGAGTACCTCTATAATGGATGTCTTTCGACCAAAGTTGAATGAGCAGTTGTTAGGTATGGGTTAGACTGACTAGCCTGTGTAATCACTTCTAGCTTGGAAATGTTGTGGTTCAAAGGACTGTATGATCATGAAATCATCTTCCCTGTCCAAATGCTATGCCTATGATTTCTGTCCTTTGCAAATATGCTCAGTATGTGGTATAGAAGATGGTCCTTTAAGGCACTATAGGAGTCTTAGTGAGAAAAGCAAATGCTAAAATCTTATTCAGATGCCAAAGAATGGCATCTGGAATATCTTGGGTATTTTCTTTAACCCTAACCCATCAAAAGACTTCACAGAATTTAAAACTCTGCCTTTGGGTCTTGGTATTATTTTATTGTTTGAATTGAATGATCAATTCTATCGAAAATGTCAAATTGGTTGCCCAACAGTGTTTGATATATGGCCTCATAAAAGCTGCATAATCTATTGGTGGGTTTAACTCAACAATGGAATAAACCAAAACTTTGAATAAGATTGTGCTGATATACCACATAACCAAATAAAAAAGTGAAAATAAGAAGCCATAACACTACTACAATAGTAGTGGCAGTTAGCAACTGTAACATTAATAAAACTTTAAGGTGAGCAGATATAATATGTGTATGCCCACATAGAATATATGACTTGTATTGAATGATATACCTCATGGTAGTATGGATGGATGTGATCTGAATTCTGGCCAGTCTTTGGAAATAGAAAAAGAGACAAGGGCCATCCTTGTGACACCTGCAAGCTAGTTTAGAGTAGAGGAAGGTGAAGGAAATTCAAGGCCTGATAAGGTCTCTTTCAGCCTCCAGGAGAGTTATTTGCCTAGAATTGTATCTATCTGCCACTCCACATGTCTCTGGTCTAAGAATATGAATGAGTCAAGTAGGAAAGCCCCTTTCATAGTCATTCTTGTAGAGGATGGTAGCACTTAGGTTACATTTTTCCTTCCCATCAAACATAATTATATATATATATATGTGTGTGTGTGTGTGTGTGTGTGTGTATAAACACACATACACATATACATATACACACAAACATAGATCCATACACAAATACATATATATATATGTATATATATATATGAAATGGTAAACTCATTCATCCCAGTAATAAGTAAGCAAAAATTGGAGATATTAAACAGATTATAATACATAAAAGTATACGAGATTAAATGAACTCTTCAGATGGAAATGAGATGAGATTATAGCTCAAAATAAGAGAGAAAGAAACAATCTTATACAGAGGTGGCCCATTCTAGCAGTCTCTAGAATTTCAAACAAGTACATAATCTATCTCCTCATCATCCCCAAAACATTCTTTATGCTGCATCTATCTTTAAAAAGTCCAGAAACAATTCTGTAAGTCCCTTCCATAAGTAGACATTGTCACATTAAGCTTGTTCTCCACCAATCGGAAATCATTTCTTTCTCTATATGTAGAGTCTTCCATACCAAAGCCCCCAGGTTTAGGTGGGAGGATGCAAACAGTAGTTTATATATATAATTTTTATTTGATCATCACATTGAGCTATCTAGCTCAGTGCCCCCTCCATATTCTTCCACTTAGTCATATCTTAAGTCACTTACCTACAAAACTAAAAACAAAAACAAAACAAAACAAAAATCTGGGTGTGATTCTATCACTCTTAAAATAAAGTCCAAACTCCTCCTCAGCCTGGCAATTAATAATCTCCACATTTTTCAGATTTTTTTCATATCTCTCTTTTTTGTATTTAATTTTCTCCCAGTTACATGTAAAAACAATTTTGACACGTTTTCTTTAAAAACCTTTATTTCCAAATTCTCTCCCTCCTTCCCCACCCCACCCCTCATTGAGATAGCAAGCAATACCATATAGGTTATATACATATAGTCATGCAAAACATATCGATACTAGTCATGCTGTGAAAGAAAACAGAGATAAAAACCCTCAAGAAATATAAAGAAAATTTAAAAAGTTGCTACCATCTGTATTCAGACATAATCAGTTCTTTCTCTGAGATGGATAGCATTTTTCATCCTAAATCCTTCAGAGTTGTCATGTAAAATTGTATTGATGAGAATAGCTAAGGTATTGACAGCTGATCATCTTACTATATTGTTGTTACTTTGTACACAGCACATTTCACTTTGCATCAGCTCATGTAAGGCTTTCTAGGTTTTTCTGAGAGCACCCTGCTCATCATTTCTTATGGTACAATAGTTATTTCTCATAATATTTCTAATGATATACTCAGTGCACTAGCTAAGCTGGGGTTCCTAGATTCCTTTGAATGCAATGTTCTACATGATACCTTTGTTTATATCTCCAAATTCTATTCCTATATCCCTAAACTACCATGTATTTCTTTTTTAATCTTATTTTTTGTCCCATTTTAAGTTCTGAACTGTCTCCCTCCCTTCCTAACCTTCTCACTAGAAAAGGCCATACTTTAACACAAATAGATAGAGATTGTGTGTGTGTATGTGTGTGCAAAAACATATTATTCATACTTCTATTTTTCAGTTCTTTCTCTGGAGAGAATATATAAATAGCATCTTCCTTTGTAGGTCCTCTGTAGCTGTTTTTAGCATTTATAATATTCAGAATAATTTAGTCATTCACAGTTCTAATATTATTGCTGTTGCTGTATAGAACATTCTCTTGGTTCTGCTCATTTCACTTTTCATTATTTCATGGAAGTTTTTCCATGTTTTCTAAAATCAACCTGCTCATCATTTCTTACAGCATGGTAGTATTCCATTACAATCATATCATGTATTTATTTTTTAAAAATTAATTTTCAATTCAGAAACATTTCTTTCTCTTCCTCCCACTCCTCCTGGCAATGAACAAGAAAAAGGAGGGAGGGAGGAAAGGAGACAAGGAGAATACCTTTTTAAATTGTTTTCCTTACGATGTTTTTATTGTATAAATTGTTCAACTGGTTTTGCCCACTTCATTCTCCATCAATTTATATAGGATTTTCCAGCTTCTCTGAAACTATTCATTTTGTCATCTCTCATGGTGTGATATCCTGTTATATTTGACCACAGCAATCTTTTCATCCATTCCAAGATAATCAAGCAATTCTGTATATTATCTGCATATATATTTTATGTTTACTTATTTGCTTACATATTGTTTTCCTTATGGAATATAAACTCCTTAAGGGCAGAGGTTTTCATTTTTTCATTGTCTCTAGTGCTTAGTACAGCATTGGCACATAGACACTGAAAACTTGTTGATTAATTGATTGTTTTTTTCTAAAATACATACTTTCTATTTTTATTTTGCTTCTTATAACAGCAATATGGAAACAAATAATCATAAAAAAGAAAATTAGAAATTCTCTGCCAACTATATAATAGTACTTGGTATTTCTAGGAGAGACAAAGGAGGTGATTCAGGATTGGAGATGTTTGTCAGAATATCTCAGGGACGCCAGGCCACTATGACTGTAGGTATAAAACTATTAGATAATGTTAAGTTTGCTAAATGTCAATCTAGGGAATTCTTAACACAGGGAAAATATGGACAGATTAGAGAAACATCTATAGCTAGGTGGCACAGTGATTAGAGTGCCTTGGACTGGAGTCAGGAAGACTCATCTTCTGTGTTCAAATCTGGCCTCAGACACTTACTAGCTGTGTGACCCTGGACAAGTAATTTAACCTTGTTTGCCTCCGTTCCTCATCTGTAAAATGAGCTGGAGAAGGAAATTGCAAACCACTCAAGTATCTTTGTCAAGAAAATCCCCAAAAGGGGTCAGAAAGAGTTAGACACAACTGAAACAAGTGAACAACAACATGAAGCAAGAGACAAGATATAGATTGGGCCACATAAGGGTCCTTTGTGAAGCTGGTGGTTCCACTGTCAGAGAAGGCTAATACCTACCTTGAACAATTAAATTTGTTGGGGGAGGAGAGGGAGATGAAGCCACCAGCTTATTTGTGTAGCAATTTGCCTAAAGCAGCACCAATTCACAAAGCAATTCTCTCAAGACCAAATGATTCAACTGAAACAGGGGAAGTCATGGGAATGTGCTACCATTTTAATAAATCATTACTTAAAAATGAAGAATAACAGGAAGTATGTAGTTATATCTCATAAACTGCCTCCTTTTTCTGAAGTCCCATAATGCTCTATATGTGCCCCTTCTATATACTTGTCCCTTGAAGGCAGGTATTTGCATACATGTCTTATCTCTCCCACTAGAGTATAAACTCCTTGAATGGGGTATCCAACCACATTTATCTATGCAGCCCTGTCTGTACCTAGGATAGTTCCATGCACCCATAACTATGTACTGAATAAATGAAATTATTGCATCAATTGATGTGTCAAATCATGTTTTTTCCAGTCATTAATGATTTATTATGTTGATCACTTCTCAAAGTGTGAATTTCAGCTAAAAATAGGAGTATAATTCAATTTGGTCAGTTCCGTTCAGATAGGTCTAAAATTTCTCAGGTTAGGGATATCTTTGAGGTATGTTTGTGAATATATTTTTATATTTGTGAGTGCCTGGATGTTTAATTTCTGTGTGCCACAAACGATTTGTACATATCTGTGTGTAAGGGAGAAGAGAATATCTTCTCTATCGCATAATAAATTAAGCTTCTATTAACACTGAATTTCTCCATTGCATTAAAGGCCTTTTTCCCTAAGAAGTTAAACAGGAACACCTCATCAGAGTGCATTATTGTTGCTAGATAAACATTGGAGTCATTATTAAGATAGTCTTCAGCAAAATGCATTCAGAGTAGGAACCCAGTACCAGTCATTGTCCTTTGACCTTCTCCACCAAGGGTGTACTTGGGCCACAAATGCCCTCTTATTTATAGATCAGAAGCTAGAAACTAAAGTTTTGTGTAGGTTTATCCTAGATCACAATCCTCTCCTTCTGTGACCTCCTTCAGGTAAAAGAAATAGGCAAGTCCTTTGGCTCCCTAGAAAAGTCCAAAAACTTGAATTATTGTTTCAAGTTTGTTGTTTACCAGCTATGAGTCATTGATTCCCACCTCCCCCCAAAAAACCTTAATACTTCACTTCTTTGTTATTTCCCTTACTTGTGCATCTCAAGGTTTTCATTGTTTATGTGTACATTTTCACATAAGGGACATTTTTATAGCTCGGGCTCTAATATTCAAGTTGCAAGTCATATATATATATATATATATATATATATATATATATATATATACATATGTTGGAATCATATTCATGGATTGGATGAAAAAGGTTTTGACTTAATCAGCAAAGTGAATAAAAGCCCTTGGAAGTGTTAACTAATCCCCTTAGAAACTTTAAAAAGGGGGAGGGGGTGGCAGCAGTAGAATGTTGTATTTAAAGAGGGGAAATGTCCAACACATGTGCTCTCTGCTGCCCAGACACTTTCTGGGTTTGGCCAAAAGGTTCCAAACTCAAAAGAGAGGAAGATACAATGAGGAAGACAAGGTTAGAATGTCATATGGGCTCTAATGCACAGGCAGTGTGAGGACTGGGCCTTTAACATTTAACCTTTTACCTTGAAGGAAGATTTATGAGTTATTCTTTGAAGTCAAGTCTAGAAAAATATAATCTGAATAGATATTCATAACTAAATTCACACATATATTGGCACCACTAAATATCTCTATTACTTTGAAGAAAACACTGTGTGCTGAGAGCCTTCAAAATAAAGGAGTTCAATGAGATGATATCCTAGATCCTCCTTACCTCTGAAGTCAATGTTTTTTATAATTCAACGAATGATGACTTGGAGATATTTTTACATAGAATATTATATTAATATTTTTTAGATTTGTTGAGCCTGAGTTCTCTTAGATATTAACCTTCATAATCTCAGTGAAGATGCTCCCATGAAGAGAAGAGAAAGCATTTTTTTCTAGACCCAGTGCTCCATCACATCAATCAATTCCTCTCTTTGTTTAGAGTCAATTAGTTACTCACTTGCTATTTTAAATGACTATTTAATTCAGTCAAAACGGGGAAATTTTTTGACTACATAGAGAGGCCTGACTATAGGTTATGTTGGTTGTCTTCATGGGAAGGCAGTAAAATGGGAAGAAAGTTAGGGAGATGGTACTACCAAGCTCAATAAAAAGTCATTTGCTGGAACTCCCCAGGTGAGCTTGCACATACCCTTAAGAGGAAAGTTCAGTTCAATCAGCAGTGGTCTCCATGGTGAACTCCTGAGGATGAGGGGAGATGGAGAAACAGGAGTAGCAATGCAAGGACCTCTTTGGAGGTTCTCCTGAGTATCTTCTTCCCAAAGAGTAGTAAAATCTAAGTCTGTCCCTAAATTATTACACAAAAAAGGCCCATCAGAATGCCTGACATACATGAAGGCCTCTTCAAACTGCCACCAAAGAGCTTAAATCACACACTGGCAATAGCTTTGATTAGCTTTACAAGAAGGATATGACTCTTGCATTTTAACACCACCACCCAGGAACACATAGTCCTAGCTATCAGTTTGAAGGCTTCTCTTTCCTACAGACCTGTGTAAAACCCCATCTGCTTCTTAGCTCTACAAATGGTGGACCCCTGCCACTCACCTGATAGAAGGCTGACTCTTTGAGGTAGACACTATTTTTCTTGGTTTTTGTTTTCTCGTTGTATACGTGTCTAGCACAGCATGATAAGTGCTAAAAATATTTATTGAATTGACTTGAAATGAATTGAATATATAAAAAGCATTTGGGGACTACATAGAGAGACCTGACTATAGTTTATGTTGCTTGTCTTCATGGGAAGTCAATGAAAATGGGAAGAAAGTCAGGGAGATGATACTACCAAAGATGGTACACAAAGCACAAGTGTCATTTCCCTATATTTGGGGGGTACATCACATCTGATGTCCATGGAGATCCTTCTGAGAAAAGGGCAAGACCACAGTGACTGGAACTCCCTTTGGGAGGAAAATATTGAATACACATACCACTAGTGATGTGTATTTAAAAGGCACATGGGCACAAGATGGATGGGAGGTTAGAGTATGATGCTTGAGGGAACCAATCTGTCACAGCACTTTCACTAGTAAAACAGTTTTATGGAAAAGTCACTCAGATACTGCATCTGCTTCATAGTTCTACAAATGGTGGAGAGGAAGAAAAATAATCCATCTGAGGTTGAAAGCAAGTATAAATTCAAAGTCAGGAGAGGAAGTGTTGTATGAAAGAACCACCAAATAGCCTAGAGTAGTTATAGCTTACAGTGAGGGCAAAATAAAGTATAAGAAGATTGGAAAGGTAGGAAGGGGCCAGGTTGTGCTGGGGTAACTTGGATCCATCAGAATGGAGATCTAGTACTCCCAGACAGGTGATAGTAGGGTCATGGAAGCCTTCAAGACTCTCTTCATCTCCATATCCTGCCTTCCCTGGTTTCCTTTAAGACTCAATTCAAATCCTGCCTTCAGTAGGAGGCCTTTCCTAATCCTCCCTTCCCCAACTCTATTCCATGCAAACATTTCCTTTACCTTCTCTCTGAGGTTACTTTCCATTTATACTATAGATGGAGGGGAGGGGGCACACAAAACTAAGAGAAAATGAGGGGGGTAGGGAAGATAGAGACAAAGGGAGAAAGACAGAAACAGAGAGTTAGATGGATGCATAGAAGGATAAAGATGAGAGAGAGATAGAATTGATATAAATAAAGGTATCATGTTATTTACATATTATCTCTTCCATTAGAATATGAATTCCTATAAGGAACAAATTGTACTTTTCTCTTTCTTTGTAACCCCTGTACTGAGCACAGTGATTAGTACATAGTCAATATTTAAGAAATCTTTTTTTTAACTAATTGATTCTTACATAATAAATTTACAGTTTGCAAGGTACTTTCCTTACAGCTAGGTAGTTCAAGTACTTAATATTTCTATTTTACAAATGAGGGAACTGTGGTTCATCAACCTAAGTGATTTTCTTAAGTTCATCTATCTAGTGTCAAAAAGAAATAATTCAAAACCAGGTGTTTTTTACTCCAAATTCAGTGCTCTTTTCAAAATAACATCCTATTCTTAGGCAAGTTATAACCATCTGAACTTCACTCACATGGGAGGGTCACATACATAGGTGATACAATGAACTTAGATGTACCTGGAGTCAGGAAAACTTGAATTCAAATCTGATCTCAAAACTTATTAGCTATGTGGCCCTAAGAAAGTCACTTAACCTCATTCTGCCTCAGTTTTCTAATTTGGAAAATGAGGATAATAATTGCACCAGGATAGTTGTGAGGATAAAAGGAGATATTATCAAGTGCTTGCAAACCTTAAAGTACTACATAAATTTTAGCTATTTTTATTATTATTGTATAAAATAGGAATCCTAATATTTATCCTATCATTCTTTCATGACAATCTAATGAGATGATGTAAGTAGAGTACCATATAGGATTTATTTTTATTTTGTTTTTTTTCCTATTGTGTATAGCTGATGCCATTGAGACACTGGACAGATACAAAACTCTCTTTGGTTTTTAGTTTTATGGCAGGTAAATAGGATTTCAAAATCTTGTGAACATTGTTATCTTTAAAGTATCCATGGACTCTAAATTTAACTTACTAAAATGAGTCCAGCAACAAATTCCCTGATGGTCATAACATTAATATAATAATAAAAGTAACATTACATTAATTAGAACTTTGTAAATGCTGTAATTAAGGTATTTGGTGACAGCTGTCTTTCCCATCCCTGAGCGTTCCTAAGAAATCTCCCAGCACCACTTACTACTGAACCATCATCTGCCTAAAACTGAGAGCAGCCATCTGTTAGGACATTCAAAATGGTGAATGGCAAAGAGGTCTCAGACAATTATGTCCCATAAAATACTGAAGAAAAAAAAAGAAGCTGATGGCTTCAAAACTTTTTTTTCCAAAGTAGATTTAATTGTTTCTGCAGAAGTCCTGCTTTTTTTCCCTGTCAAATTACAGATCCAAACATCTGAAAAAATAGATTTCATGGATATATTTCTACTTAGCTTCCTCTAGCTACTTTGTATAAGCGGCATTTTGACAGTGAATAGAAATAATGTCTATAGTTTCCCAAAATGTATTATTCTTTTCATCCATCCCCTCTTACAGGTGGGGCTTAGGGACACATAGGATTTAAGAGCACAATATTGGTTTGTTGAGAGCTATTAGGTTCCACATTGGTTAGCTTAGCTTGGATGGGTCACTGATCCATTTGCTGTATGTTATGATAAGTATCACAATCAATGAACACTAGTGTCTCATATCCCTAAGAGTCAAGGTGAAGAGGGATTCAGAAGAACACAGTGGATCAGCAGGACAGGATTACAACCAAATGTTAAGTAATTAGATAGCCATATAGGATATTGTATCATCAAAGCAAGGAGAACCATTATCAGAGATTAACTGAAGAAAAGTCATGTCTTTCCTCTGCTCAAAACATTTCATTGACTCTCTATTGGTTGTCATCACACCTATACTATGCTTATAAGCTAGTTCATCTTTCTGTTCAGATGCTCTGTAATATGCTCAATTGAAAATTTAATTTTTCTTTCTATACCTGACATTCTCCCCTATTCTTCAGCCTTCAGTTTGGTTGATTTCCAGACAAAAGTACACATTATTATTGTTTCCCCTTCATTTTTGAAGAAAACTAATAATATCAAGGGGTAATATCTTGACTCATTCATAAATTAGATTTAAGTGAGGCAGAGTAGCACTATGTTGTCTGCCTCACTCTCTTCTAGAGTCATCAAAGTCCAGGGGCAAAACAAAAATCAAGACAATAGAAGATGGCCAGGGATGCAGAAAATGACATTGATGTCTCCAATGTCTGATTCTAAGCATTACACAACACCTCTTTTAACCATCTTCATGGCCATTGGAACAAATTGTTCTCATCCTCCCATTCCACAAGGAGAAGTCCTTACAAGTTTGGGGTAGACATCCCTCTAATTCACTGATGGGTTTGAGGCCTGATTACCCTCAACCTGGGTTAACCCATCTCTGGAGATGATTTTACCAGGGTATAGCAACTGTGCATGTTACAGCTTCTTGGAATCACAGGTGAAAGTTGAGTGACAGGCAGATAACAAAGGTGGATGAGCAGCCCTGAAAAGGGTTTGGCAAGCCCTCACACCAGAAGTGCTAGTGCTCCCTGAACATCCCATACATACATAAATCCTGTGTGTGTGTGTGTGTGTGTGTGTGTGTATGTATATAACCATCCCTTTTTACCTAATCTCTACCTAATCTTTACCTAATCCATTCTGAATTCCACCAAATTTGAAGTGCCAAATATGTCTTCTTACAAAAGGATTATTTGCTTCCTGTACTTTATGCACTTGTGTACCTTGTGCTTGGATACCTGCCAGCTTGGATTCACCATACCCTTAGGCACAATGGTGTGACTGAAAACCTATCAATTCCTCCCCAGCATTTTGAAAAAAACTACAGTTGATAGTTTCTGAGTGATGTGGATGACCTTTGGAAGTTTTCCCTAGTGGGTATTTTTTATCCCCTGAAAGTCAGGTTCTTTTTCCCATTTGTAGACATATTACTCTGCACCTAATGTTCGAGCTACAGAATTGGATTCATGGAATTAAATGACAAGGAATAGAAAATTAGGCAGGGTAGAGAATCAAAAGAAATGGGATTCCAGGGTTCTGTGCTTAAAATGAGCAATTGTGTTCCACTATTTTTGAATTTGAAGGCCTTAGGAATCAGGAAAAATGGTGGGGGAAAGGTGGGTATAAAAGGAAATTGTAGTGTCCATTTTCATTTTCCCTCTATTCTGCTGTAAAAAGGCTGGTTAAATTTAAAAGTCCAAGTACTCTATTTCTAAAATGGAATATGGGGGCAGCTAGGTGGCACAGTGACTAGAATGCTAGCCCTGGAGTTGGGAGGACCTGAGTTCAAATCTGGCCTCAGACACTTAACACAAAAACTAGCCATGTGACCTTGGGCAAGTCACTTAACACCAATTGCCCTCCAAAAAAAGCAAAAATAAAATAAAATAAAATGGAATATAGGTGAGTTAGACTGATAGATCAATAGATAGGTACTAGACATAAGATTTCATTAGAATCGTGAACAGCGGGGTGAGGAAACTTCTACCAATGCAGGTCAGTGCCTTCTCTACAATTTAGTCTTAGAGAGCTGCCTAGGGTACTTGAAAGTTTAAGTGACTTGCCCAGAGTCACTTCACTATGTCAGTATCTAACATGGATTCAATGATCATCTCTGCATTGATGATTGTCACATCTACCTATCATGCCCTAGTCTCTCTGCTGACCTCCAATCTCACTACCTTTCAGCCATCTCAAACTAGTTGTCCAGGAGACAGCATCAATGCAACATGTCTAAAACTGAACTTGTAATTTCCCCTAAACTCCACCACCATCTCATCCATCCCTGAGACACACAAGGGCTTCTTAAATTTTTTCCACTCACAATCACTTATTGCTTGAGAAATTTTTATACAACCTCAGGTATATAGGCACATAAAATAGGTATGCAAATCAAACATTTACTGATAATAAATCACAAAGAAATTTACTTTAAAACAGTTCTTTGGTATACATGTAATTTTATCATTTATGAAGATGAAAGTAAATTTGCATACTAAGGAGATGGATGTGCTGGTTTATTTTTACATAAAGAATTAAATCTTGAGGCAGCTGGGTGGCGCAATGAGTGGAGCACCAGCCCTGGAGTCAGGAGGACCTGAATTCGGGTCCAGCCTCAGACATCACTTGACACTTGCTGGCCCTGTGACCTTGTTTCCCTGCCTTCCCCCCTCCAAAAAGCAAAAGAAAGAAAGAAAGAAAGAAAGAAAGAAAGAAAGAAAGAAAGAAA
>NW_027187352.1:14390145-14454692 GCF_028583685.1 Petaurus breviceps papuanus
AAAGAAAGAAAGAAAGAAAGAAAGAAAGAAAGAAAGAAAGAAAGAAAAGAATTAAATCTTGGGATCTTTGATATTGCAGTACACAGAGCATTTTCAACGTTGACCAATATTTTGATTTTATAATCAATGCTGTAAATGCTGCTTCACACAAATATGTAGTACAAAGTGGCAGAAATATATTTAGGGACTTTTCATAAATTGTTGGAAATTTTGTCCTAATCCCAAGCCAAAGTTCATTTAACATTTCTTTAGGAAACTCAAATTTTAAACCTGTAGCTTGATAACTCAGAAAATTCTTCGTGAACTTTTAATGGCAGATGACTGATGTTTTTTTTTTTATTTCAACTGAGTATGGTTTATGACCCCAACTTAATTTTTTTAGAATCAAAATTTGAAGTGAAGTTTTTGTTTTTGTTTTTGCAGGGGGGAAAGCAGAGTAATTGGGTTAAGCGACTTGCCCAAGGTCACATGGCTAGTAAATATTAAGTGTCTGAGGCTGGATTTGAACTCAGGTCCTCCCAACTCTAGGGCCAGTGCTCTATTCAATGCGCCACCTAGCTGCCAAGAAGTTATTTTTTTTAATGTTTTTCTGAATCTGTGTTTCCAGGCACTTCAGAAGATCAATTATAACTTTTACAATTAAATCTTTGGGAAGAATATTTTCAATTATAAAATCATCTGTAGCTGTAAACACTTCTTTTTTTTCAAATAAATTTATTTATTTATTTTTAGTTTTCAATATTCACTTCCTTAAGTTTTAAATTTTCTCCCCCTCCATTCTTTCCCCTCCAAAAGACAACATGCAATTCAAAATAAGCTCTATGTATACATTCTTATTAAACATATTTTCACATTATTCATGTTGCATAAAAGAATTAGAATAAATGAGAGTTATCATGAGAAAAAAAAAGAACAAAACAAAGAAAGAAAATAATCTGTATCTATCTGCATTCAAATTCCATATTTCTTTTTCTGGATGAGGATAGCACATTCCGCCAAGAATCTTTTGGAATTGTTTTAGGTCCTTGCATTGCTGAGAAGACCTAAGTCTATCAAAGTCAGTCATCACATACTATGGCTGTTACTGTGTATAATGTTCTCCTTGTTCTGCTCACTTCACTCAGCATTAGTTCATATAAGTCTTTTGAGGTTTTTTCTGAAGTTTTCCTTTTCATCATTTCTTATAGCACAATTTTATTCCATTACATTCATAAATTACAACTTGTTCAGTCACTCCCCAATTGTTGGACATCTCCTCAATTTCCAGTTCCTGGCTGCCACAAAAAGGCTACTATAAATATTTTGGTACATATGGGCCCTTTTCCCATTTGTATGATCTCTTTGGGATACAACCCTAGAAGTGGTATTGTTGGGTCAGAGAGTATGCACTTTTTTGGAGCCCTTTGGAATAGTTCCAAATTGCTGTCCAGAATGGCTGAATCACTTCACAATTCCACCAACAATGAATTAGTGTTCTAGTTTTCCCACATCTTCTCCATTTATCATTTTCCTGTTTTGTCATCTTAGCCCATATGATAAGTGTGATAGAGTACCTAAGGGTTGTTTTGATCTGTATTTCTCTAATCAATAGTGATTTAGAGCATTTTTTCATATAACTATAGATATCTTTAATGTTTTCCTCTGAAAGCTACCTGTTCATATCCTTTGACCATTTATCAATTGGGCAATAACTTGTATTCTTGTAAATTCTCCTCAATTCTCTATATGTTTTAGAAATGAGGCCTTTATCAGAGACACTCTCTGTAAAAATTCTTTCCCAGTTTTCTGCTTGCCTTCTAATCTTGGTTGCATAGACTTCAGTTCTGCAAAAACTTTTCAATTTAATGTAATCAAAATTATCCATTTTGCATTATTGATGTTCTCTATCTCTTGTTTGGGCATAAATTCATCATTTCTCCATAAATCTGACAGGTAAATTATTCCTTGCTCCTCTTATTTGTTTATAGTATCAGTCTTTATATCTAAATCATGTACCCTTTCTGGACTTTACTTTGGTATACATTGTCATATATTGGTATATGCCCAGTTTCTAATACAATATTTTCCAGTTTTCTCAACAGTTTTTCTCAAACAGTGAATTCTTATCCCAGAAGCTGGGGTCCTTGGTTTTACCAAACAGTAGATAACTATAATCATTGACTACTGTGCCTTGTGTATGTAACCTATTCCACTGATCTACCCCTCTGTTTCTTATTCAGTACCAAGTAGTTTTGATGATTGCTGCTTTATTATACACTATAAAATGGCTCAGACACCTTCCCTAGCATTTGTTATTTATACCCACACCTTCGGCTATGTTGTGATGGTAATGGGAATTTGAAGATCTTCCCTGCCCCTTAATAGGCCAAATGTATTCACATGGAGCCTATGAGGGGAGGAGCTTGCTGAAAGGGTGGAATAGGAAAGGTGAAGCAGAAAGGAGCAGGTGAGAACTGCAGGAGCAGTTCTGGGAGCAAGCACCATGGAGGGAGAGTAGCTACCATGAGTGGGAGAGGGACACTTTTGTCTAAGGGGTCCTGTTTTGTTTTGAAGGCCTGATGGAGAAAAGGCTTGGGAATGTGGGTTTTCATTGCATTGGTTATGTGTACCAACTTCTTGGTTTCTATAATGGATTTAACTTTCTGGTGTTGGGATTTGCCGTTTTGGAATTTGAATAAATGTTTTTATTCTGTCTTCCATGTGGAGAGTCTGTTACATTTTGTGATTCAAAACTGCACCAGCATATTCATAGCCTCTGTGGGCACTGTGAATATTTCATTGGTGTTATATTTGGGGACAAGGATGGGATAACAAAATATCAGACCTCTATTTGGAAGCAGGAGGACTTTAGAAAGAGAAATGCATATCCCAGGATGGGAGGATTTACCTTATTCTTCCCTAGGAAGAGAATGTACTAAAAGCATATGACTCTGTGAAAACTGGGAACTGAGGCTACAGAAGGGAGAACCCAGAGATTTGGAAAGATGTTTGTAAGGAATACCAACAGAACCAGGGAAAGAACTGGTAGGAGTATGTAAGAAAGATTGGGCCTTGCTAGCAAGTCTTTGTCTTATGTGTAGAAGTAGAGATTAGCCATTATAGGAGAAAGCTCAGTAATTTTAAAAATCAAACATTCTAACACAGTACAATCCAAAGATATACTAATGTGATACTTGCATGCTAAGGAGTGACAGGAGGTAAATATTAAAAGTCTTTATTTTCTGCAATCAAACTATTATGCTTCTATTAGAGCAGAAAATTTTGCATGTATAGTAAAAATGCTGCAATTCATAATATACAATAGTCTTGAATCTGAACCCTGGTGTTTCTGGCAGATTTCCTCAGTGTTGTGTGGACTGAGGGCATGTGCTTTGCAAATTCCTTATGTTGTGTGTTCAGAACCAAGGCTGCTATGGAATTACATGATGCAGCACAGGCAAGCTCTGCCAAAAACACCTCAGATTCACTATGTGTTTGATTTTGAATTAATTTTTGGTTTTTGCATGTTCATAAATCTTTTACTGTTGCCAAATTTTTCATAACCCCGTAGCAGCAAGCACCCCAGCATCCCCAGGGTGGCTGCCAACACAGGTTCTTAAATCTGCTTTGATAAAGGAAAGTAAATCAAAATGGGTTAACAAACTTTAATCAGTCAAATATGTATCATTCACCTAGTTCAGGGGAAAAAGGTCAGCAACCTGAATTTCAGTATATACAGACAGAATTATCAAGACAGAGAAACAGATCAAATAGACAGATTTGCAAATGGTCCAACCATTACATCCATATCAAATCAACATCTGGGTTTTTCAAAGCCGAGGTGGGGCTCTCAACAATGGCTTCCCAGAATCCAGATAAAATCACAGAATACTTCTCAAAGTGAGCCCCAAAACAAAGCTACACATCAGGGCTTATATAGCCTTCTGCTGGCTCAGAGAATGTAACAACCTTATTGACTAACTGGCCAATCAAAAAGTATCTACTGAAAAACAAGCCTCCCACCCCAGGCTCCAGGTGCACTTTAGCCTAGGGGCAGGGAAGATCTTTAAATTTGCATTCCCATTACAACCCCCACATTCAGTTATGTGAAGCCTATGGGGTCATGACACACAGGTTAAGAAACACCTTATTTAGAGGGCAGCATTATCCTGCTAGTCACTCAGGCTTGCAATGAAGTTGTCATCAACTCCTTTATATCTCTTATCCTCCATCTCCCCTAATCTGTTCAAAAAGCCTATCATTTTACTAGTTACAACACTCCTCAAATATACCCCTTCTCTTCTCTAACACTGCCACAACTCTGGTGAAGGCTTTCATCATCTCAAACTTGGACAACTACAATAGCCTCAAATCTCTCCCCAATTCAATCTAACTTCTATTGAGTCACCAGAATGATTTCCCTCCTCATGTAACCTCTTATTCAATAAACACCAGCGCCTCCCTATCACCTCTGTGATAAAATACAAAATCTTCTGTTCAGAGTTCAAAGTTAGTCCCACTATGAACACACACACACACACACACACACACATTGTAAAGCCATGCATAAGCAGATTTCCAGAAGACTGCTACTGTGAACAGCTTTCAAGATATTGATTACATAGTATAGTGAGCTCTCTATTTATTCAGTAACAAATTAGATCAAAACATTCATAGAAAATCAAAATACAGCATTCACTAAGTCACAACTCAACAACTTATCACAAGAATGGCCATATAGTTTTTACCAAAGTGATCACATAGTTTTAAACAAAGTGCATTCATTTAGGCAATCACAAAATCCTTAATTAAATCACAAGATACAAAAGTCAAAGTTCTCCACCCCTAGGTCACAGTAAATCATAATCTCAGTACACATTATCCAAGTGAAGTCTTCTTTCAGCTTGACTCAAGGCTGGCTGTCAGCTTACATGGTTCCTTTTCCATGGTCCCATTTCGAATTGTCACCTAGGTTGAAAGGCAGGCAGCTCCTAGTTTCTTGTCAGTACCCTCTTGTAATGTAATAGTAGTGAAATCTGAAGATCCCTTTGTATTACTAAGCTGACAGCTACTTAGCTTTCAAATTAAAACCTCTGTTAAAGAAATAGAAGGTATGAAACCCTATTGCTGACTTAACAGGAAGGGGCTGAACATGGAGGAGCAATGCTGTATATAAGAAAAAATCCCAATTGGGAAAGTCAAAACTTCTTGGCATGATATAATCGGAATGTAAATTTTTAAGATCTTCCCTGCCCCTAGGCTTAAGTGCACCTGGAGCCTGGGGTGGGAGGCTTGTTTCTCAGTAGATACTTTTTGATTGGACAGTGGGTCCAGAAGATTGTTACATTCTCTGACACAGGAGAAGGCTATATAATTCCTGATGTGAGGCTTTGCTTTGGGGCTCACTTTGAGAAGTGTTCTGTGATTTGATCAGATGAGACTCTGGGAAGCCATTGTTGAAAGCCCCCTGGCTTTGAAAAACCCAGATGTTGAATTGGTACGGATATAATGGTTGGACAGTTTGGAAAACTGTCTACTTGATCTGTTTCTCTGTCTTGATAATTCTGTCTGCATACTATGAAGTTCGGGGTGCTGACCTTTTTCCCCTGAACTATGATATCTATTTGACTGATTAAAGTAAGCCTGTTAACCCATTTTGAGTTGCTTTCGTTTATCAAAGCTGATCCAAGAACCCGTGTTGGCAGCCACCCTAGGGATGCTGGGGTGGTTGCTTCTACAAAATGGCGATGACGATGGGATCTGCAGAGTAAAAGGAAAGTATGGGGGCTGTGATAATTGTTTGTTTCCCAGTTGTGGTAGCTGTGACTCTGTGGAGCCATGGACTAAGAGAGAAGAATGGTCTGCATGCGGACTTCGTTGAGCTGAGAGCAGGAATGGTGAGCTGCCTGCATAGGGACCTGGGCAGAAGCCAGGAGCGGCTGCCAACTGCGGGAGGAAAAGGAACCCAGGAGTTTGGGATTCAGCCATAGGAAAAGATAAGAACTGAGCAGCAAAGCAGGGACACTGAATGTGTTTCCTGGCTGCATCCCACAGTTTTGGACCCAGGGGGAGGATGGACTTGCGACTATGGTGGGTGGGATGAAGTGCCTTGGACCCCCAAGGACCCCACCTTGTTGGTTTTGTTTCCCAGCCCCCTCTCTGTACTTGGAAGCAGGGGCTAGAGCTGTGTGAGGGGAAGGACACCTCCCTCCACCCAAGAGAACTTTATTTGGACTCTTGTTTTGAATTGAGGTGATAATACAATGTACTTTGTGTTTGTTTAAGGCCCAGTGGCCACTTTGGTAACTTTAGTTATGTATCTTGAAAATGTGACCTAAGAGATGTTTAGTGCTGTTTCAAAAGTAAATTGACTATGCTATGGGCATGAAAGATCTTGGGGCCAAATGTAATGGGAATGTAAATTTTTAAGATTTTCCCTGCCCCTAGGCTAAAGTGCACCTGGAGCTTGAGGTGGGAGGCTTGTTTTTCAGTAGATACTTTTTGATTGGTCAATGGGTCCAGAAGATTGTTACATTCTCTGACCCAGGAGAAGGCTATATAATCCTTCATGTGAGGCTTTGCTTTGGGGCTCACCTTGAGAAGTGTTCTGTGATTTGATCAGATGAAACTCTGGGAAGCCGTTGTTGAGAGTCCCCCACCTTTGAAAAACCCAGATGTTGAATTAGTATGGATATAATGGTTGGACATTTTGGAAACTGTCTATTTGATCTGTTTCTCTGTCTTGATAATTATGTCTGTATACTCTGAAGTTTGGGGTGCTGACCTTTTTCCCCTGAACTAGGTAATGATATATGTTTGACTGATTAAAGGAAGCTTGTCAACCCATTTTGAGTTGCTTTCCTTTATCAAAGCAGATCCAAGAACTTGTGTTGGCAGCCACCCTGAGGACGCTAGGGTGCTTACTGCTACAGATGAGCAACTGAAGGCTGGGCTGCTGCTGCTGGACTGGAATTTCCATGGAGAGAGTCATTTTGATTTTCACAATGGGAGAAAGTGATTTTGATTTTGAGAATGAAGCTGCTTAAGACTTCTGAGGATCACCTGGAGCTGCTGAAGACTTCTGAGGATCAGCTGGAGCTTCTGAGGCTGCTGAGGATTTCTGAGGGCCAGATGGAGCTTCCAAAGACTGAGGAAGCATGACTGTGGTGCTGGTATTCTGTACAAATATCATGGCTTTGTTAATGTGCATGAATATTCTTGTGGCTTTTTTAAGCCTTGTTTTCCCAGGAACAGAGATTGTGAAAGATTTGAGATGGATTGGACAATGTGAGCTCTAATGTGAAGCAGGAAATGCATGGAGAGTGGACAAGGAGCTGGGAGCTGTCTGCCTTTGAGCTCAGGTGCCAGTTGATTAGGTTCAGGTGGAAGCTGGGACCATGGAAGAGGAGCCATGGAAGCTGAGAGCCTTCCCCAAGTCAAGATGAAAAGACCTCTCCATGTATACTGAGTAGTGATTAATCTGTGATTTACTTGTGACCACAGGGTTGGATGGCCTGTGTATTTCCCACTACCCCTTAAGAGGGTACTGAGTAGTGAATGATGATTGAAGAGCAACTGATGACTGAATCATGAGTGATTTGTAACTTAGTGTGCCCTGTGGATGAAGGACTGTGACCTTTTGTACTTTATGATTGAATGATTGAGTTACTGAGTGATTGATTGACAAAATGATTATACTTTGTTCAAAACTATGTGACCACTTTGGTGAAAACTATGTGGCCATTTTGGTGATAAGTTGTTGAGTTATTATGTGCTTGTGAATGCTGTATTTTGATTTTCTGTGAATGTTTTGCTCTGATTTGTTATTGAATAGAGTGTTTACTATGCTATGTAATAAGAATCTTGAAAGCTGTTCACAGCAGCCATCCTCTGGAAAGCTGCTTGTGCTAGGCTTTACACACACACACACACACACACACACACACATGCATGCACACATGCACTCTAATGGCAAGCAAAGAAGTGCTTAGTGCCTTGTTTCAGCTATTTAATTATTTAGTACCTTGTTTCAGTTCAAGTTTTTTTTTATTATATCAAGTCTTTGTTAAGAAACAGAATTTCTGAAACCCACAGTGGGAAGAACTTACTGAAGCAACAGGAAGGGTTGGAACAGGGAGGAGCTAATTATCATATATAAGGAGAAGTACAAGCCGGGAAAGAGAAGAATTGAGAAGGGGAACTTTGTAGTGGCCAGGCACTTTATTTGTCTGTTCTGTTTGTGTTGATTTTTGCTTGTGATACTTTGTACAGAAGCCCTAGGACCTTCCTGGAAGCCTAAATGAGGATTTTCTTCTTGTCTGTTTATAGAAGTCCTGGAGGAGGGTTTCAGAGGTCCTGGGGATATACTGATGATTTGTATTGAGTTCTCAGACCTTGTTTGTGGATCTATGTTTATTTCACAGACAGAAAGTGAATTAATGATGATGTTGACCATGTGTATGAATGTTGTTTTTATCCTGTTAAGCTTTGTCTTCCCAGAAACAGAAACAGTAAAGGTCTTCAGGTGGACTGCACACTGTGAACTTCAATATGGAATGGGAACTGGATGAGGAGCTGAGAGCTGCCTACCTTTGAATGCAGGTAACAGTTGGGTAAATCCATGCAAAAGCTGGGACCATGGAAGGGGAACCATGAAATCTGATAACCAGTCTCGAGTCAAGATGAAAAGACCTATCCTTGGATACTTAATGCTGACTGAGAAGATCATTATACAATGTGAATGTATAGGGGTGAAGAACTTTGACCTTTGTACTTTGTGTCCCTTAAGGAGGCTTGCTCTTTAAGGATGATTGAATTAAGGACTTACTGAATGATATCTTTTGTTTAAAACTATGTGGCCACTTTGGTGAAAATAATGTGGCCACTTTAGTGATAACTTGTTATGTTATAACATTGTGAATGCTGTATTTTTGTTTTCTGTGAATGTTTTGCTTTAATTTACTTCTGAATAAATAGAGAGTTCACTATACTATGTGATCAGAACCTTAGAGCTATCCACAGCAGCAGTCCTCTGGAAAGCTGCTCATGCTTGGCTTTACATGCACACATAGACACACAGATATTTTTCCAGTCTCCTTTATTCCCCACAACATACTCTTCAATCCAATGACTCTGCCCTCAGCTCTGTTCTACAGACAAGACACGTTTTACCTCAGTCTCAGGTATTTTTCTGGTTGTCCTCCATACCTAAAATGTTCTCCTTCCTCCTACTGCCTTCATCCTGCCTACTGCCTTCCATGGCTTCCTTCAAGTTCCAGAAAAAAATCCCATATTCTCTAGGAAGTCGTTTCCCATCTCTGTTAATTCTACTACTTTGTTTCTTTTAATTATTTCCCATTTTTTCTTGTATACAGCTTGCTTGTATATATTTGTTTTTTTTCTCCATTAGATGTCAGCTCTTTGAGTGCAGGGAACTGTCATTTGCTACTTTTTGTATCCAGAGCTTAATGTAGGGCCTGGTACACAATAAGAATTTAGTAGATATTTCTTAACTGACTTACTGACATACATGTATGCATAAATTTTTGAACTGGCATCATGAAATAATATATTTATAGCTGGAAGGTACCTTGGAGGCCTTCTATTCCAGAAGGGTCAAACATGAAGAACTCCTCAGAACTTCCAGAACAAGATTAAAATGTCATTAGGAAATATTTAACAATTGTAATAAAAAATACATTAGCACACAGATAGTATCAGTATGTGATTTTGTAAGTCAGTATACACCCACTGAAATCATTAGGTAGAGATTAGTGACTCCTGTTTCTATATGAGTTTGATATGCCTGGTCTAGTCCAACCTCCTCATTTCATAAACGAGGCAGATGAAAGCAAGGGAAGTGATGTGAGTTAACTGCCCAAATTTACAAATGTAATAAGTGTCAGAAGCAAGACTCAAACCAAGCCTCCTGACCTCAAACCTAGAACTCTATGTTATGCCATGCTGCTTCTAGATTTTGAACCAAAACAAAATGCAATATTTTTACAGAAAAAAATACATTTTGTAGTATTGGAGAGTTCACATTATAATTATAAATAATATCCTTCAGCACTGGTATGTGTCTGACTTCAAACAATAAATTTTCACTCCTTTCAGGAGCTGGGAAATAAGTTTATTATATAGAGTTCCCAGGGAGCAATTACATTAGCAATAAAACAGGCTCCTAAAATAGTTTGAGAAGACTTCCCCTTATAACCCTACTCCCTTTAACATCTACAGAAGAAACTCAAAAAGACATCAACTTTGATAAAAACATAAATAAATGGATTTAGCCTAAATTGGCTGGGTAGATGTTTAGGGTTCTAGACTATAATGTCAATATTAATATATATATATATATATATATATATATATATCCCTCTGACACATCCAGGTGACAGCCCCTCACCCTTAGGGATTAATTGGCATTTGAAAGAGTGATTAATCACATTTATAAAGTGAAATGAATATGGCTATCCAAAAATGAAAGAGGAAAATACCCACACGATTCATAAAATCATCTCTGTAGAATTTGAGAATAGTCTCAGCAATAAAGATCTCTCATTGAGACCTCTAACCATTTATTCCTCAGTCAGAGGTCCTATAAAGAATCAAGACTCAGTTCTAATATGGCCTTCTTCATGAAATCTTTTCTGATCTTCCCAGCCAGTACTGATGGCTCCTCCGTTTTCTCAGAACACTATGATTTTTCTATTATATTCAAATTTGTATAATACCAGTGCTTATGTCCATGTCTCATATCTCTTACAAGAGTGTAAGTTCTTTGAGGACAGGAAATCTGTCTTATTGATCTTTATATCTATCACTCCATATCCCACAAGTTCTAGCCTAGGTCATTGAACATAGCAACTACTTCATCAATATTTCTAGAATTAAACTGAATAAAATCAAGGACTCAGAATAGAAGCTAGAATGGGTAAAATCAAGCCAGAATGAAAACTAATATCAAATCCAAAGCCAGTACCATAAATGTAGGAATCAAAAAGGGTTTCTTGAGTTTGACAGTAAGGGAGTCCCACACAGGAATACAGACTCCCCAAGGAAGAGAAGAATACAACTTATGTAGGTTTCAATTTAGGCATGAGGTGAATTGGGTGTGGGATACCTTTGAATTGAACAGAATTCTTTGCTAGGGGCTTGCAGGGTAGGAATAGAGGATGAAATATCCCTCGGTTAGGGCTTATTGCTGTGGTAACAGGGAGGACTTTTCTTGTTAACTACCTGTTGTAACTATATCCTAATAAATAGGACTTTCTTTGCTGTCTCAGCAGTAAGCAAGGTCCCAAATGGGGGTGGGGGAGGGAAATTGTAATGTAAAAAGGGTAAGGGACAAAATGGTGCTACTGCAGTCAAAATAGAGTTTCTTTAATTTTTTCTCTTCTATCTACATTAGTGTAGGAAGAGACAATAAGGAGTTAAAGACAATAAAAAGATTAAACTTATTAGAGAGAGTGAAAACTTAGAACAATTTCATACTTCTAAAGATTTAGAAACAAAACAAGTCTTGGAGATATTTTAGTCATACACCTGAATTATATAAATAAGGAGACTGAGGTACAGGATTGTTAAGTCTGAAGTCCAAAGTCAGAAAAAGAGTAAGAAACAGAGCCAGAATTCTAAGTCAGGTCCTCTGATTCCAAATCAAACATCTTTCCATGCAAGCATGCAGAGAATTTATAAATTTGGTTTTCATTTTCTTCCCCTTCTCTAAGTATAGACATCATAAACTGGAGCAAATGTACAAAGAGGAAATCTATGATAGAGGAAACATGATCATCATGTTTCAAAATGGGAATGAAAATAGCATCTACTTTCCAGGATTATTGTAAGAATAGTGGCGTTCAAACCTTAAGGTGTTATATAAATGTTAGCTATTATTATCTGAGAGTATAGAAGGATCATTCTCAAGGTATATCAAAGGAGGAAGGGAAGGGGGAAATGCCCATAAAAATGGACGTTATTATTACTTTCA
Organism: Petaurus breviceps papuanus; assembly: GCF_028583685.1. Lineage (NCBI taxonomy): Eukaryota > Metazoa > Chordata > Mammalia > Diprotodontia > Petauridae > Petaurus > Petaurus breviceps. The sequence goes on from NW_027187352.1 coordinate 14,402,117, forward strand.
AAAAGCATCTAAACTTATTCACATGCTAACTTTCTCATAGTTGCCAAATTTCTATGAGTATAATCAACATACGCATTGAACTTACTCTTTTTTTCTTTCTTTTTTTTTTCTTTTTTGTTTTTTGGAGGGCAATTGGGGTTAAGTGACTTGCCCAAGGTCACATGGCTAGTTCAGTGTGTGTTTGTGTGTGTGTGTGTGTGTGTGTGTGTTAAGTGTCTGAGGCCAGATTCGAACCCAGGTCCTCCTGACTCCAGGGCCAGTGCCCTATTCACTGAGCCACCTAGCCATCCCTTCTTCTTTTTTTTTTTTAATTTACTTATTTACCTTTAGTTTGCAATATTTAGTCCTACAAGTTTTTGAGTTCCAAATTTTCTCCTCCTTCCTCTTCTCCCCACTCCCTCCCATGGTGGCATGCAATCTGGGTTCCACAAATAACTTCATATTAAACATTGTTTAAATTGTTAAAGTTGTAAAGAAGGATTATGACCAGTGAAATGAATAATGAAAAAGAAGGAACAAAACAAAACAAAAAAGAGAGAGAGCAGGTAGTTTGCCTCAATCTGCATTTAGACTCTAATTCTTTCTCAGGATGTGGATAGCCCTTTCCATCATGAGTCTTTTGGAGTTGTCTTAAAGCCTTGTGTTGCTGAGAGGGGCCCAATCTATCTAAATCAGTCATCACAGATATGAAGTGTCTGTAATTGTGTGCAATGTACTCCTGGTTCTGCTGTCCTCGCTCAGAACCAATTTATATAAGTCTCTCCAGGTTATTATGAAGTCTGTCTAATCCTCATTTCTTATAGCTCAATAGTATTCCATTACATTCATATACCACAGCTTGTTTAGCCATTCCCCAACAGACAGGCATCCCCTTGATTTCCAAATCTTTGCAACCACAAAAAGAGCTTCTATAAATATTTTTGTACATATGAGTCCTCTTCCCGCTTCTATGATCTCTTTGGGATACAGTCCTAGAAGTGGTATTGCTGGGTCAAAGGGTATGCACATTTTTAAAGTATCTGTTCATTCCACTGATCCACTACTTCATTCCTCAGCCACTACCAAGTAGTTTTGTTGACTTCTGCTTTATCATACAGTTTAAAATCTTGTATGTCTAGGTCACCTTCCCTATCATTTCTTTTCATTAATTCCCTTGATATTCTGAACTTTTTGGTCATTCAGATGGATTTTGTTACTATTTCTTCTAATTCTATAAAATATTTTTTAGTAGTTTGATTGGTATGTCACTAAACAGATAAACTAATTTAGTTTAAGTTGTAATTTTTATTACATTAGCTTGACCTAACCACGAGCAACTGATGTTTTCCCAATTATTTAGATCTGATTTTATTTGTGTGAAAAGTGTTTTGTAATTGTGTTCATGTGGTTCCTGGGTTCATTTTGGTAGATAGACTCCCAAATATTTTATGAAGTTTACAGTAACTTTAAATGGAACTTCTCTTTCTATTTTTTGCTATTGGACTTCATTAGAAATATAGAGGAAAAGCAGAGGATTTACTGGGTTTATTTTATATTCTGCAAGTTTGCTAAAGTTGTTTATTATCTGAAGTAGTTTTTTTTTTACTTGATCCTCTAGGATTCTCTAAGTATATCATCCTATCATCTGCAAAGAGTGAAAGCTTAATCTCTACTTTGCCTAATCTAATTTTTTCAATTTCTTTTTCTTCCCTTATTGCTACAGCTAACATTTCTAGTAACAAATTGAATAACAGGGGTGATAAACCTTGTTTCACTACCAATCTTATTGGAAATGCTTCTAGCTTATCCTTATTACATGTAATACTTGTTAATGGTTTTAGATAGATGCTACTTATTATTTTAAGGAAGACTCCATTTATTGCTATGTGTTCTAGTGTTTTTAATAGGAATGGATGTTATATTTTGTGAAAAGTTTTTTCTGTCTCTATTGAGATAAGAATACATTTGCTACTAGTTTTATTGATGTTATGATTGATTATACTGATAGTTTTCCTAATATTGAACCAGCATTGTATTCCTGAAATGAAACCTACCTGATCAAAGTGTATTATTCTCATGATAATTTTGCATCTATATTTATGAGGGAAATTGGTCTATAATTTTCCTTCTCTATTTTGGCTCTTCCTGATTTAGAGATCAGTACCATGATTTTATCATAAAAAGAATTTGGTATGACTCCTCCAATTTTCCCAATTATTCTATAAAGTAGTGGAATTAATTGTTCTTTAAATGTTTGATAGAATTCACTTGCAAATCAGTCTGGGCCTGGAGATTTTTTTCCTAAGGAGTTCATTGATGGCTTGTTCAATTTCTTTTTTTTTTTTTTTTGAGATGGGATTACTTCAGCATTTTACTTCCTCTTTAGTTAATCTGGGCAATTTATATTTTTGTAAATATTCATCCATTTCACTAAGATTGTCAAAGTAATTCCTAATTATTGTTTTAATTTCCTCTTCATTGGAGGTAACTTCATTCTTTTCATTTTTGACACTGGTAAATTGGTTTTCTTTCTTTGTTAAATAAAATTGGATAAAGATCCATTTATTTTATTGTTTTTTTATAAAGCCAGCTTAGTTTTATTTATGAGTTCAATAGTTTTCTTCATTTCAATTTTATTAATCTCTCCTTTGGTTTTCAGTGTTTCTAATTTAGTGTTTAATTGGGGAATTTCAATTTGTTCTTTTTCTAACTTTTTAAATTGTGTGCTCAATTCATTGATCTCCTTTTTCTCTATTTTATTCATGTAAGCATTCAGAGATATATAACTTCCCCTAAGAACTGTTTTCACTGCATTAAATAACTTTTGGTATTTTGTCTCATTATTGTCATCGTCTTGAATGAAGTTACTGATTGCTTCTATGATTTCTTGTTTGACCCACTCATTCTTTAGGATTAGATTATTTAGTTTCCAACTGGTCTTTAGTCTATTTTTCCATGGTCCTGTATTGCATGTAATTTTTATTGCATCATGATCTGAAAAGGTTGCATTTAATATTTCTGCTTTTCTGCACTGAAGTGTAAGGTTTTTATGCCCTAGTACATGATCAATTTTTATGTATGTGCCACGTACCACTGAGAAGAGGGTATTTTCCTTTTTATCCCCATTCACTTTTCTCCAGAGGTCTATCATATCTACCCTCTCTAAAATTCTATTCACCTCCTTAATTTCTTTTTTGTTTATTTTGAGATTAAATTTATCAAGTTCAGAGAAGGGGAGGTTGAGGTCACTGTAATGGTAATGAAACTTAAAGATCCCTTTGTATTGGAAAATTGAGGTACTCAGTACCTAGTTCAAATTAAGCCTCTGTTAAAGAAACAGAAGGTTTTAACTCCTGTTGCTGAAGTAACAGGAAGGGGCTGAAAAGGGAGGAGTAATACTTTATATAAGGAAAAGGCCCAGGGAGGGAGAGTCAGAACTCCTTGGGATAAGCTTTGTGGAGGCAGAAGCAGCTGCAGAGGAGGAGGCTGAAGAGGAAAAGCACAGGCTGCAGAGAATGATTTTGATGTTGGGAAACTGGGTGAAGTGATTTTGATTCTGGTAACCAGCCAGAGCTTCTTCTGGGGGACTACCAGCTTCTTCTTGGGAGCTGCTAAAGACTGAGGAAGCATGACCGTGATACTGGTACTTTACATGAACCGGTTTGTGGCTTTATTAAGCTTTGACTTCCTGGGAACAGAGATTGTGAAGAATTTAAGGTGAATTGGACATTGTGAGCTTCAGTGTGGAATAGGAACAGCATGGAGAGCTGGGCAAGGAAGTGAGAGCTGTCTGCTTTTGAACTCAGGTGACAGTTTGGTGAATCCAGGTAGGAGTAGGGAACCATGGAAGGGGACCCAGGGAATCTGAGAGACTACCCTGAGTCAAGATGAAAGATACTGTGTACTAACTGAGAAGATTGTAACTTGTTTGTGACTAAGGGGTGGATGGCCTGTGTATTTTACACTACCCCTTAAGAGAGTGCTGAGTAGTGACTGATATTGTATCTTAATGTGCCCCATGAGTGGAGAACTTTGACTATTGTATTTTGTGACCATTAAGGAGGCCTCCTTAAGGATGACTGAATGATTGAGTTACTAAGTGATTGATTGACTAAATGATTATACTTTGTTGAAAACTGTGTGACCACTGTGGTGAAAACTATATGGCCATATTAGTGATAAGCTGTTGTGAATGCTGTATTTTGATTTTCTGGTATAAGTTGTAACATTGTGAATGCTGTACCTTGATTTTCTGTGAATGTTTTGCTCTAATTGGTTATTGAATAAATAGAGTGTTCACTATATTATGTAATCAGAACCTTGAAATTCTGTTCATGTCAGCATTCTTCTGAAAAGCTGCTTGTGCTTGGTTTTACAGTCACCCCTTATAATTTTGCTATCTTTTTCTTCCTCTAGCTCCCTTAACTTCTTCTCTAAGAATCTGGATGCTATACCACTTAGTGCATATATGTTTAGCAATGCTATTGCTTCATTGTCAATGGTGCCTTTTAGCAGGATAGAGTTTTCTTTCTTCTCTCTTTTAATTAGATCTATTGTTGCTTTTGTTTTTTCTGAGATTAGTATTGCTATCCCTGTTTTTTTTAGCTTTAGCTGAAGCATAATTATTCAACTCCAGTCTTTTACCTTTACCCTGTGTGTATCTCCCTGTTTCAAATGTGTTTCTTGTAAACAGCATATTGTAGGATTATGTTTTTTAATCCATTCTGCCATCTACTTCCATTTTATGGGATAATTCATCTCATTCACCTTCACAGTTATGATTACAATTTGTGTCATTTTCTACTTCCTATTCCCTCCCCTGTTTATGCTTTTTTTTCTCCCTTCTCCTTTCCCCTCCTTAAGAGTTTTCCTTTTGACCACTGCCTCCCTCAATATTCCCTCCCTATCAGCCCATCTCCCTTTTTCTACCCTTTCCTCTTACTATTTCTTCCCTCCCTTCTAACAACTACCCCTCCCCTTCCCCTTTACTCTCCTAGTACCTGTAGGGAATGTGAGATTTTTATACTTAACAGAGTATGTTATTCCCTCCTTGAACCAAATCTGGTGAGAGTAAGTCTCAAACAATGCTCCTCTCCCTCCCTTCTTTCCCTCTAGTATAATAAGTTTTTGTGCCTCTTCACTTTAAATTTTTCTGCTTCAATGAATATGTTATTCCCTCCTTGAACTAAAACCAGTGACAGTAAATCTCATACAATGTTCATCTCTCTCCCTTCTTTCTCTCTACTATAATATGATTTTATGCCTCTTTATGTGGCATAATTTATCCTTTTCTGCCTCTTCCTTTCCTCTTTTCCCATTACAATCCCTTTGTACCCCTCAATAAGCTTTATTATTATCACTTTAGTTAATTTATATCCACACCCTCTATCTATGTATATCCTTTTAAAATTCCATGATAATTATACAATTCTCAATATTGACAGGTATCATCCTCCCATATAGGGATGTATACAGTTTGTTCCTATTGAATAACAAACTGTGTGTGTGTGTGTTTTCCCTGTTTATCTTTTTATGTCTCCAAAGTCTTATATTTGGAGATCAAATTTTCCATTGAAATTTGACCTTTTCATTAGGAAGGTCTGGAAGTCCCTTATTTCATTGAATTACCATCTCCTTACCTAAAATATTATGTTCAGTTTTTCTGGGTAGTTGATCCTTGGTTGCAGTCTAATCTCCTTTACTTTATGATATATCATATTCCAATCCCTTCTATCTTTTTTTCTTTTTTTTTTTTGTTATGGAAAGGCATGATAATTGGTGTTAAGTGACTTACCCAAGGTCACATGGCTAGTAAGTGTTAAGTGTCTGAGCCTGGATTTGAACTCAGGTCCTCCTGACTCTATGACTGGTGCTCTGTTCACTATGCCACCTAGCTGCCACTCCCTTTGATCTTTTAATGTAGAAACTGCTAGGTCCTGTGTGATCCTAACTTTAGTTCCACAATCTTTGAATTGCTTCTTTCTGACTATGTGTAGTATTTTCTCCTTGACCTAATAATTCTGTAATTTGGCTATCATATTCCTTGGAGTTTTCAATTTGAAATCTCTGTCAGGAGGTATTCAATGAATTCTTTTAATTACTATTTTACCCTCTGGTTCTAGGACCTCAGGCTAGTTTTCCTTGATGATTTGTTGGAAGATGTTGTCTAGGCCTTTTTTTTAATTTGTGGCTTTCCAGTAGATCAATAATTCTTAGATTATCAAACCTGGATCTGTTTTCCAGGTTAGTTCTTTTCCAATGAGATATTTTATGTTTTCTTCTATTTTTTTTTCATTCTTTAGATTTTGTTTCACTGATTTTGGATGCCTTATAGAGTCATTAGCTTCAATTTGTCTAATTCAAATTTTTACCAAATTGTTTTCCTCAGTTTTTTGAACCTGTTTTTTCCATATTTTCAGCTTTTACTTTTAAGGAGTTATTTTCTGCAGTTATATTTTATACCTCTTTTCCCATTTGACAAATTTTACTTTTTAAGGAATTGTTTTCTTCAGTGATCTTTTTTTTTTTCATTTTGCCTGTTGTATTTTTAAAATAATTGGTCGATTTATTTTCTACCTCTCTAATTTGGCTTTGAAAATCCTTCTTGAGTTCTTCCAATAATGCTTTTTGGACATGAGACCAGTTCATGTTCCCTTATGAGGTTTCAGATTTGGGTATAGGATCAATGCTGTCCTCTTCTGAATTTGGTGCTTATAGCTCACCATAAGAGGAGTCTAAAGCTTTGTTTTTTTCAATTTGCTTTTTGCCCATTGTGGTTGACTATTTCTTGGCTTTTAAAGTGGATCTCTGCTCCTGTGGCACAGAGGGCCCTGACCCACTTTTCTTATCCTGGGAGTTAGGGGCCTGGTTATTGACTTTGTGTGTTGTGGTCTCTGAGTGCCTAGAGTATGACCATGGCCAGGACTTTTGGTGTTTCCTGTTTCCCCAGGTTACACTGAAACTCACAGCATGAGGTGTGGGGATGAGTAGTCTGACCACTTCAGGATTCTGCCTCCATGTCCCTGAGCTAGAGCTTAAGCAGGCTTAGCTGCTGGTGACCAGGGCCATGATGGTGTCTGTCAATTTCCCTGGTTGTGTGAAGGTACACCTGGAGTTCTAGTGTTAGCACATGCTGTCTCCACCCTCCTGGAGATTAAGATCTCCTGCTGGTTGTCTTAGATGGGGATTTTTGGGATGCCTCTCTCTCTGCACCTTAGCCTCAGCACAACCACAGCCACACCCTTCCTTGAGGACTCCCAAGCCTCCAGTTGGTTCTACTATTTCAGGATTTTACCCTAGGGCAATATTCTGTGGGTTTTTCAAGGCCAGAGAGGGAGATTAGAGCAGTTATAGTTTAATCCATCATCTTGGCTCCCAGAAATTGAGGTAGATGATTTTTAAACATCCTGACTGTGGGATGATAGTCCCAGAAGTAGCTGCTGCCACTGCCCCAAGCCCTGTGCTTTTCTCTTACCAAGCTCCAACAGACCCCTTTCCTGTGATAAGAGGTCTGGGAACTGCCCCTGTGGTGGGTGAGTCAGATCACCTGGGCTCGCCCTGGCTCTCCTATGGTTGAGTCTGTGCTGGTGGAGCCCACACTCCAAACTAAGCGTTCCCCTGCCTAGTGCAACTAATCCTACCCTTCTGCACTTTCCTGGGCTGTAAATATGCCACATTTCTTCTTCCAGTGGATTCTGTCATTCTAAAATACATTCAGATTCTCTTTTTAGAAGTTACCGAAGGAATTCATGGGCAAGTTCATGTGAGGTTTTGCTTTCATTCTGCCATCTTGGCTCCACTCCCTAAACTTACTCTTGATGAAAGTTTGAAAAGTGAATTGATAGGTTTCACAAATATTTTTTTTTGCAAAAGGCCACATTTTTACATTTCCTCAATTGACACTATATTTAGACCATGCAACAGTCTATTCTTTGTTGATGATTATTTTTTTTAATCATTTGATTTGGCAAAGCAAAATGAAAACTTAAAAAATCTCTCCTCCAAAAACGAGTCTCCCATGAATATATCAAAGTGATTTAATAGCAGAAACAACTGTACTCAGTGACCTTCTTGTTTTTAATATCAGGTAAGGTATAAAATAAGATGATATATGATTATTGGTGATGTTTGCCAACTTTATCAAAGATGATGAGCATATACCCAATATGCAAGCAGAAATTCTCAAGTGTGGTGGAGTTGTATTTTTTTGATTATGACATTGAATTGATTATATCAAGTCCTGGCACATAGCAGAGCTGTCTATATGAGATTCATAAATAATCAAGAGTGATTAGTCGAACTATTCATGGTGGGGGTAAGAGAAAGTGGATGAAGAATGTCGATTGTCTAGAATATGACATGCATTTAGATGGAAAATCTATTGAGATTGTCTATAAATAAGTTGAAAACTACATCTTGGAGATAATGCCCATAGTAATGAGATTGCATACTCATTGAGACTTTCACACCTTGAAATTTCAATGAGTATGTAATATCTCTAGAGACTAGAATCTTCTATAGAAAGAGTTAAACTATCATGAAGCCATCAGTCCTAGAGAGACTCATCTTTTTATTTGGGATAGGTTCAAAGGGTGCTTGGGTTTCTGTGAAATTGGAGACATTGTCTCTGGAGAGCTAGAGATGTCCAGGGTAAGATCCACAAAAAGCTAGAGAGCTTACTTCATTGAGATGTCTCTTCATTGAGATGTCTCAGTTCTTTAAAGAACTGAGGAAAAGGACACATTTCAGTTGCCTATTTTTCCATCTTCACCATAGATATAAATGACACAAGAATTCAAAGTGGATATTTTGTCCAAAATCAAAGTAAACCTCAGTTCTGAGCTACTGGAACTTAACTGGAACTTCTCTGTTGTTCTTTCTCCTAAAAACCCAAAGAAGGCAAATAAATATAGGACAAGAGAGTAAAGAACATTCTGATTCATACAAAACCTTTCCCTTATTATTCCACCAATTATTCCTTCTTCTAGTCTACCTAACACAGCCAAAGGCCCAACTAGAAGTGAGCTAAAAATTATGCACAAAATTCAATCAACTATTTGTGAGTAAACATCATCATCCTAGCCACCTATGATCCATAATTCAGACACACTAATCAAAATACTGAATGCAAACTATGTCCTTTGAAAAAATGATGGGCATGTAGCTTAAGTTTATATACATGATTAAGAAAGAAATTACAAGATCTCAAGCTGGCAGGCACCATCAAGACCATCTAATTCAAACCTCTCATTTTACAAATGAGGAAAAGAAGGTCCAAAAAAGGCTAAAGGACCAAGGAAAGTCATAAAAAGTGGAGATGGGATCAAAGGTAAGATCCTTTATATATATATAATGGTGCATCATACTACATGATGAAACATTTCCCCAGTAATGTTCAGTAAATTACAATACAATAAATATCCTGTTAAGATTTGATCCAATTCAATCCAATTCAAACAATTCAGTTTTATTTATTAATTATTTATAATATGCAAGAAATTTTCTGTGCTCAGTCTTGAGAAAGCAAATAAGAAAAAGAAACAATCTGTCCTCAAGAAGTTGGAGTCTAATAGGGCTGATCTCGTAAACAAAAGAAAATGTAATAAAATCAAAGGAAAAACAGGAAAAACCAAATCACTCTAAGAAAATTTGAGAGGAGGAAGGGGCAAAGATTATCATTTAGAAGTCTGTGGAGGCTCCATTGAGATTTTCTTGAGCTAGATTTAGAATGTGCACCTAGACACTAAATTATATCAGTTATTTGATGTGGCAATAAAGGGAGCATGGCACAACTAGTAAGCATTATATCCAAAATTAGAACAGAAAAAAAAAATGCTGTACTCTTCCCATGATGTTAGGCAGTGCCTCAAATTTTATACAATGTACTGAAATCTGAATCAACAAAACATTTTTTTTTGACATTGTGAGCAATTCATTCAAGGAAAAAACCTGAAGATGCTAGAATTAATGAGCATTTAATAGCATAGAATATTAATAACAATGAAACTGATTATACTTTTGGGGGGTGTTATTATTTTTTTAATGCTTTATTAAATTCTGACTCACATCATTCATTTCCGCCAAATTTTGAGTTACAAATTTTCTCCCTGTTTTTCCCCTACCCACCGCCCCAAAATAGCATTCCCACAGGATATCGCCTCCTCCAATCTGCTCTCTCCCATATTTTCTCCCATACCCCTTTCAACTTTTCCAGTGGATCTCTATGCCCCAGTGCCTGTATATCTTATTTCCTAATTACATGTAAAACAGTATAATTATTGTGTATATATATATATATACATAAACATATATATGTATATATTTGAGTATTTGATTTTAAAACTTTGAATTCCAGATTCATTCCCTTCCTTCCTTGTCACCCACCCTTACTGGGAAGATAAGCAGTTCAGTATAGGTTGTACATGTGCGGCTAATGCAAAACAATAACATAGTAGATATATTGTAAAAGACTGACTATATTTCCCTCCCTCCTATCCCACCTCCCACTTGTTCTATTCTCTACTTTGATCCTGGCCCTTTTCAAAAGTGAGTGCTTCCAACTTCCCTCCCCCCCAGCGTGTCCTCCCTTCCATCATCCCTCTCTCATCCCCTTCCCCCACTACTCTCCTGTAGGGTAAGTTACCATATTTAGTGTGTATTTCATTCCCTCCTGAAGCCAAATTCAATGGGAATAAGTTTCAGCCATTCCCTTTTGCCTTCCTATTCTTCCTCTCCATTGTAACCATTTTCCCTTGCCTCTTTTACATGAGATAGCTTACCCCATTCTGTCTCTCCCCATCTCCTCTCATTATATTCCTCTCTCACCTCTTAATTTCACCTTTTAAGTATAATGCCTTCCTGTTAAATTAGTCCTGTGCCCTCTGTCTATGTATACCTGTAAACATATATATACACATTCACATATGTATTCATATGCCCATATACCCTCATATATATATATTCCCTTCAACTACTGAGAAAAGTTTCACAAGTTACAATTATTGTTTTTCCATGTAGGAATGTTAACAGTTCAACTTTGATAAGTTCCTTATGATTTTTTTCCCTGTTTACCTTCTCATGCTTCTCTTGCTTCTTGTATCTAAATGTCAAATTTTCTATTCAACTCTGGTTTTTTCAGCAAGAATGCTTGAAAGTCCTCTATTCCACTGAATGACCATATATTCCCCCTGAAACATGATACTCAGTTTTGCTGGGCAGGTGATTCTTGATTTTAATCCCAGCTCCTTTGACCTGTGGAATGTCATATTCCAAGCCCTTCGATCCCTCAGTGTAGAAGCTGCCAGACCCTGGGTTATCCTGACTGTGTTTCCACAATATTTAAATTGTTTCTTCCTGGCTACTTGTAATATTCTCTCCTTAATCTGGGAATTCCAGAATTTGGCTATAATATTCCTAGGAGTTATCTTTTTGGGATCTTTTTCAGAAGGTGATTGGTGGATTCTTTCAACCTCTATTTTGCCCTCTGGCTTTAAAACATCAGGGCAGTTTTCTTTGAGAACTTCCTGGAGAATGATTTCCATGTTCTTACATTGATTGCTTTCAAGTAGTCCAATAATTTTTAACTTATCTCTCCTGGATCTATTTTCCAGGTCAGTGGTTTTTCCCATGAGATATTTCACATTGCCTTCTATCCTTTCATTTGTTTGGATCTGTTTAACAGCATCTTGATTTCTCATAAAGTCATTAGCTTCTATTTGGTCCAATATAATTCTGAATCAATGATTCTCCCCATTGAGTTTTTGAGATTCTTTTTCCACCTGGTAAATTTGGCTATTTAAGGCATTCTTCTCCTCATTGCCTTTTTGAGCCTCTTTTGCCATTTGAGTTAGTCTATTTTTAAGGTATTATTTTCCTCAGTCAGGCTGTTGTCTCTCATTTCGTAATTGTCTTGCATTGTTCTCATTTCTCTTCACAATTTTTCTTCCACTTCTCTTATCTGCTTCTTAAGGTCCTCTATGGCCTGTAACCAGCTTGTATTTTCCTTTAAAGCTTTTGTTGCAGGAGTTCTGACTTCACTGTCTTCCTCCTGTTCCATGCTTTGCCCCTTTTTGTCCCCAAATAGGAGTCTAATGTTGTAATCTTCTGTCTGCTTTGTTTCATTTGCCTGGCCATGTCTCCCCTCAGTCACTAGATTCCTGGGCTTTTTGCCACAGTAGGACACTGCCACCAGACAGGGGAGCTTTCATCCCAAACGCTGGGGTTTTCTCAGCTGCTGGAGGTATTAGATGGGTGCCCTCTCTGAGGTCTGGTAAGTTGGACACACACCTGAGGTCATCCACCCTAGACTGCAATCCAGATCCAAGCAGTTTAAAGCAAGAGCAATTACCCCTCAGACTGGTGCTTGGTCCCTGCAATGTAATGCCAAGCAGAGGCAACTTCCCAAGGTTCAAAATACTAGCATAGGTGCTCTACATTTTATTCTGTGTCAAATTAAGAACAGAGAAGGTCAAAATATGACATCATTCAAAATACAGCATTTACTAAGGGTGATTAAATAATCTCCAAGTACTACCCCACCCCTGGACCTTCCATTCATTCAATCAATTACAAAGTCCCTGTTCTAAATACTACTCCACCCCTAGGCTGTACCTTCATTTAGTCCATCACAAAGCCCCTCTTCTCAAATGGAGATTAGTTTCCAAACACAAGTAAAGTACCCTCATTTGTTCAATGACAGAGCACAAAAAGGTCAAAAGTTCCCCACCCCTGGATCACAATTGAATCTACCCCAGAGTTACATCAAGTTTAAGCACAGCACTTAATAGCCAAATGGAGGTCTTTTCTTCATCTTGACATGAGGCAAGTTCTCAGCAATCTTAGTTCCTGGGGAGACAAGGCTTAGCAAGGCCACAAGATACATTGCCAGTCCCTTCATTAATTCATCCTCTGTCTGTAGAACAGTCCTAGAACCCCTGAAAACATTAGCAAAACCCTCTCCCAGGATTTCTGTAAACATACAACAAGAAAATCCTTCTTCAGGGCTTCTAAACCAACAGAAAGGTTCCCAGACCCCTGCAACAACAGCACTGTCCTTCACCAGTGGACAGTATTCACTCTCTGTCTGCAGGACAGTCTCAGGAGCTCTTAGCCAACAGCCAGGTTCCAGAAAAGTACCAGCAAAACAGCCATGTCTCCTCAGTCCTTGGCAGCTCAGGGGGCAGGTCTCAAAAGTCCAGGGCAATTCAAAGTGGCCCCCAGCAATTCTCTCAGTCTCTCTCTGCCTCCACGAGGTGCTGCTTCCAAAAAGTTCTTCTGCCTCTCTCTTGTCTCTCCAAATCTACATCACCAGCTCCTCCCAGTTCAGGACTCTCTTTTCACATCAACAAGTCCATCCCACAGGTGGGATTAACAAGCTCTGGGTTTTAACACAATAAATTTGAAAACCAAGCCAATACAGGGGAATCTTTATATTCCATTACTATCACAGTCCCCCTACACTGTGCAGGCCAGGAGCTAAAGCTGCCACGTGTTGCTGGCTGGCTGTGCCAGAGTCTCTGCAGCTTCTTGCCCCGGGGGAAGGGAAGGCTAGGAGGGGGGGCAAAATCCACACACTCCCTCTTACTGAGTCCCAAAGTCCAGACTGCACTGACCTCTCACTTTGTCCTTCACATCTATGTGTTGATAAATCTGGAAACGGCCACAGCTGCTGCTGATCTGGGGTCCCTCTGGCCAGTGGCTGGTCAGGCCTGCCCTGGGGCTAAAGCCTGGGTGTGGGGCTGGGCTCAGCAACCAGAGCACTGTACTGGCTGATTCCTGCTGGCCTGCTGGGCTGTTCTCAGAGGGAGGTTAGCTTCTTTGTGTCATTTTGTGGGTTCTGCAGCTCCAAAGTTTGTTTAGAGTCCCCTTTTACATGGATTGGGGAAGGTGGAAGCCGGAGTTATGGGGAAGTCCTGCTTCTGCTCCCTGAATCAACAAATCTTAATGTTTGAAATACCTGAGAGAGAACTCTCTAAGAAAAGCAAGATGGCTTCTTTTTACTCTTCCAGAGAAAGCCAAGTGAGCTCTTTCTTCTTTCTGAAGCAGTACATTTAGAGAAGTTACTCAGACTCTCTCATAACATTCTCATGTGAATGCCTCCATGAGGAGGCTGATGACAGAAGGGCTCTTCTCTCCATGTGCAGAAGGTATAATAGCTTGTAGAACTAGGAGGCTTGCTTAGAAAAACAGGTGGTATTAAAATGATTAGGGGGTTTTATTAGACTGCAAACCCAATATGACACAACAGTGTGAAATGGAAGGCAAAAAGTTATGTTTTATTTGCTTCATTAACTGTCCAAAACAATGGAAATTCTTATACTTTATCTAGGAGTGAGAAAGTTGTGACCTTGAGGTCACATGTGGCCTTCTAGGTCCTCAAGTGCAACCCTTTGACTGAATCAGAACTTCACAGATCTATGTACTTGAGGACTACAGGGCCACATGTGACCTTGAGGACAAGTTCTCCATCCCTGCTTTATACCATCAAATTCAGACCACAGCTTTTGGATACCCCAATTTAGAAAGGACATTGATAAACTGAACAGCTCCATAAAAGCTCAACCAGAATGGTAAGAGGCCTGGACTCATACCATGGGAAGAATTGGAAATGCATAGCCTGGAGAATTGTACGTGAGGAGAGGGAAGCAGCATGTTAGTTACATTAAGGTATTGGAGTAACTATCTTGTGGAGGAAGACTTAAGCTAGTTCTAATTGAAGGGAGAATTAAGATCAAAGGGCAAAAATGTCATAGAATAAGGAAATATAACAATTCAATCAATCAGAGGTGTCCAAAGATGAAAAGGTTTGCCTTGGGAAATCTTGAGTCCTAAGAGCTCTTCTATAGGAGGTCATCCTTCTAACTGGAATTGGTATCAAATCTTCTTGTGATAAGGCTTTTTATGTAATATTATATAGAGGAAGGGGGTAGGATACACAGAGAGACAGACAGATATGGAAAGAGGTACAGAGACAGAGGCTAGGCAGAAAGACAGGGAAAGATAGTGATACAGAAGTAGAGATAGAGATGGAGAATGAGAACCAGAAGCAGGGAGACAGTAAAAAAAAATTCAGGGTGAGAGAGCCCAAGGTCACATGGGAACTTAATAATAGGATTGGGAGCAGGACTGATGCCTTCTGACTCTCATGCTTAGAGCAGTGTTCTTTGTACTAAGCCATGTTCCAAACCTGTCAAGGTAGAATCGTCTGTGGTTAAAAACTGCTTCTTAAAGTATTTAGAATCAGCATGTATTACAACCAGGTGCATCTATATCTGGCACGACAGGGAGCAAGCCACCCACCAACCTTCCTGGCTGCCTGCTCACAGCTGGCTGATGAACAACCATCAATTTCTCCTTGTACTGAGCCTCTTTGTAAATTCCCTCAGTGATGCTTAGGGAACCCCACTGATTTACAGGCATCTAGTAAACCTCAGGGTAAGGAAGGTTGTTTTCCAATAGTGGAGGGGGAATGGTGCTGAATTTTAAGCCTCATAGCAAAATAAAATACTTTGCCTTCATAGGGTGTGTGTGTGTGTGTGTGTGTGTGTGTGTGTGTGTGTGTGTGTGGTGTACGTTTGTGTATATGCATGTGTACATATGCAGTGTGATATATTGTGTGTGTGTGTGTAATGTGCATATGTATGTGTGCGGTGTTTACATTGATATATATGGTGTTTGTATGTGAATGTGTGAGATGTGTGTGTGTGTGTGTAAATATTTTTTCCTCTGTATTCCCAGTGCCCATTATATTTCCTGGAACCTAGTATGAATTTATTAAATGTTTATGAAGTAAAACTGAGAAATATCTTTTTGCTCAATCCCTCCCTTTTTCCTTCCTTCTAAGAAGCATTTATTAATATCCTAATAAGCATGAGGAACCATGTTAAGTGCTGGTTATATAGAAACAAAAATAAAATCTCTGCCCTCAAGGAGTTTATATTCTATTGAAGGAAACAACATGTACACAGATTATTAAATACAAAATATGTGTCAATCTAGAGGAATTTAGGCAAGAGTACCAACAAGTAGGTCAGCTAGGAAAACTATAGAAAGGGATATGAAATTTCAGCTGAACCTTGAAGGAATCATGGTATTCTAAGATGTGGAGATGATAGGGAATGAAATCCAGGCATTGGTGGAAGCCTGTACAAAGTCTTGGAGCTGGAATATTGTTCAACATAAAGTAAATAAGCTTTGGCTTTCCTTATTCCTCTGTCCAGTCTTCATTTTTCACTGAAGCATCTGATTAACAAAAGAAAAAAAGTGTTGGTATTTGAAGGCATTGCCAGTAGAGACCAAGCTTTGACAGATTCTACCAAACCAGAAAGGTTTCATGAATTAATAGGCTGGGCATTTTTGTTGTCTAAGGACCAATGTAGCCAAGTTCAGAGACTCTAACCCAAAAGTTCTTCACAGGGTGATCAATGTTTTTTGTCAAATCAAATTTCCAAGACCATTTACTAAGTTGTAAATGATTTTCAAATTGTACCAGTATGGAGTAGATTACAGATTACACACATACACAAACAACACACACACACAAATACACACATGCATACACATGGACTATACTGTTATATAGTTACATATTGAATTATATATAATTATATAGGTGTGTATATAATTATTTAACTATGTATAAAGCTATATAAATATAACATATTGATTACGCTCATATCCCTTTCATATCTTTTTCTTTGTATAAGTAATACATGAAATAAGCATGTATTAAGTGCTAAATAAGTGTTAGGTGCCCTCAAGCTATGGTTTGCCCTCACATATGGCATCAGCTAAATGGATGTAACAAGGTTTTAGTCTTAGGAGTCTCAGCAGACCAGTGGGTATCACTTCATATAGCTAATGGAAAGATAGGTAGTAGTGAGTGAGTCCTGAGGGCATTGGAAGCACCAGAATCTGAAACTTCAGATCAAACTTGAGAACAGGGAGAAGATTCATAGTATAAGAGCTAAAATAGGCTTAATCCTTTGATGTCCAAGCCAAAAAGTGTGCCAAGATAAAAAGAAAAATCTAGTTGTGTAGGTAAGGATGGGGCTCAGCAATCAAGCCAGAAAGGGAAAAGAGATCATATAAATATCTTGAGAAGTGATCTCAGGGTGAGCAGGGATACAAACTGGGGTGACAGAATGAGAAGGATATATAGCATTTATAACCCCCTAGACTTTGATAAATTTGAGCTGTTCTTCTTAGAGCCTGGTAGAGTCTAGAAATCCTGAATTCACATCCAACCTCAGATACTATTAGCTTTGTGATCCCTGGGCAAGTCACTTACATCTCTGTCTGCCTCAGTTTCCTCAACTGTAATATGGTGATAATAAAAGAACCTATCTGGGGCGACTAGGTGGC
Source organism: Petaurus breviceps papuanus (assembly GCF_028583685.1). Taxonomy (NCBI): domain Eukaryota; kingdom Metazoa; phylum Chordata; class Mammalia; order Diprotodontia; family Petauridae; genus Petaurus; species Petaurus breviceps. Next base: position 14,419,457 of record NW_027187352.1, read on the forward strand.
TCAGTGAGTGGAGTGCTGGACCTGGAGTCAAGAAGACCTGAATTCGGATCCGGCCCCAGACACTTAACACAAAAAAACTAGACCTGTGACCTCCCAAAAAGCAAAATAAATAAATAAAAGCACCTACCTCCCAGGGTTGCTGTGAAGATCAAATCAGATCACAGTTCCTAGCACTTAACAAGTGTTAATTTTCTTCCTTCCTCCTTGGATACCATGAAGGATTGGACTTGACTCCAAAGGATACAAGGAAGGATAGGTAGAATCTACAAGGAAGCAAATTTTGGGTTAATGTAAGAAAAACATTCTAACAATTAGAGAGTTTGTACTGCCTAAGAAATGATCACTGGGAACCAGGCATGTCACAATCCTTTTCTTTCTGAGTTTAACATTCAGCTCCTGATACTATCATGCAGCAACTGTTGTTTTCCCTGAGCATAGGCTGGCTGGTTCATTTCCTGCTAGATATCTGCTTCCTAGCTGTAAGGAACTTGAATTTCTGACACTGGTTATTCATGGCCATAGACACAATATAAATTACTTCTTTGGAAAATCTGCACTAATTGTAAACAAAATGTGGAGAATCCCTATATGTGAGGATTACAGGAACCTAGCTCCAGAACTTGAAGGGACCTTAGAATTCATCTGGTCCAACACACTTGCAAATAAATACACTGAGGACTAAAATTACCTAGCTAGTAAATGGCAGAGTTAGATTCAACCTCAGCCCTTCTGATCTCAAATCCAGTTTTATTCCCAGTGTGTGATGAGGACCAGTAATTTTTAGGGCCTTTTGGTCTTTAACCTGTCTCTTTACTGGGCCCATAAGGTAAGGCTTTATAATATCTTTCTTTATAAATTTATTATTTATTTATGTTTAACTTTCTTTTCTTTTTAAATTTTAATTTCCAAATTTTCTCCCTCCCTCTCATTGCCTCCACTACCCACTGAGAAGGTAAGCAATATTATGTCAATTATTCATGGGAAATTATGCAAAACATATTTCCATATTAGCTATAATTCCAAAAAAAGGGAAAAGAAAGTAAGAAAATTATATTTCAATTTGAACTCGGAGTTCAACAGTTTTCTTTCTGAAGGTGGATAGTATTTTTTCATCATGAGTCTTTTGGAATTGTGGATCACTGTATTCATCAAAGTAGCCAACTCTTTTTTTTTAATCAAATGTTTTATTAAATTCTAGTTTACATCAATCATTTCTGCAAGATTTTTGAGCTACAAATTTTCTCCCCATTTTTCCCCCTACCCACCACCCCAAAATAGTGATCCCACTAGATATCCCCTCCTCCTATATGCTCTCTCCCAGATCTTCTCCCATACTCCCTCCTACTTTCTAGTAGAGTGGATCTCTATGCCCTAGTGCCTGTATATATTATTTCCCAGTTACATGTAAAATAATAATAATTATTATTATTATTATTATACATATATATATATATAGTTAAACATTTGATTTTAAAACTTTGAATTCCAGATTCATTCCCTTCCTCCCTTATCACCCACCCTTACTGGGAAGATAAGCAATTCAATATAGGTTGTACATGTATAGCTATGCAAAACATTTCTATAGTGGATATATGGTAAAAGACTGACTATATTTCCCTCCCTCCTATCCCACCTCCCAACTTCCCTTCCCCCCAGCCTGCCCTCCCTTCCATCATTCCCCCTCTCATCCCCTTTCCCCCCGACTCTCCTGGAGTGTGAGATACCCTATTTAATGTGTATTTCATTCCCTCCCTAAGTCAAATTCAATAAGAAAAAGGTGGACCCATTTCCATTTGCCTTCCTGTTCTTCCCCCCCATTGTGACCATTTTCCCTTGCCTCATCTATATGAGATAGTTTACCCCATTCTGTCTCTCCCCATCTCCTCTCATTATATTCCTCTCTCACCTCTTAATTCTACCTTTTAAGTATCATCCCTTCCTGTTAAATTGGTCCTGTGGCCTCTATCTATGCATACCTCTACACATATATACACACATTCACCTATGTATTCATACACCCATATACCCTCCTATATAGACATATATGTATGTACACACACACATACATACACATTTCTATTCCCTTCAACTATTCTCATCCTGAGAAAAGTTTCATAAGTTACAATTATCATTTCTCCATGTAGGAATGTAAATAGGTCAACTTTGACAACTTCCTTATGATTTCTTTTCCCTGTTTACCTTCTCATGCTTCTCTTGCTTTTTGTATCTGAATGTCAAATTTTCTATTCAACTCTGGTTTTTTCATCAATGCTTAAAAGTCCTCTATTTCACTGATTGAACATATTTTCCCCTGAAACATGATACTCAGTTTCACTGGGTAGGTGATTCTTGGTTTTAATCCCAGCTCCTTTGACCTCTGGAATATCAGATTCTAGGCCATTTGATCCTTCAGTGTAGAAGCTGCCAGATCTTGTGTTATCCTGATTGTGTTTCCACAATATTCAAATTGTTTCTTCCTGGTTGCTTGTAATATTTTCTCCTTGATCTGGGAATTCCAGAACCTGGCTATAATATTCCTAGGAGTTTTCTTTTGGGGATCTTTCTCAGGAGGTGATTGGTGGATTCTTTCAACCTCTATTTTGCCCTCTGATTCTAAAACATCAGGGCAATTTTCCTTGAGAATTTATTAAAGGATAATTTTTAAGTTCTTTTTTGATCATGGCTTTCAGGGAGTCCGATGATTTTTAAATTATCTCTCCTGGATATATTTTCCAGGTCAGTGGTTTTCCCATGAGATATTTCACATTGCCTTCTATTCTTTCATTTGTTTGGTTCTGTTTAATAGTATCTTGATTTCTCATAAAGTCACTAGTTTCCATTTGCTGCAATCTAATTCTGAAAGAATGATTCCCTTCAATGAGCTTTTGAGATTCTTTTTCCATCTGGCAAAGCTTTTTAAGGCATTCTTCTCCTCATTGCCTTTTTGAGCATCCTTTGCCATTTGAGTTAGTCTATTATTAAGGTGTTATTTTCTTCAGTCAAGTTGTTGACTTTCATTTCATAATTTTCTTGCATCGTTCTCATTTTTCTTCCCGATTTTTCCTCCACTTCTCTTATTTGCTTTTCAAAATCCTTCTTAATGTCCTCTATGGCCTGTAACCAGCTCTTGTTTTTCTTGGAAGCTTTTGATGCAGGAGTTCTGACTTTGCTGTCTTCCTCCTTTACCATGCTTTGATCCTTTTTGTCCCCAAAATAGGAGTGTAAAGTTGGGTTGCTCTGTTAGCTTTGCTTCCTTTGCCTGCTCATGTTGCCACTCAATTACTTGACTTTTGTGCTTTTTGCTACAGTAGGACTTTGCTACCATATAGGAGAGCTTCATCCCAAATGCTGGGGTTTTCTTAGCTGCTGAAGGCATTAGGTGGGTGCCCTCTCTGAACCCTCCACATGCTCTGGCAAGCTGGTCACACACCCCAGCACCTCCACCCTAGACTGCAATCCAGATCCAAGCAGGTTAAAGCAAGAGTGGTTACCCCTCAGACTGGTCACTTGGGCCCCCTACAATCTGCAGGCTAGGAGCTAAAGCTGCCATGTGGTGGTGGCTGCAAGGCTGTGGTGCCTCAGTAGCTTCCCATCCCAGGGTCAAAGGCCAACCACATTCCCAGACTGCCAGATCCCAAAGTCCACACTGCAGTGACCTCCCACTTTGTCCTTAGCATCTATGGGTTGACAATTCTGGAAACTTCCACAGCTGCTGGTGATCTGAAGTCCCTCCAGTCAGTAGCTGGTCAGGACTACCCTAAGGCTAAAACCTTGGGCTTACTCTGGGGCTGGGGTTGGCTCCCAGAGCTTTGCACTGGCCACTTCCTGCTGGCCTGCCATGCTGTCCTTTGCAGGAGGTTAGCTTCTCTGTGTCATTTTGTGGGTTCTGTAGCTCCAAAGTTTGTTCAGAGTCACTTTTTCCTGAATTGGAGGAGGAGGGAGCCAGAGCCCCACAGACATCCTGTTTCTACTGTGCCATCTTGACTCTGCCCCCCAGAATAGCCAAGTCTTTCACAGTTGATTATCATTACAACATTGCTATTACTATTCATGTATCTTGGTTCTTACCACTGCACTTTGAATCGGTTCATATAGGTCTTGCCATATTTTTTTCTGAAACCACCTCTTCTCCATTTCTCACAGCATTATAGTATTCCATCATAATCATATGCCACAACTTGTTTTGTCATCCCCCAACTGATAAGCATACCATTGATTTCCAGTTCTTCATCACTAACTCTGTTTTTATCTGTGTAGGTCTTCTTCCTTTTTCTGTGATCTCTTTGGGATATAGACCTAGTAGTGCTTACCATCTTTCTTCCATAGCACTCGCAAGCCATCAGGACCTTGGAGTTAATTGTGACCCTCATTACTTCTCCCTTTGTTTTTTCCCCTTTACTTTTATCACTAGATATTCCCCTGATACCATGACTTCCCCATTCCTGCACTGGGTCAATATCACATTACAACTATTTGCACCTACCCAATATGAACATCAGTTAGCCTTTGCAAATAATCACATCTCTCTACTGAGCGTTCATCCAACATTCGACATTGTGCAAATATTTATTGACTTTCCTTTTGTAAAAGTCTAAAATTTGCAATGTCCTCCCTAAGGGACATCATAGTGTTGTGTTAAGAAAATGTTTGCTGGTCATTTGAGGAGGCTTATTAAAATTGGGCAGCAAATTGTCTCTGAATAGGCATAGCACAGACCTAGGATGCCCAGGATATGAATTTTCCTACATTTATGTAGTTGAGGGCTACTGTTTTACATGACCATCGTTGAATTCTTTCAGCAAGACTTCTTAGAGCCTAGTGAAAAGCAAGATTTCGATTTGAAGACTGGCTCTGTCATTTACTAGTTGCATCAACACAAATCAATTAACTTGGGAGTCTGCTATTAAACATTTGCCAGCATGCCATGGGTATAGGCATAACTGTATAGCATGTGCTAAGTCAAACTGTGTCATTTCAAAATAATATCATGAACACATTCTAATCAATCTCTCCCTGAAATAAAAATATTATGAAACTTGGCTATAACACTGTATGACTGATTGCCTGAGATGTAAGTTTTTGTCATTTTTCATGCCATTGTTTGCTGTATAACAGTGAAAACAGCCTGAACTATCTCCTGGCTGACCCTGTTAGTCTCCTTGTTCACTTCTCATATTCTGCGTCAGGCCTGTCCTTTCCTGTCTGTTAAATCCTCCATATTTCACTAAGCACAATAATCACCATCCATGTGGAGCTCCCAGTTAAAGGGATCAACTTTGCTGATTAACCCTTTCACGCATGATACTCTATGATCATTCTCTAACATTTCACCTAGAAAAGTGTTTTCATGGAACCAGTAAGTTTGGCATAATAGAACAAGGATTTGGCTTTAAGTCAAAAAGATCTAGGTTCCAATCCTAACTGTATAATTTGCTACCAGTAAATAATTCTCCAAAGTGAATCATTTAACCTCTCTCAAACTTAGCTTCCTCCTCTATTAAATGGGAACAATAAAACACCTACCTCACAGAGTTCTGGTGGGAACAAATTGTATAATATTGTGAAGCAAATCACAAACATTAGAACTCTACGTAATTGCTAGGTATTAACATTATCTTGGGAAAGCCACTTTACAACTCTGGGCCTCGGCTTTCTCTTCTAGTAAATGTAGTCTTTGGTCTAGGGGATCTTTAAGTTTCCTTCTAGCTCAAAATCTGTGTTCATGAGACCATTAGGGAGAATGCTGCTGTCCATCTAAATCATCCATGTAAAAACCCTGGGCGGCAGAAACATTCTAAAATAGATGAATTTTGTAGCCTCCTACCTCCTTTTTTTGTGCTTATCCTTCTATTCTATTGCAACCATCTCAGGGGCCTCAACCAATCCCTGACAAGGTCCTACATAACAAAGAATTGAATGTTCTCCCTCCCTTTTGCATTTCAATTTGCATAGGAGACTTTTTAAAGACTTCTGATGAAAAATAAATTAGTCTTGTTCCACTTAGTCTCAAGAGAACAGAGCTATGAACAATGAGGGCAAGTTTCAAGGAGGCAGATTTAGTCTTGATGTAAGGAGAAGCATCCTTACAATTAGAGAAATACAGAAGTGGGACAGATAAAATTGGGGGGTAATCAGGGACCCAGCTAGATGAGTCTAGATGAAGAGGTACCAGTGATGCTGCAGAAAAGATTCTAGGTCAGGTCTGGGTTAGGCCAGACTGACTCTAAGGTCTCTCCCAAACTGTGTTGTCTGTGATTCTGTAAAAAAGTTTCCAAAGCCCATTGGAATGAATCCTCATTTGTGGAATTTCAGACTCTATGGCTGGGTGTACAAGATTCTGTTGAACTAAAGTGGGGATGGGGATGAAAGGAAAAATTCCCTATGCTACCCAAATCACATGATTCTTGAGACTATTTCATATTCAGTTAGTTTCAGTCTATTTTGAACAGGATTTAATTTTAAGGGTTGCTTTTCCCCCAAGCTTAAATGTCTCATATGAATAATAATATCATAAAATTATAGGATCATAGGTCTTAGAGTTTAAAGGAACCTTAGATATCACAGAGAAACTCCTTCCTTTTATAAATGAGGAAAGTGAGGCCCAGAAGGGTTACATGACTCATCTAAAGTCACACTTGATAAATAACAGATCTAGAATTTAAGCCCAGCACCACTGACTCAAAATCCAGTGCCCTCTTTATAACACTAATAGACCTTATACAATATTAAAAAAAAACCAACAACTTTTAAGTTAACATGTGTGAAAATTGAGGACCAGCAAAGAAAGTAATTGATAACCAAAAACCCCATAACTCGTTAATACCAGGGCGGCAATGAATAATAAAAATCAATAATTATGATAATGATAACAATAACACTAGCATTAATATAATGCTAGGTTAACACATTTCTTTACATATGCTATCTAATTTGATCTCCTCTCAGCGACTTTGGGAGGTAAGTGCTATTATTATACCCACTTTATGGATGAGGAAGCTGAGGTATGGAGAAATTAAGTAAATGGTTTGCCCATGCCCACACACCTAGCAAGTGTCCAAGGCTAGAATTCAACTGAGGTTTTCTTGGTTAAAAGCTCAGCACTCTTGATCCAGATCTTTTAATCCCCACCTCCCAACCCAAGACTGTGTTCTTTTCACTGTAGTACATGTAACAGTCTAATTTCCCTCTACTGTAAACAGCAGTCTTCTGTTTTTGTTTGTTTTTATTGATTTCTCAATTTTATTGATTTTACTGATTCGTTTTATTGATTTTATTGATATTCTCTGAATAATTGATTTACTGATTTCAGTTAAAAAACTGAAATAAAGGATTTAAGATGTTTCTGAGATTTACATAGGGAATTTTATTTTTTTTGGCATTTGTTTGCAGTTCTAAAATTCTCAATTCTCTATAGTAAGGTATTTTTTAGATGTAATATCCTATAAATTACATTTTAAAATTCTATGTATCATGTTCCTTTCTAGCATTAGCATTATATATTCTATTCTCTGTAGTTCATCAGAACTGATCCACATTTGCCACAATCTAAAATTGTATAGACTCAGCAAGGCATAAACTTATCTACTTAGCCGCTGACAGTTGCTACAATTGATGTGTGTTTTTGTTTGAGTTATTCTTTTGGTCTGTTCCTGCCATTTCAGTGATGTGGAAGACTCCTAGTGACTTGGGCAACTTAGGGGACTAGGCTGTTGCCTGGAAGAATTGAGAAGTCCAATTATACTGTCCTCATGAACACCAGCAATTTAAGTCCCCCCATTCCCTCCTAATGTTTTTAACTTGTTCTTTATTGGTCTAGTGTAGCTGGTTTGGCAATGCTGGGATGTGCTATTAAATTGTAAAGTAGGATAAACCACAGCCCCAGAAAAGAATCAATGAAGTTGTTGTATTAACCTTATACCGTGTATATATTTTGTCTCATCATGGCAGGGATTAAATGAGTAATGTGCATTTTTTCCTGGACTAGAGGATTCTCCTTAGGACTGACAATCATCCAAAGGCCAGAATGCCTGGCAAATGGAGGACAGCAATAAGTAGGTGAACTGATTCCAACAACGTACCCTCATTAGAGATGTTCTCAGCAGCTGACACCAAAGGGAGAAGAATACATTTCTTTTTTAATCAATAATGGATGGGGGGGGGCAGAACTGGGCTTCAGAACAAGGAAAAGTTTTTATTATACCTTCAAAGTCGATGGCAACATTAATTCTTATAAGAAAATTTGGGGATGGAGGGAAACCATGGAAAAACTTATATGAACTAATGCAGGTGGGAACCAAGAGAACAATTTACATGATAAAACCAACATGGTAAAAGAAACTTACATTTAAACACTTTGCAATTATGAATTATATAGTTACCAATAGCTAGGTGGTACAGTGAATAGAGTGCTGGGGTGTCAGGGTTGGAGTCAGGAAGACCTGAGTTCAAATTCAGCCTCAGACATTTGTCAGCTGTGTGACCCTGGGCAAGTTGCTTAACCCTTTTCACCTCAGTTTCCTTATCTGTAAAAATGAGCTGGATAGGGGCAGCTGGGTGGCACAGTGAATAGTACACCAGCCCTGAAGTCAGGAGGAACTGAGTTCAAATCCGGCCTCAGACACTTAACACAAAAACTAGCCGTGTGATCTTGGGCAAGTCACAATTCCAATTGCCCTACCTTCCCCCTCCAAAAAAAATTTAAAATGAACTGAAGAAGGAAATGGCAAACCACTCCAGTATCTTTGCCACAAAAAACCCAAATTGAGTCATGAAGAGTTGGACACGACTGAATAACAATATAACAACAATAGTGACTTTAGAGGATTACCAAGAAAACATCTATTTTAAATCTCTCCAAAGAAAGGTAGTGGGCTATAACAGAATTTGGCACACATTTTAACAGCATCATTGATGAAGAAAATTATGGATCTCTTGACAGAGAGGTAATGGATTAAATATGCAGAATGAAATCTAAGATTTTAGAACTGGTCAATGGGGAAAGTTGTTTTACTTGACTATATTTGTTACAAGGATATTTTCCCTCTCTTGGGGAAAGGAGGGGAAGGGATGGTATAATAGATAGTGAGCCCATCCAGGACCTGGGAAGACTGGGTTACTCACATCTATTGGCTTAGGGAGTCTAGGCAAGTCACTATTCTAGGCAATTCTCTGAGACTGTAAATTGCAGAGAAGGAGCTTAACTGCACAGAGAGGAGATCTCTGTAACAACGAAATCATAGGCCCACGACCTCTTTTCATCCCTATCCCTAAACGGATGAGAAAATTAGAGCTCAGAGAAGTTCCATGACTTGGTCAAGTGGCAAAGCTGGTAGCTCTCCTGTACTACTCTGCCCCTTGAAATGAACTGATATAGTAGATAATGAGACTGACTTGAAGGTAGGAAAATAGTTGAAATCCTGTCTCTGAAACTCACTGGCTACGTGACCCTGCATACTTCTTTTAACCTCTCAACAATCTAGGAAACTCCCTGAGATTATAATTTGAAGAGAATGTGTTAGTTGGCATTGGTAAAGGAAATTTCTTCATGTGGGAACACCTGACATGAATAAAGTCATAAGTCCATCCCCTGTCCTCATTGCCTTTAGAGTTTACAGAGTACTTTATCTACCTTATATTATTTTATTTCACTCTCACAATGCTGGAATAGGAATTATCTCCATATAACAGATGAGGAAACTAAGACACAGAAAGCATATGTAATTTGTTTATATAATCCATTAAATGCCAGAGACATGACTTAAACCTAGCTCTTTTTCTTCCTCAAAGATAACATTCTGTCAGTACTGCATTGGCTAAGTCAAAAAAAGCTATCCACTAATGGAGTGGTCTGCCCCAGTAGGTCTTGAATTCTCTATCAATTGGAAGTTTTCAATCACAGACTGGATAACACTTTTCAGGGATATAATAGCGAGGAAAAGTATTTCTTTTCAATCACCTACTTAGTAAGTATCAGAGTTTAAATTCCAAATCAAATCAGTTTAATCAGGTGATTCCAATTCAATGATCTTTCCACTATACTAGACTTCCTTACCAGGTATAGATCTGACCTGAGATTCTGCAAGCCTTCTTAATCCCACCATTATTTTTTTTAGAATTTGTTTATTTTTAGTTTCATTTCTACAAGAATTTGAATTCCAAAATTTCTCCTGATCTCTCCCCTAGCCCCGACCCAAGATGGCAAGCATTCTGGTTACCCCTTCCCCAAGTCTGCCCTCTCTTATAATCTCCCTTATTCCCACCCTTACTGCCTTACCCCTTACTTTCTTGTAGTGGAAGATCTTATTTCTGGCTGCATGTAAAGCCAATTTATTAATATTTGTTTTTAAAACTTTGAGTTCCAGATTCTTTCCCTTCTTCCCTCCTCACCCACCCCCACTGAGAAGACAAGTAATTCAGTATAGGTTATACATGTGTTGTTATGCAAAGCATTTCCATAATAATCATATTGTGAAAGACTAACTATATTTCCCTCCATCCTATTCTTTCCCCCCATTTATTTTATTTTCTCCTTTGAGCCTGTCCCTTTTCAAAAGTGTTTGCTTCTCACTACCCCCTCCCCCAAACTGCCCTCCCTTTTATCATCCCCCCTCTTATCCCCTTCCCCTCTACTTTCTTGTAGGATAAGATACCTAATTGAGTGTGCATGTTATTCCCTCCTTAAGCTAAATCCAATGAGAGTAAGGTTGACTCATTCCCTTTCACCCCCCTACTCTTCCCCTCCATTGCAATAGCTTTCTCTTTCCTCTTTTATGTGAGATAATTTACACTATTCTATCTTTCCCTTTCTCTTTCTCCCAATATATCCCTCTCTTACCTCTTAATTTTATTCATATTCAACTCACCCTGTGTCCTCTGTCTATGTATACATATGGACACATATATATTCATATAAACACATACATATGCACACTTATACATGCATATATGTATATATGCAAATATATACATATGTGTGTATTCCCTTCAACTTTCCTAATACTAATAAAAGTCTCATGAGTTACAAATATCATCTTTCCATGCAGGAATGTAAATAGCTCAACTTTAATAAGTTCCTTTTGAGTTCTCTTTCCTGTTTACTTTTTCATGCTTCTCTTGCTTCTTGTATTTGAAAGTCAAAGTTTCTGTTCACCTTTTCCATCAAGATATTTCATAATCTTTTCATCAAGAATGCTTGAAAGTCCTCTGTTACATTGAATTCCCATTTTTTACCCTGATATATTATGCTCACTTTTGCTGTGTAGGTGATTCTTGGTTTTAATCCTAACTCCGTTGACCTCCAGAATATTGTATTCCAAGGCCTTCAATCCCTTAATGTAGAAGCTGCTAGATCTTGTGTTATCCTGATTGTGTTTCCACAATACTCAAAGTGTTTCTTCCTGAATGCTTGTAATATTTTCTCCTTGAATTGTGAACTTTGGAATTTGGCAATAATATTCCTAGGAATTTTCTTTTTGGGATCTTTTTCAAGAGGCAATAGGTGGAAGAATTCTGGGTAGATATCAGAGATGGTCAGAAAATTCCAAGTTCTCAAGGTTTTTCCCCACAAAAAATTTTAAAATAGCAGTTTAGGGTGAACAAAATGTGGCTGGAAATAAATAAGAATAAGGGCATAACCAGGGTCCTCCTAGGACAATTTGAGAAGACTGCAGGGAAAATCCCAGAATGAGGTGTGGTCCCTGTGAAGGGTAAAGACCTCCAGGCTAGGTTCTGTTTTAACAGTAAGGTGAAGCCAGTGAAGTTATAAGAGATAAATAAATAATTAAACCAAATATGAATAATGAAGAAATAGAAGAGAAAGTGAAACATCTTATAAGAAAAACAACAGATGTGGAGAAATTGGATTCATTCCAGCCAACATTCTGATAGGCTAGTGAAGGTGGTTTGGAATGAATATCAAGGGTACTGTAAATTTGAAATAGGGAAAACCTTGCTAAAGACTAACATGATGCCTAGTCTGGTGAAAGGAAAAAGAAAGAAAATAGAGAGTTAAAGTTCAGTCAGTTGACAAGGCTTTATTAAGCATTTACTAAAGAACAGACACTGTTTTCAGTGCTGGGGATATGAAGAAAGGCATAGAGAAAGGAACAGTGTAAGGCAGTGCAGCTGTGTAGCATGAGACTCAGAAAGGAGTAAAGTTTCAGAAAACTAGAAAGACAGAAAGGGGCCAGAATGGGAAAGATTTATTTTATTTTATTTATAAATAGTATTTTATTTTTTCCAATTACATGTAAAGAGAGTTTTCAGCATTCATTTTTATAAGATTTTAAGTTTTAATTTCTTCTCTCTGGGGCAGCCAGGTAGCACAGCGAGTAAGAGCACCGGCTCCAGTGTTGAGAAGACCTGGAGATCGAATCCCGGGCTCAGGCACTTAGCACCCACCCAGAAACACCTGGCCGTGTAACCTTGAGCAAGTTACTTAACCCCAATTGCTTAGGGGCGGCCAGGTGGCTCAGCGAGTAAGAGCACCGGCTCCAATGTCGGGATGACCTGGAGATCGAATCCCGGGCTCAGACACTCAGTACCACACCCAGAAATAACTGGCCGTGTAACCTTGAGAAAGTTACTTAACCCCGAATGTTTATAAAATAATAATAATTATAATTTCTTCTCTCTGCCCTCACTTCTCCTCAAGATAGCAAGCAATATGATATAGATTATAGGTGTATAATCATGTTAAACATATTCCACATTAGTCATGTTGTAAAGGAAGTATCAGAAGAAAAGGGCAAAACCATGAGAAGAAAAAAAAACAAAAAAAAAGTGAAAATAGTATCCTTTGATCTGTGTTCAGATTCAGGATGTGGATAGCATTTTCTACAGTGAGTCTTTTGGAATTGTCTTGGATCATTGCATTACTCAGAAGAGCTAAAGCTATCATAGTTGATCATTGCACAATGTTGCTGTTACTGTGTACAGTGTTCTGTTCTGCTCACTTCTCTCAGCATCAGTTTGTGTAAATCTCAGGTTTTTCTGAAATCCACCAGCTCATCATTTCTTATAGCATAATAGTATTCCATTGCATTCATATACCACAACTTGTTCAGCCATTCCCCAATTGATGGACATTCTCTCAATTTCCAATTCTTTGATACCACAAAAAGAACTGCTATAAATATTTTTGCACATGTGGTACCTTTTTCCCTTTTTTATGATCTCTTTGTGATATAGATCTAGTACCAGTATTGCTAGAACAAAGGGTATATATGTTTTTATAACCCTTTGGGCATAATTGATGGAAAGAATTTTAAAGGACAAGCAGAGAATCTTACTTTTGATCCTGGAATTAATAGGGTCAGACCTGCCATTAAAAAAAAAAGGTCATTCTCACCCCTGTGTACTGATGTTAGTCTCCATGATGTCATGACATGATTATTCATTCATAAATTCCCTCACTCACTTACATATATGTTCTTATATTCCACAGACATTTCTGAAGCTCCAACTATGTTAGATTTCTTGTGCTGGTCATTAGTGCAGATGGAAATATAAATAGAGTACAGTACCTTCCCTCAAAAATAATGGAGAATTAAACACACACTATAAACTACAATATGACTAAAGCAAAGACAGTTCCTGAACAATGTGCTCTAAAATCAAATGAGACAGTGAGTGGCTGGGATGGTACATCTAAGAAGGCTTTATGGAGGAGGAAGCATTTGAACTCGGTCTTGAAGAATGGGAAGGTCTTCAGCAGAAAGAAATGGGAAGGAGGTAATATAGATACCGGGGCAATTTGGGCACTGGAAACTGTTTTTTTTTAAGATTCAGAGAGTGGAACCAGCACTTCCTGACAATGACTGAGACTCCTCAAGTCACTTTCCATCCAAGAGGGGTAACGGAAGATAAAGGGCCAATGATTGAGGACAATTACTCTGAATACAACACAACACTCAGGATCTGTTTTCTTTTCCTCCTACTAAGATTCTAACAAATGAACATTGAAATGATACTAATTATGAGAGAGGGGAGAAAAAAAGATTAAATTCTCCTTATTTCACAATCAGAACAATTACATTTTCCTATAGGCAGAAAGATAAGAGATTCTAGGAAGCAGATGTTATAACCATCCCCCTTTTATAGTTGATGACACTGAATCAGACAGAAATGAAATGACTTTCCCAGGATCACACAAGCTAGTAAGTATTTGTGTCCATATATGAACTCAAATCTTCTTCACCTCTGGCTCAACACTCTAACCACTGTGGCACCTAGTTTTCTCTAATGACAAAAAATTTTAAAGGCAATAAATATACTTCCCAACTAGCCAAGAAAGTGCATGGAGTGCATGGGAATGAGCACTGGATTGGAAGTAAGGAGTCCTGTGGTTCAACCTTACCACTTGACTATAATCATGGTCAAGTATCTCCGAGGCTCAGTTTTAATATTTACCAATTTACCTGAGGTGAGATCCTCAGGCTTCAGATGCAGTACTATTTATACTGCAACAGGCATCAGGTGTATGATGCTTACACACCAAAAACTGTCATATATAAGATAATGATAATCCTGAATTCTTTAGGGCTATGAATTCATAGCAATAGAGAGAATATTGGTTGTGTTGTCTTTACAAAGAGGTTTTACCAAGTACAAAAAGAATCTCCTAAAAGAAAGAAAAGACTGAACAGAAGAAAAAGGGTGATTTGGAATAGAAAACTTATTTAGAAAAAAAAAAGATTTCTTTTACCCATCTAAAGATTGATGTGCTTAACACTTTTTTCTAGCTAAACAATGCAGATCTGACATTCTTTGTATTGATCAAAAGCCACCAGGAATGCTTGATGAATGCTATTGCTATGTAAATAGCGGACAATACTGGTTAATGCAGCAGGATAAGGGCCTGGAATTGGGGTGAAAAAGATGTACAATTTCTAATGGGCTATAAAAAAATCTATTGTGAACCTCTTAGGAAAATTAAGGATTTTAAGAGATACAGAATTGAAAGCTGGAAGGGAGCTAGACACTAGACTAACCCTTTCATTTTATAGATATGTGAGTCCTAGAGAGACAAATGACTTGTGCAGCCATATACTTAGGGTTCAACAGAGGCGGGATTTGAACCCTGATCCTGTGACTTCAGAGGCTCTGCTTTTCCCACTACCGTGTTTCCCCGATAATAAGACACTGTCTTATTCATTTTTTTTTTGGAAAGAAAAACACCAGAGGGCTTATTTTCAGGGGAGGGCTTATGTTGTCCTGCCTCAGCTCTCCTCCGCGGCACTGCTCTCAATGGCGCCAGCAAGCAAATCACTGGGGAAGAACAGGATGACGCGCTCACTGCTGCAACTCTGATTGGAGGCAGCTCAGAGCGCGGCGTGTGTTTCACTGGGGGGGGGGGTGCATACAGAGAGTACCGTAATGTAGCGTGTAGCGCAGGGGATCACCTTCACTACAGTAGCAATCTCAATAGGGCTTATTTTCGGGGGAGGGCTTATTTTAAAGGAATCTTACACAGTAAGGGGAGGGCTTATTTTCGAGATAGGTCTTATTATCGGGGAAACACGGTATATCAGGGATGGCTTTCATCTGGGGGGAGGGGTGGGAAAGAAGGAAGGTGATCAACCAAAAAGCCTCAAGGTTAAATGACACTGTCATCCAGTGGTGTCAATCAAATAGAAACAGGGACCATTAAACTGCATATTGAATTAGAAAATCACTTATTAATATCTGTTGTTGTTCAGTTGTGTGAGGGATAATTTGCAATGAAGTTTCCCCATTCATAAAAATCAAATTTAGAGTGGCTTCAGCATCCACTAGGCCTAAGTCTAGAAGTCACCTGACCTTACAGGAATCTGGGGTTTACAGCAATGGAGACCCTCCCCAGGGCCACACCAGCACAAGATATGCCAAATAAGGACAAAACTGCTTTCCTGACCTTGCCTTGGACACCTACATGTTTCTGTGTCCTTTGTCTCCAAGATAGTTTCTCGTGCTTAGATTATGAACCAGCCTCTCCACCAATGGGAGTGAAGGACAGTTGGGGGTGGGGGGTTTCTGCTTTAGGGAGTATATAACCATGGGCTTTCTTCCACTTGTTGCTCTCCCTGGCAGACTCCATTTGAGCGACAGGGGCAGGCTCCTTTCTCATGAGAAAGAATAAAGACCTTTTCTGATCTCAGACTCAGACTCCAAACTTTTCCATCTCACACAGTTGTTTCAATCATATATGTCTCTATATGCCCCCATTTGGGGTTTTATTGGTAAAGATAATGGAATGGTTTTCCATGTCCCTATCCAGTTCACTTTATAGATGAGGAAACTGAGGCAAATAGGGTAAAGTGACTTGCCCAAGGTCACTCAGCTAATAAATGTCTGAGGCCAGATTTGAATTCAGGTCTTCCTGATTTCAAGCACAGCATTCTATCTACTGAGCCAGCAAGCTGCCCTACATATGAATACTATGTATATTTTATTATATTTTTATTCATTTTGCTAAAAAATTCCCAATTACAATTTAATCTGATGTTGGCTATACTCTCCAGTGTTGTGGGCTGAATACCTATATATTTGACACCTTTGATATTGTCTACCTCCTATCTCAGAAATCAGTGTCTTCTATAATACCCTCAACAAACTATCTTGGAGACCCTGCTTAAAAGGTTCTAGTGATAAGGAATTTACTACCTCTCAAGATAATATATTACCTTTGCATGCCTTAAAGTGTATGTGTATGTATACACATAGATGCACACATATATGTATATACATATGTATATATACATACTTGCATATACATATATGTTGTTATTATTAATCTATTGATTTGCAATTCATTCATTCAAGTTCAGAACTATGATTTTCTTGTGTAGGAATTCCTAGTGAGGAAAATCTCTCTGAAAATGGTTATCAGCAACTGTTCCACAATTTATAATCTTAGAGAGCTTTCTGGGGTAAAAAGAGGTTAAGTGACTTGCAAAAAGTCACAAAGATAGTGTTTAAACTCAGTCCTGTCTGATTTAGAATCTGAATCTATTTATTAGCCCACTTTACCTCATATTCCATTGTTAGACAAGCTTCATGAGAATAAGAGCTAAACCAGTTCATTGCTGAACATTTTTAATCTTTATGAAAGTTTTTCTTAGATGAATTGGAATGGAAAAGGCAAGTATTTAGCCATTACTAAGAAATGCTAGAGACTGAAATAGAAAAGTTAACAGTCTCTGACCTCATGGTGTTTGCATTCTAATTACTGGAGATAACATGTATAGGACAGTGCAACTATAGGAAAGAGAGAAGCTTCTAGTAGTCTTTAAGGTACATCAGCATGGTACCTGACAAAGCCTAAGAATCCCTATAGTGTGTGTGTGTGTGTATGTGTGTGTGTGTATGTGTGTGTGTATGTGTATAACAGCAGGCAATAGCTGGAGGTCTGAAAGACCCAGTAATAGGGCAGGTGCTACAATCCAATTGGATTTAGGGAATAATTCAGGGCAGATAGCAAGGACTGGTAGACTGTCTTCTTACTGAATTTTATTTAGTAACCCCTTTCTTATCCAAACAATATGAGTTACCATGTCCTTTAACAAGGATTGTTGTAAAGGGATAATGATCCTAAAGTTTAATAGAAAGCAGAGTACTGGACAACCTCCATCATTGTGGGGATGGGGAAGTCAGCTTCCAACAAGGAGGGAAATCCAGGCCTGGTAAGAACTGGGCAAGGAAGGTGGGGAAGGAGAAGGTCACTATGGGCTCTTTGCAATGTTTAATTTGGTCTAGCCAAAATTTGCTTCTTTATAATTTTGTACCATAGATTTTTGTTATCAGCTTCTCTCTCCTGAAAAATCAGTCTACTCTCATCTTAACATGATAATGCTAAAAATACGAAAAACCTAATATCTTCTTCTCCCCCCATCGCATCTCTAGGGCTTCTCTTCTTCAGGCTAAATATTCCCAATTCCTTCAACTGTACCACATGTGACATCTTACCTCCTTGGTATATTAAGGTATATGAGCAATTTTGGTTAAAGCACCAAAGAACTGGGACAGCAACATTTTTTAATAAATTGCTATATTTTTCATACATTTACATTAAAAGGAACTACTAGGAGCAGTGCAAGGTTGGCTTCTGAATAGCATTTATCTAAGAATCTCCTAAGGGGAAAGAAAAATCAATGAAATAAATATTAACCAAGGATTAAGGTCCGTAAATCCTCTAAGTTCCAAAGCACATAGCTTCTCTGTCAGACACTAGTCTTCAGTCCCACTGATCAGAGAACATTCATAACTCTGCGACTAGAAAATAGGAGACAGAATGGGGCAGTGGAAAAAGCCCTAGATTTGTAATTAGATGACCTTGTTTTGAATTCTGGGTATTTTAATTAATAGCTGTTTAACTGTGACTCTGTCTCTGACTCTTGTAGGTCTCTGTAAAATGTAGGTCTCTGTAAAATTCCCATCTCTAAAATTAAGGTTTTGAAATAGCTAAGATATCAATGATTTTGTAGTCTTCTCAATGGGGGCATTAACTCTTATTAGACCCTTACTTCTTATCCTTTGTTATTCTTGTCTCTGCTCTCCAAATAAACAAGGGTCTATGATTCACCATTGAGGAGTCACTCACCTTCCTCCAAGTCTCTTACATCAGACACTTACTAGCTATGCAACCCTGGGCAAGGCCCTTAACCTCTCTCTGCCCCAGTTTCCTCAAATATAAAATGGGGGTAGTAATAGCATCTGCTTCTCAGGATTGTTTTGAAAATTGAATGAGATATTTGCAAATTTCTTAGCACAGTTCCTGGTATACAGTAGGTGCTTAATAAACACTTCTTTCCTTCCTCTTCCCCACTCGTGTATCAATTGGCATGCCCATCTGTCATCCCTTACAATTGCTACATAATTGGCCAAGTTTCAATTCTTATATATTTTCTTAGTGATACCCATTATGTCATAATGTAAGCTATGTATATATGTATACATATATATACATTTATTTATTATCGAAGTTATTATTAGAAAAATATTAGAGGCTTCCTTGTTTATAAGAGAGTAATCTGTGGCATGTGGGGCATGGAGAGTCATTGGGGAGGATTAAGAAGTGATTAATGTTTTAAAAATAGCATAAATAAAACTTTTTTAAAAAAAGATTATCATCTTCCTAAACTCACTGTGTTTCTCCCTTGACCTTTGCATTGTATACAATTTTGGTTATTTGGAGATTGTTGGGTTCTGAGATTCACAACCATATCACACTGCCCAGGAGAACTAATGTTTAAAAAAAGGGGATTTTCTGCTGGGAACAACTTTTGGGGATGTTGTAAGCACTGGGCAATTTCCCCAAAATAATTCATCCTGTTTTCTTCCCCCTATTCAATTCTGGGCCCAACTTATTATCCAACTCTATTGTCTATCTCAAAAATATGCATTTATGTACTAACTTAATGAAATGGCCATTCAATTGCATACAATCTACTATATAATATACATTTTTTTGCTATTAGTTTTGTGTGTTTTTGTTTTTCTGTATAGATTGTTAGTTTAAGGAAGCCCTGTGATATTCTTTTTTTTTTTATTTTTTTTTTAAAGCAATTGGGGTTAAGTAACTTGCTCAAGGTTACCTGGCCAGGTGTTTCTGGATGGGTGCTAAGTGTCTGAGCCCAGGATTCGATCTCCAGGTCTTCTCAACACTGGAGCCGGTGCTCTTACTTGCTGTGCTACCTGGCCGCCCCAGCCCTGTGATATTCTTAATCTTGATTTAATTAGCATTATATCAACTACACATAGGGGTAACCCAAGGACCTCATTAATTGTAAGGACTCTTTCTTCTATTTGGCCCTCTGGAGGACATCCTTCCTGACAATGTGAAACAACTTTAGTTATCATAAATCCCCTTATTTAATGCTTCATTCTCAATTGACATTAATAATCAAGCATTATTGATCAGTTATCACTGGGGAAGGAGATAAGGCAGTAGCTAGAGAGGCAACATGGCATAATAGATGGAGATATGGTCTCTGGTTCAGGAATACCTAGATTTAATCCCTACAAAGTAAATCTGCATTGGTAGATGAAGTTTTCCTCATGGGTAGTTCCCTTCATCAATTAAATCACAAATTCAATCCAAAGAAAAAAAATGTACTTGCATTTTTCAAGAAATCTTCTATAATACTAACATATGTACAAAAGAGAAATACCTTGTTGAAGGAGAGCTTTTAGAAGCTGCATTTCCTTCCCTGACTCTTTCTTTCTTCTTTTTTATAATCAGTAAATGATTAACACATTAGGACTTCGTATTCTTTTCACCTTGCAACCAATTGTTTGTGAAGGTGTTTGTTGTAGAAAATTTTTCACAAAAGCCTGCCTGTTCTCTTCTTGTATTTACATCAAAGATACCCTTGATATGTGTATAAGTCATTCTAAAGGAGATTTTTAAAAGATGAAAATGGGTGCATTTGGGGGATCAGTGGCTATCAATCTTTCAATGTCCACTTTTGGTCAATAGTGTTGTTCATATTTCATCAGTTTTTTTTATTATTATTTTCCCCTCTTTAGGATGTATTGAAAAGCAAATGCTAGCAAATTTCAAAATAATGTAACTTCCAAAAAGGGTTTCCACAGTGTATACTTGATGTGGTCTAGCTGGTGTGTCAGACATCTTCTAAAAATCTATGTAAACTTCCATCAGTCAATCAAAAAGGTTATTAAGTATAATGACGGAAAAAAACAGTACCAGGTATTGGGGAAGCAAAAATAAAATTTAATGTGGCATCAACCCTCAAGGAACTTACATTCTATAGGCAAATACATGTCCACACAAAAGAGGACATAGGTAAAATGAAGGAATGGCGATTTTTTAGGGGGTCTAGGTCACAAAAGACTAGGGAAATCATAGAAAACCACTTGAAAGAAACTACACTTGAACTAATTTTTGAAGAGAGATGGGAGCTACAAAAGCCATAAGAGAAGGCATTGTGGGCTCAAGTGTTAGAGTACAAATTCTGTGACTCCATTTTCACTGATGTTGTGAAGATATATTTATAGAAAAACTTGAGAAATCAATTATTTTTTTCTATTTTTCCTTTTGCCAATGTCGTCTTTGAATGTTCTTAGAATAGTAGAGCTTAGCTGGCTCCATATCTCAACTTACACAACATTCTCCAAATCTCTTTTGATTTTTTTAGATATGCAGGAAATTGTGGTATTTGAGGTCAATATCTTTGCTCTTTTTCATTTACAGTGTTTGGCATTTGCAACCCATTTGAATAGGTCAGATTGAAGCCTTTGAAACTCAACAAAATGTTATTTCTTCATCCTTTTCCTATTTTTAAATTTGATGTTCTTTTGGCTATTGTTCCATCAAGCTAATGGTCTGACTATAGAAGCAAAATGGGGCCACAGAGAACACAGAGCCATTTAATTTTTTTTTTCTTAATTTCATGTATTGCTGTGTTCAAAGTATGCATTACCTAGTTACCAACCTATTAGTGAAGAGATCTTATTGACTTAGCCATGTTGGTCCTCTAATATAACTTCTCAATCTGTCATGGTGTCCATACTTGAAACTTCCAAAATGATAGAACTCCCAGAGTTTATGCTTGCCTGTCATAACCTTGGTGAGTCTAGGGATAATGTGAGGCATCAGAGTCACTGAATTCAAACTCAGGTCTTCTGATTCTAGACTCAATATTTTTCTACTACACCACCATGTGGTCATTATTATCTTCAAGACGGTAGAAAAAAGGCTCATACAAGGAGAGGAAGGGAGAAAATTTGCCTGTTTCAATTCAATGAAAGTTTATTATGAACAAGGCATTGTTCTGGTCATTGATTATAGTAAATAAACACTTAGTTCCTGTCCTGAAAGATCTGAAAATCTAGTAAGACAGATATGTCAGGTACACAAATAACTATAATACAAATTAGAGCATACATATGCATAACTAAGTTAGAAAATGCTATAAAAATTCCCAGTGTGAAGGAGAGGAAACAAATTTTGAGATAGGTACATGACAGATCAGAGAAGAGACTTTCCAGCTAGGTTTTAAGGAAGAATATTAAAAGAGAAGACAGGGGAAGAGGGTTATATTCAAGCCATAGGAAATGTAAGTTAAGACCTAGAAGTGGTAAATACAAGGAACAGTTTAGCTAAAGTATGGGATATATGATCAAATGTATGATGGGGGTAGGGTAAGGCTAAACATATGTGGGAACCAGACTGAGAAGGGCCTTGAACGCTAGGTTAAGGAATTTGGATTTCATTTAGTAAGCAGTTGGGGTCCAATGAATATTCTTTAGTTGTAGAGTTTTATGATCCATTTGGACGACTTCCTGATGTACTGAGTAAATGAATTTGGGAAGTGAGGAGAACTAATTAGGAAGGGGATGTGATCTTCAAACATAAAGCACTTAGAATCTTAGAACTGAAAAGGACCTATGAGTAGGCACTACTCATTTTATAAAGGAGGAAACTGAGGTTTCATAGTAGTTGTGCCTTGCCTATTTCCATACAGTCAATACATGACAAAGCTAAGAAATGAACACAGATCTTTTGTCTACAGGTCCAGGGTTTTGCTCCTACTGTACCATAGTGCTTTTATGCTGTAATTTTGCCTACAGCCAACCTTCTGCCATAAAAACTCAGATAAACTGGCAAAAAAAAAAATGTAGCTCCAGGTCTGGCTCTTGGGAGGGGAAGTCCATTGCCCTATTCCCCATGTTGCATGCACAAGGACAGGAAATAATACAGGAACAAGAGAAAGAAAGTTTATTCTCTCTTGAATGCCTGAGGAAATGGGAGTCCCCAAAGCAGGGGGATAGAACTAAACTCAATATTTATTGAACAACAATGACAAGTTTTGTTGTAAAGGAAATTGTGGTGGTGTTTTTTCTTTACTAGCAAACTATTTAAAATTATAGAAGACAAATGAAGGCTGCATTGTTTGAGCTGTGGGGATAATTTTAATATATTTGCATCTGTATTAACTTAATCTTTTCTTTCTCCTTTGTTTCTGAAGCATTGAAGAATGAGAGTCAAAAGAAAAAGTTATGCTTGCTTGGAAGCAAGGTGTTGCTTCTCAGTGAAAATAACACATTTGACTAGTCAATTGTTAATATTTATTAAGCACCTACTATGTACCAGGCACTATGCTAAGTCCCAGTAATATACAAATAAGAAAAAAAAAGAAGTCCCTGCCCTCAACTAGCTTGCACTTTAATGGGGGAAGGCAAAACACAAAAGAAAGTTGAAAAGATAGGCAAGTGGTGAAGGAGCCAGAAGATATCCAGTATGCACCAGGGCATGATATTCTTGAGGTTGAAACCAGTCGGAGTAGCTGATGAAAAAGGAATTTAACTGGAAAGTTCTGAACCCTCCCAAAAGGGATCATTGGTAGGATTTTATTGCTCTGCCCTCCAGGCTTCCACTCAGATGGGAAAAGCAACTGAGGATGCTGAGAAAGTGTTGACTATCAAAGTTGAATCAATCTCCATGATGATGAGATTTCAGGTAAAAAATTATCCTGGGGGAAGCGTGATAGTGGACTTGAAATCAAACAGAGCAGTTGATCGGAAATGAAGTTAGCTGGCAACTTTCTGACCTTTCTATAAAAAAGAAGCTTTGGAAGGATTGATTAGCCCCACTGTGTGGGGAGCCAAGGAAGCCTGATTCAGGACTCAGATATTAAATCTTAATAGCAGACTTTAAAATAAGAGCTCTTTGAGATGCACCTTTTTTTAAGTTAGCTCCTGAGTTCTTTGTTATGGGTTATACTTATAAGGGTGTTGAGTTCTGAAACCAATAGGCTCTGCCCCAAGACTTTAGCTGTTCAAAAACAAAATATTTGAATTCTTAGGTGGTCAGTCCTTATGCAGATGCACTTGATGATGTAGCTTTGGCTTCAGCCTTGAAGCCAGCTCTCCAGAGCATCCTTTGTAATGTGACTGCATGTGAAAGGAGTTAACTGACTCTTCCTAAGACTTTCTGGCACCTAGAGAACAAAATCCTTATTGCCATGCTACTTCCAGGCTATGACAGACCAAGATAATGATAAGAATACTTGAGTCTTTTTTGTCTCATTGCTCTATAAAAACCTTGTCCTAAGAATCAATAAATGGAATTCATGGTTCTTCCTTGAACTACACACATGGTCTGTTCATTTATTATTCAAATCTCCGACCATGCTTAGTACTGGACACTGAGCAGCCCATGGCACTATTGGGATGTAGATAGGCCTTGCCCTGGGCCAAAGACCATTCCCATTAAGGATCTGCTATGCAAACCCGCACCCGAATGTCCAGACTTCATGCTGGGCCATTATTCCCCTCTTAGATACAGTTACACTGGCTTTCTAGATATTCCATAGACAAAGACAATCCATCTCTCAGCTTCAGAAATTTTCTCTGGCTATCCCCCAGACTCCCTTATACCTGCTCTCTCTCCTGTGCTCCAACTTCTGACTTCACTAGCTTCCTTTAGGTCCCAACTAAAATCCCGCATTTTACAGAAAGCCTTTCCAAACCCTTCTTAATTCCAGTGCTTTTCCTCTTTTAATGATTCCTATTTATCCTGTATATAGCTTGCTTTCCATAAATTTGTTTACATATTGTTCCCCGACCCCCATTAGATGATAAGGTCTTTGAAGGCAGACTATTTTTTGCCTCTTTTTGTGTCCCCAGTACTTAATATAATACCTAGTAGGAGTTTAATAAATGTTTATTGATTAACTGATTGTTTTCCTTTTTGGAATAATAAAATAATAACAACAATAATAAAAGAGATAAATAGTATTTATATAATGCTCACTATGTACCAGACACTGTGCTAAGCACTTTACAATTATTATTTCATTTGATATTCACAACTCTAGAAGGTAGGCACTATGATTATCCCCATTTTACACATAAGAAAACTGAGGCAAACTACATAATAGTAGTCTGAGAGGGTTTTTTGAGAATACAAATACAGAAACAAAAAAAAAAGCCTACACACTCAAGGAGTTTACATTCAAATAGGGAAAATAATACACACAAGTATATGTTTTGCTAGAAAAACTGCCAACTCAGGGAGGCTAGGTGGTGCAGTGAATAGAGCACAGGCTTTCGATTCAGGAGGACCTGAGTTCAAACAGACCTCAGACACTTAACACTTACTAGCCATGTGACCTTGGGCAAGTCACTTTACCCTAATTGCCCTGCCTTTCCCCTTCCCTCTCCCCCCCTAAAAAAAAAAAACATGCCAAATTAATTAAGTTTGGAAACTTAAAAGGATAGTGAGTGGAGTCATGGTGGAGTACATGGACACACCATGAGCAATATCAGGATTGATTTGATTACAATTCTAAAAGTGAAAATCAAGGTGGGAAAGCAGGGTACCTATGCTGTGTAGCAAGGCTGCTAAGAAGAAGACAAAGTGAAGCATGACTGGGGATTGGCTGCAATAGTGGGCCAGATAACACTCTCTTCAACTGGGACAGTACAATTCTAGGCCAGCAATTCTGGAGTTGAAGGGGTTAAGATCTCCAGGAACTTGAATAGGTAGAAATGAACAAATTCCAATGTCATGCTGATTCTTTTGATTCCATTCAATTAAATAAATGTTTATCAAGTAGCTCCTGCTGTCAAATTAAATAAAACACACCAGAAAGCAAGCCCCAGATCTAAGAAAAAAATAAGTTCAGAGTAAGTTGGGCAGTTTGTATGATAGATTTTTTGTAAGTAATGACAATCAATAAGTATGCCATTTCTTTAGGGCAATAAGTTACAGTTTATAGACGGTAACAATGAAAGTCAAATGAAAAACGTTGGAGGAATGAATGGATGGATAGCAAAATGAAGACAGTGCCTATAGACTACTCTCATTAGAAAGTTAGCATTAAAGGGAAGGAGATCATATCATTTAGCATAAAGAGGGACAATAAGCTTAAAGCCCTCTATTTTTTATCTTTTAATATATTTGTGTTTATTTCATTAAATATTTTCCATTTATATTTTTAAAAATTTTAACATCTACTTTATAAAGTTTTGAATTCCCCCATCCCTTGAGAAGGCAAGCAATGAGATATCGATTGAACATATGAAGTCACAGGAAACATATTTACATGTTAGTCATGTTATGAAAGAAAATGAAAAAAAAAACAAGAAAAATAAAGAAAATTTTAAAAGTATGCTTCAGTTTGCACTTGGACTTCATCATTATGTCAAATATATCTCTGGAGGTGGATAGTATTTTTTGTCACAGTTCTTTAAAGGCCTTTTCTTTTTTAAGACTAAAGGAGACTTGAACTCATGTGTAAACTAACAAGTATCAGTAGAAAGTAAGAGATTGAAGAAGAGACAGAGAATGAGGAAGCAAGCTTCCAGAGCAGGTAATTATGACAAATGATTATGATAGAAAGGGGTCATATTTATATAGTGCTATATTACTCCCAATCACTCTGTGAGTTAGCTAGCATGAATATTTTAATTACCATTCCTGGAAGCAAGAGAGGCCCAAACCTTTGATCAGATGGACATAGAAAATTACCAATATGAAAACAACACCCACTGATACATATTGGTGGTTCTTCTGAAAATTACTCCTAAGGAGTGGCTGTGTGCATTGAAAGATTAAGGAAACAAACTCCCAAAGATGTTAAAGGACTTGCCCCAATGTCACAGCAAGCATATCACAAACAGGTTTTAAATCTTAATTCCCAAACTAGACCTTTATCTACTATATTCCCATTATTTCTCTTATCTTGATTTTGCAGTTTTATTTATCCAGGTTCAGATCCAGGACCTGAACTCAAGTCTTCTGTTTCCAAGCCCAGTGGTTGAGTTTGTTTCACCTACTATTCAAATTTTAAGAGATTAGATCGAGACAAAAGGTGGAGCAGTTAACTCTGACAAAGTGGGGGTAGAATGGAAAGGACAGAAAGTACTGAATACATTACCCTTTGAAATTGGAAGCAAGGAAGAAAGGGTGAGCAAAGACAAAGTGTATCTGAGATAATAGAACAGAAGGCCATAACAAGAGCTCACATCCTAATCACTAGTTCAGCTCCTACATGTGTCCTTCCTATTGCCCTCATTGCAATTTTTTTTTTGTATTTTCAATGAAAATAATGTTTGAGCAGCATTTTCCAGGGTTAAACTGCCTTTAACACATTTACCTTGGGGAATTCTGCTCTCATTAGTAAATGATAAAGACCACGGTCTCAAGACCTCTGGGTATACTGGCCAAAGAATCATTAAGAAAACTAATCAATGTAAATCAAACCTGAGGAGGGGAAAAGAAAAAGATCCTTTTAATCACTTTTCCTTAGGCAAAAACAATGGATTCCATTCAAATCAGTAAATGTATTAAGTGTGTACCATCTAGAAAACAATGGGCTACAAATGAGATACAAATGTAGGTAGGAACAGGGTCCAATATTCAGGACTTCACAATCTAACAGTGGAAAAAAAAATTTCCAAAAATGATGGGATGGAACTGAAATAGTAATGCTTAACAATTAACTTTCCTGGAGGGGAAAATGCTCATAGGACATACTTTTAAGTGTAATCCTCATTATGACCATTTTCCCATCATCTTCTTACATCTATGTAATCAACAAAACAATAAATCAAATCCTGACTTATAGCATTTGCCAATTTTTGAAGTATAAAAGCTCACACTAAAAATTTAACAATCAGCTCTCTCAAGCCCGTAAAAGGTAGCTCCAGCATGTCTCATTTCCTTAGAACACTCTCTTAGATTATATGTGATGGCAATGGCAATAGGAGAATGCTAATTGACATTCCTTGGCAAGGTTTAATTTAATCCTTATAACTCTTAAATAAAGATATCCTTCATATATGTGAGTCCTTTGCAAATGTCTTAAAGGGATTTTAGAAGTCTTACATTGGCTAATTGCAACAACCACCCTTTTTTCCCATCAAAATCCATTGACTCATTCTTTCTGTCAACAAACATTAATAAGACACCAACTGTGTGCAGGGCCCTGTGCTAAGCTCTATGCAGGATACAAAGACTAGTAGAATATGGCCCATATCATTAATTAATGTAATTCCAAAAATTGTCCCAGTTTCCTGGGTGAAAGCAAGAAAGCATGATATAATGGAAGAAGTCAAGTCAATAGAGAAGTGGTAACAATCAGAGGGAAATTACTCAGGTTCTCTGGGTCCCAGCTTCCTGATGCATAAATTGAGAATAATGATATCAGTAGCAACTACTACAAAGGAGAATTGTGAAGATCAAGTATAGTATAGTATACAAATCAATTTTGTAATGTTCAGGATGTTGTTAAATGTCAAACACTATTAATAGCACATTCCAGGATACATATTAGGTGCTTAATAAATAGTTTTTGAGTGACTATATGTGTGCATATTAATAAACCCACACACACAGCCACAACTCACACATATTGGCCCTTAGATTCTTCATCTGTAGAATGAAGAGACTCAGTTAAATGAGTTCCCTCCAAACTACAAATCTCTGACTCTATGATGGATTACCAATAGATTCCAAGGTAGCCCTTATCACTGGAAAACTAGGTGGTATATCAGTAAGAAGGTTGAACTTGATGATTGAAAGTTCTTGGATCCAAATCTCCCATTAGAAATTTACTATTGGAGTGGTCCTGGACAAGCCACTTAACCTCTCTTCACCTCAGTTTCCTCATATGTAAAATAGGCTTAATAATAGCACCTAGAGCACAAGGTTATTGTGATAAATAAATGAGACATATTTAAATAATTTTATCAATGTTAACTATTATTGATATTATCAATATTAACTATTTATATTTGTTAGGATTGCTTCACATTGAAACAAAACCTATATTTGCTACCCATCTGCAACTATTATATTCATGCTTTTATATTATAGCTATTTATCTGTCTTTATTAATAGAACGTGTTGTTTGAGAGTAAGTAGTGGTTATAGCTATCTCCAGCAACTAACTCACAGTGCTTTGCACAATGATTGTATTTCTCTGTATTACTTGTGGTGCTCTGTAGATCAGCCCTTACAATCCATATCCTTTGGCTTGGCAACCCAACTAGAATTTGTTCTTAAATTAGTATTACAAAACTCTCATTCGATTAGTGTCATGTCAGGAGAGATTGTGAGCCAACTTATGCCACATGCATTATTTCACCACTGGAGGTCATGGTTAATTTATTACCATAGTGCATGCAGAAGATGTTGTCATTCCCTTGCCAGCTCCTCTTGAGATTTGTCACATGAGGTGTTTTTAAGTATAAATCCCTTAACATCTGCTTTAATTTAGAAGATAAGATCATTAGCAGTCATTATATCTAATCAACATCTAATTCTCATTGAAGCGATTCATTAACCAGTTGAAATGGGAGCAGAGGTCCACTAATGACAAATGTTTATTCTCTTTGAATAAATTTCCATTAGTGGAAAACTGGTAGCCATTTCATAACCTTTCTCCAAAAGGACAGATTGTCTACCTCAAGTCCAAACTCAAGCTTTTTGCTAACAGTACCTATGTTCTCTAGATATGGTCATGATTAAACTCCTCATTGCAAATCATTTACCTTTTCAGAAGATGGCACATTAAATTCTAATTAAATAGCCTGCCCAAAGTAGAATAGGGGGTTGAGCTGATGAAGGGGGGGGGGGAATCATCTCATTTCCAACACAGAAAGTGTTCCCCTGTTGTTCTATTAAGCTAAGTTGTTTTTTTTTTAACCTTGATGTTTTTATTTATCTCTGATCTTTTCAATAGGAAGGTTGGGAAGCTCTGTATTTCATTAAAGATCTATATTTCTCCTTGCACCATTAGACTCATTTCTGTTTCTTTTAGGTTATACATGTGCAATTATGTAAAACGTTTCCATACTAGTCATTTTGTACAAGAAGACTCAAATTAAAAAAATGAAAGAAAGGGAAAAATAGCATGCTTCAGTGTGTATTCAAACAGTATCAGTTCTTTCTCTGGTGGCAGATAGTATTCTTCATCATTAGTTCCTTGGGATTATGTTGGATCATTACATAGCTGAGAATATAGGCTAGATTTTTTTTTTCAGTTTTCAGACCCACAAATATCTTTTCATTGTTTTAAAGTGAGGATTCTTAACCTTCTTTGAGTGTGTTATGGACCGCCTTAATAGTCTATTGGGGGCAGCTAGGTGATGCGGTGAATAGAGCACCAGCCCTGGAGTCAGGAGGTCCTGAGTTCAAATCTAGCCTCAGACACTTGACATTTAACTAGCCATGTGACCTTGGGCAAGTCACTTAACCCCAAATGCCCTACCTTTCCCCCTCCAAAAAGCAAAATAAATAAATAAATAAAATAGTCTATTGGAATTTATATAGAGTCCTTGTATGTTTTTTTTAATAAAATGAATAATGCTAGAAAATAAACCAATTATATTTAAATGTAGTTAACTATAAAAACATATTTACTTTTTATTTAACATTGTTAAATTTTAACATTGCATTTAACAATTTTCCCCAATTACATGTAAAAATAATTTTTAACATTCATTTCTTAAAACTTTGTGTTTTAAATTCTCTATATCCCTCTCTCTTGTCCTCCTTTACTAAAAAGGCAAGAAATTTGATATAGGTTATATGTGTATGCACATATATTTAAAGTTCACAGGTACCAGCTTAAGAACCCATGTTTCAAAGATACAGCTAGGAGATATAGTAGAGACCTGAGTTCAAATGTAGTCTCAAACCCTTGCTAATAGTTAGACTCTGGGCAAGTCACTTAACTTATGTCTACCTCATTTTTCCTCATCTGTAAAATGAGATAATAATAGCACTACCCATCCAGGTTTGTTGTGCAGATGAGAAAAGATATTTCTACAGTGCTTTGCTAAATCAAAATGCTACATAAAAGCTAGTTACTAGCATTATTAAGAAGGGTGTAGTTGTATAGCCAACAGGCTTTGAAGGGAGGAGGTGGCACTTCAAGAAATGGATCACAGTTATCCCTTCCACATCTGGACTTTCCAGACCTTAGTTTTGATATATCTGGGTCAGCATAAGACATTAAAGACAGTTTTGAGGGAGTTTTGCAGAAGTCACAGACGACAAGCAAAAACCAACAGACAACATAGAGCCTATGACCAAATACTTAAACCAAATTTTATCATAATGGAAATACCTCATAAAAGGAAAATAAATTCAGGCCATCTCTGTCACAAAGGAAGGACCAAAAATTTTTAAGTGTATGTCCCAGATTGCAGGGCTCCATTTCCCTAATCCCCTTGATGTGGAAAGGATATCTAAAGTAGATGCCTTCTGTGACCAATATATTCAAGGAAAGTAGGAGTGAGGATTGCACATAGCCACAGTCAAATGACCATAGCCTTAAAGAACTAGGCTAAATCATACAATCAATTCTTTGACATTCCCTGCCTTTTTGCATCCTAATTTACCTTGGATTCTCTAGTCCTAAATTCCTGTTCTTACAGGTCATCTTCTCATTTATCTTAGCATTTTGCTCCTTGGTGCTTCACAGACATATTGGTGCCAACTTGGCCTTGCTTTTTGTATTCTGCTTGTTTTCCTTCCAGCTTACTCCTTACCTTCCAGACCCTAAGAAGATATTATTCTCTCTACAATGGGAGGATTGCCAATTCACTGGCATGGATTGACCCTACTTTTAGGTGGTACACGGAAGTATTTGCTATGAGGAAACATGGGCCTTTCTTAATTTGCTTTCTTTTTCATATTTTTTAGGCAAGAAGTAACTTCTTTATTACAGCAAAACAAACAGCCTTAAGAACAAATGATTTGTATTGTTTTACTGTTTATAATGTATTGATACATCATTTATTGAGCATTGTCAAGTACTGAGTTCCCCAAGGACAAAGGTGGCTTGATATTATTTATCTCTAAATCTCCCTCAGGACCTTGAACAGTCCCTCATCCATATGATATAGTTCCAGAGATAAAAGTTATAAAGAAAAAAAAGAACAGGGGAGCAGTATCATAAATGATAAGTGCTATAAGAGAGGTTTAAAAATGACATGTATAGGGATGGCTAGGTGATGCAGTGAATAGAGCATCGACCCTGGAGTCAGGAGGACCTGAGTTCAAATTTGGCCTCAGATACTTACCACAAAAACTAGCCATGTGACCTTGGGCAACTCACTTAACCCCAACTGCCCTACCTTCCCCCCTCCAAAAATAAAAAACAAATGACCTGTATATAACTTATCTCCTATAATAGTTATGTTCCTAAAAAGCAGAGGTAATGCTGTATTAGTTTTGCCCTCAATACTTCCTCTATAGTGTGCTATAGATGATCATGAGATCAAAGATTTGGAGTTGGACATTAGGAGTCATCTAGTCTAGTTCCCTTCTGTTACAGATGAGGGAAGTTATGCTGAGGAATTAAATGACTTGACCAGAATGACACAGTTTCTAAGTGGCTGTAAGTAAAATCAAGGTGGGATCTTTGTTGTTTTCTTTTTGGAATTTAGTATCACAGGCTCAGGCTAAATTGTAAACATCTGAAGGATTAATCTCCTTTGAAACCTGATAAATCCTGGCTGTCCTGAGTCACAGGTTTTGTGCCTTCTGGCTTTGAGCCAATCAGGGACAGAGTCTTTGTTTTATGTTCTGGGAGGTTGGCACTTGCTTTGGGGGCTCACTCTTGAGAAGGATATTTTGATTCCCCGGATGGGACTCTGAGGATTCCTTTGTTAAGGACCCCTAGCCCCAACTACTCAGAGGTTTTGCTCTTCCCATCAGGTAGTGGATGTAGATGGTTTTATTACTTTGTTCAGATAGCAGGAGCCCTGTTTGTTGAATCTCTGTGCCAGTTTCTCTGTTTATATTTTCTCCACATTCAAGGTACTGACCTTTCCCCTGAACTAGTGAATATAATTCAAGTAATATCCTTAACCCCTTTAATAGTTGTTTTTCCTTTAACAAAGCAGATCAAAGAACCTGTGGTAGCAGGTCATCCTGGGTGTGCTATAGTGCTGTTACAGTGTCAGGGGTGAGAATGGAACCCAGATCATCCTAGTTCCAAATATAGTACTGTTCTCTCTGGAATCACTTCTTCCCTATGACACCATTCTTAAATCAAACTCCTTTGTGAAATCATCATTCCCCTGAAGTTCTACAACAAGAAGGCAAAGAAAAATAGATAAAATCCACCAATCACTATGCAAAAGAGAATCCAGAAGGAAAACTTACAGGATTATCATAATCAAGTTTCAAAAATCCCAGGTTAAGGAGAAAATATTGTAAGAAATAATAATATAAAATAAATATAAAACTACAAAAAGTATTACATAGGACCTAGCAGGAAGAACCATAGTAGGTCTTAGAATACTATATTTCATAGAGCAAAAGAGTTATAAACAAGGGTAATTTTTCAGCAAAGTTAAGTATGATTCTGAATGTAAAAAAAAAAACTAGACATTTAATGAACTGAAAAACTTTCAGGTATTTGTGATAAAAATAGCAGAAGTTAATGGAAAATTGGACATTAAGGATCCAGGAGAAATACAAGCTAAACATTAAAGATGAATTATAAGGGATCCAATAAAATCAAATTGTTTACATTTTACATATAAATATGTTATTAGTATTCTTATGACTCCAATGATGATTTGGGTAGTTTGAAAGAAACACTTGAACTGAGCTGGGTATAATCGGATGATTCTTAAAAAATCATATTGTAGAGAGAAAAAGAGTAATTACCTCATATCAATGAAGCAAAGAAGAAGAATTGATATACAGAAGAAGGAAGTGAGGGGAAGGTAGGTAGTGCTGGAAATTAACTCATCAGGAATGGATTAAAGAGGGAACAACATATATTTCTAGAAGGATGTAAAAGTCTTGTAAATTCAGAAAGAAGTAAGAGAACAAGGGAATAGAGTGAGGTGAGAGGATAAGGGAAGGACTCTTAGAAGGGTGGGTAGATTAAAGAATAGGAGGTAGAAGTAAAGTAGTGGAGTGATGAGGGACAGGGTGAATAGAGAAGGACAGTGAAGAAAGCTAGGAAGGGTGGAAATATACAAGTAATTATAGCTTAGAATATGAATGGGAGAAATAAAAACATAAACAGATTAAAACATAAAACAAAAACAGATTAAAAATTTTAATTCAACCATTTGTTGTTTTCAGGAAACAATAAAAATGAGAGATACATACAAAGATAAAATAAATGTCTGAAGTAGAATTAATTATGTAAAAAAAAAGCAGGGGTAGTAATTGTGATCTCAGACAGAGCTAAAGCTAAAAATTCATATCAAAAGACAAAAGTAGAGAAACTATACTGTGTCACCAATATTATTCAATTTTGTTTTAGACCATTTAAAATAACCTGCCAAAACAGACATAGAAATATAAATATAAAATACTTTTTATACAAATAAAGTCAGATTTAAATAATTGGAGTAATAGTTATTGTTCAAGGGTTAGTAAAGTCAGCATAATAAAAAATGACAATTTTACTTATGATACCCATTAAATAACTAAAAGAAAATTATTTTACTGAGTTAGAAAAAATAGTAAAAAGTTTTGTTTGGAAAGGCAAAAAGGTCAGAAATTTCAAAGAAATCAGAGAAATAAAAGATATAAAGGAAAGAGATTCAGCAGTATCAGACCTTAAAATATATTATAAGGTGAGAGAATTATTGAAGTGTAAAATGGATAATTTTCAATTATTTTCATTTTTTTCTATAAATAAAACCAATGTAGCCAAGAATAGAAGAAATGCAGAAAATTGGGGGGGAAATCTTCATGGACAATCTCTCAGATAGGATGTGATTGGGATGAGGTTTGGGGTTTCTGGGATTAACTTTGATATCTTTTGATTTTATTTTACTTTATTTTCCTAATTTATCCTTTCCTATCTCCTCCACAGAGAGAAACCCCTTAAAACACTTAAAAAAGAGGGGGAAAAAGCAACTCAGCAAAATTAGCGAATAGTTCAATGAAATCCAGCATTAGATGCAATGCTCCACACACATTCCCTCCTATCTCTTAAAAGTAGAGAGGTAAATGCATTCTCATATCACTTCTTTGAAATCAAGTTTGCTCATTACAATAAAACATCACTGATTTGGCTTATTTGTTGTGGTGGTATGGAAGGATTGGTAATCTCAGTGAAATATGGCTAACCATATTGCTGGAATCATCAGTGTTTCGAAGCATGAAGTATCATCAACATTAGCATCATCAATTCTGTCGTCATTACCATTCATCCATTCTACTATCATTACGGCAGTCTTTACTAGTGAAAAGAATAAACAGGAAAGGAAGGAAGGAAGGAAGGAAGGAAGGAAGGAAGGAAGGAAG
>NW_027187352.1:14455092-14576796 GCF_028583685.1 Petaurus breviceps papuanus
AAGCGATCGGGAGAAAGTAGGAAGAAGGGAGGTGAGGAGAGGAAGAGAGGAGGGAGAGGGGGGGGAAAAGGAGGAGAGAAGGGACTATGCGAGTCTGTGACTGGCCAGTCTGTGACGGGAGAAAGGGAGGGAGGGAGGGAGGGAGGGAGGGAGAGAGAAAGGGAAAAGGAAAAGAAACGGGGAAAGGAAAAGGAAAGGAGAGAAGAGAATTTATTAAGCATTTACTATGTCTCAGGTACCATGATAAGACCTGGGGGTTATAAATGTAGGCAGAACAAAAATGGTCTCTGCCCTCCTCAAGAAGCTTACATTCTAATGTGGGGGCATGGGAGACACAAGACACAAGGGACTGAAATTCAGGTGGAATTGTCTGTGGAGAGGATGGGCATGATATAGAAGTTCAGAAACCAGAAACAGGGGTTGGAGGGTTAAAAAAATAGCCACACATTCCTAGAAAGATAAGAACTCAGAGCTAATTTTAGCTTCACTGATGGTCAGGAGCCCCATACAGGGAGATAGAGAAGATTGAAGTACAGGAAAAAATTGTGGTTTGTAAAAGCAAGAGAAAGGAACATTAATCTTGGAGGTACAGGAAGGTGTCAATTATTTAAATAGCTCAGATGTTTCTTCTGTTGAACACATGGAGTGGAAGGGAAGAAAAGAGAAATTTTACTCTGTAGGAGAGATGATTTGTATCATCTTAGATACTTACTAAGTGATTATAAGACTCTCAAAGGGATTTATCAAATTGCTTGGCTTTCCTTTCCCTTCCAGTGCAATTTCAGGGATGTGTCTGTTCTTGGACATACTAGGCATTGGTTGGGAGGAAGGAGGTCCCCACACCCACAGAACATTTGCAAATGTAAGTCCCTCTCTTCCCTGAAAAACACAGTGAGGCCCCAACCTGCTGGTTGGTATGGCAAAGAAGAGGGAAGGAAGAGGGAAAGAGAGACCTTCATTTAAGACAAGGTAGGCTCCACTATTTTATCCTAAGCCCGAGCAGAAAGTAACCTTTTCATATGACACTTTCAGTTTTAAAAAAAGTTCACATACATTACTATGTTAGCAGAACACTGACTTCAGGATCAGGAGACTAGGAGCCAAGCTCAGAGTTCAGGTTCCAATATTGCCTCACTGTGTAACTGAGGTTGTCTTCACACTATACTGTGCCCACTTGGTTTATCTTCATTGTCCTCAGAACCTTGGACACTTCCCCAGTGAGCCACTCCTCTGACTGATGATGAATGACCTTTTTTTTCTTTTTAACCTTTCCTGAGCACCAGGCCTCCAGGCCACTTCCTAGTCATTTCCATATCATGTACCCTCACCCACTTCTTTCTAGCTCTCCCTTATACATTGTCTTCACCCACTAGAATGTAGACTCCTTAAGGGCAACAACTCCCTGATTTGCTCTTATTTGTAACCCTACACTTAGCATAGTGTCCCAAACACAGCACTTAATGCTTTGGTTATTTATCTATTTTAGCTAATGTGTATAAAGTGAAGAGATGTTTCTATATAAATTTAAGATATTATTTTCTAACTAGATCTTTACAATGGTGATTTGATGTAGGCAAGACAGGCATGATTATACTCATTAAATAAATTGTTAGGGCCTTAGGGCAACTAGGTGGATAGACTACCTGACCTGAAGTCAGGAAGACTTATCTTCCTGAATTCAAATCTGGCCTCAGACACTTGCTAGCTGTGTGATCCTAGGCAAGTCACTTAACCCTGTTTGCCTCAATTCCTCATCTTTAAAATGTGTTGAAGAAAGAAATGGCAAACCACTCCAGTACCTGTGCCAAGAAAACACTAAGTCAGACATGACTGAAAAATGACTCAACTACATAGATAAGTAAACTAAGTTTCAGAGAAGTGAAGAGATAGAACTTGAGAGATAATAGTATAGCATAAAGAACACTGAATTATAAAGTTAGAGAATATTTAAGTTCAAATTTCTGTCCTGCCACTTACTTCTTTTTTTTTTTTTTATTTTAAGCAATCGAGGTTAAGTAACTTGCTCAAGGTTACACGGCCAGGTGTTTCTGGGTGGGTGCTAAGTGTCTGAGCCCGGGATTCGATCTCCAGGTCTTCTCAACACTGGAGCCAGTCCTCTTACTCGCTGTGCTACCTGGCCGCCCCTCTGCCACTTACTTCTTGTGTGTCCTTAGGTAAGTTATTTAATTTCTCTGGAAACTGATTTTCTTATCTGTAAAATAAGGGGGTGGAGGTGTTGGGCTAGATGACCTTTTCAGCTCAAATCTATGATCCTAGATTAACCATATATCTCTAGTCCAATGACCTGGAGGGCTAGATTCTAAATCCTCAAACTCTAATAACCCTTTAGGGAAGTGTTAAGGATTCAATAAGTTCCTTTCTGGAGGACTTTTCAACAGTGGTCTGGACCTCCATTAATAACTGATAAGAGCTGCAGTTTGATCATTATTTTTTTCTCCAATAGAGTACCATAGAGTCATGGCATGTTAATGATAGAGGGTACCTTAAATGTGATGATTAATTTAATCTTTAAAGTTAATTTATGTGTGTGAGAGAGATAGAGAGAGAGAGACACAGACAGACAGAGACACAGACAGAGACAGAGACAGAAACACCTTCAGCAGGCTGATGAAGTCTCTGGGCTCTTTCTCAGAATTCTGTCTAAAAGCATTAAATAAAGTACATGGGCTTATAAAGGAAACCAACTATATCCAATTATAATTATCAAAATATTAGAAAAATAAAGGGAAGGGATCTTAGGTTAAGAACACATGATCTGGTACAACTCCATCCTTTTACAGAAGAAACTTGAAAGTGGCTTTTCCAAGTTTTACAGCAGGGCAGTTGTAGAGTCAGAACTAGAAGTCAGGTTTTCTAACAATGTGTCTAAATTTAACAAGGGTAGGTAAGATACTGCCATCACTGAAGACTATTAAATCTGAAAAACAAACACATTCAAATGTGACCTTTATATTTGTCCTTCCACATCATCTTTCTTTTTTCAAATCCACTTTGCATAGTTTTTATTGGGGATCAATATTTCTCTAAGACTCAAAATCCATACTGCAGCATTACAGGCAGGGGACTGCAAAAAATTCAAAGTAATGTTGTCAACATTCCAAGATATTTTATTAAACCTCTCTAGCTGTGATAACACCTGAGAAATGAGCCCCATTGCCTCTGGATCTTTTAAGAGTTACAGCTTGCAGGAATCTGTGAGAGAGACAAACACAAGGTCAGGCCATGCATGTTCTTCCTAGGAACTAGGGACTTTAAGACTAAACTTGAGCATTATCTTTTCAAAAATGAATTCATCATAATGTCTTCAAAGACTCTATACGATTTGAGTTCACAGGATCATAGGATTTTGAGTTTGAAGGAACACTAGACACAAACTGAACCACATCACTTTACTGATGAGGAAACTCTGGATAAGAATGGGAAAGTGATTTTCCCAATGATGAATAATAGGTGATGAAGAACCAGGATTTGAATCCAGGTCAATTGACTATAAGCCCATGTTCTTTCAATTATATAATACAGATAATTATTAATTTATTTTTAGGCATGGAACTTTGGTATATCAGAGGGGCTCATTTGTCTAACAAGCTAGTGTAAAGAAAAAAAATTATGAGTACTAGACTTAAAGAGTTAGCATGGTATATTGGATAGAGTACTAGACTTGGACTCTGTAAGACTTGAATTTATATCCTGCTACTGATGCCAGTTATGTGAACCTGACAAGTCAGTTAATTTTTTTCTAAGCCTCAAGTTCTTCATCAATTAAATTATAATAATATGCCAGATCTATAGAGATATTGTAGAATGGTGGATAGAGGGGCATCTATGTGGCACAGTGAATAGAGCACCAGCCCTGGAGTCAGGAGGAACCAAGTTCAAATCCAGCTTCAGACACTTAACACAAAACTAGCCGTGTGATCTTGGACAAGTCACTTAACCCCAATTGTCCTGCCTTCCCCCCTCCAAAAAGGAAAAAAAATAAAAATAAAAAAAAGAATAATGGATAGAGTGCTGGACTTAGAGTCAGAAGGGGGTGGATATGAATCCTCCCTAAGACACTTACTAGCAAGTGGCCCTGGGCAAGTCACTTAATCTCCCAAGACCTCAGTTTCCCCATTATCATATATGATGCTTGAAAGGCTCAAATAAAATAATATTGTCAACTTAAAATTGGTATACAAATGTTGTTGTTGTTGTTAGAACTTATAGCCCTGAGCTTAGATGCTAGCTCAGTTTCTTACTAGCTGTGGAATCTTGAATAACTTACTTCTTTGTCATGGTTTTCTCATTCAGCAAATAAAGACAGTAATATTTCCATTATCTAACTCATGAGTTTGTTGTGATGACCGAAGAGATATTGTATGAAAAGCATTTTATAAACCTTAAATTCTTATGGAAATAGTACCTTATATTTCAATAGGATCATAGAATTTAAGACTGGAAAGGATATTAGAGATCATTGAGGACAACACTTCTAGAACTATAACTTTTAAAAACAACTCTCCCCAAAAAACTCTGAGGAATACTAGAATTATTTATATTTTATAAAAAAATGATATCTAATATTTTATATGGTGCTATGAGGCTTGAAAAATACTTTTCACATGATGTCCCATTTGATAAGATGAAGAAGCCCAGGTTCCAAGAAGTTGAATGACTTACAATACAGCTATTACTTATCACATCAAGACTTGAATCCCAATCTCACAATTCAAGATCCACGCTTCTTCTGGTACAGTAGAGTTAAGTTACTAGTAATGCCTGCCTAAAATAATAGATCTTTAAAAGAAATTGGAGGTGAAATAAACTTTTAAAATATTTATATATTCTTATGATGTACTTTCATATGTTCCTTAATTATTCAACTACCTTATGAATCTAGGTAGTACAAGTATTATTGCCATTTCATAGATAAAGCAACTGAGATTCAGAAAACTGAAGAGACTTTGTCCAGGTCACATAGACAATTAGCAGCTATGTTAGGACCAAAATACTAAGTTTGCTTTCCTCTCTATCTCTTTCTGCCTCAAACCTGTTGCTTGTAAGAACAAGTAATCATAAGTCTCTTATGGGGTGGCTAGTTGGTGTAGTGAACAGAACACCAGCCCTAGAGTCATGAAGACCTGAGTTCAAATCCAGCCTCATAAACTTAACATTTACTAGCCATGTTACTGTGCGCAAGTCATTTAATCCCAATTACCCTGCTCTCGCCCCTCCAAAAAAAAAATAAGTCTCATGATTTTTCTTTCATGTTAACATTTTTATGTTTCTCTTCAGTCTTGTATTTCATGTCAAATTTTCTACTCAGCTCTGTTATTTTCGTTAGGAATGCTTGAAAGTCCCCTGTATGATTAAATGTTAATTTTTCCTCTTGAAGAATTATACTCAGCTTCGCTAGATATGTTATTATTGACTATAATACTTGCTACCTTTCCTTCGGGAATATTGTATTTTAATCTCTCTGCTTTTTTAATGTAGAAACTGTTAAATCTTGTGAGATCTTAACTGTGGCTCCACAATATTTGAATTGTTTCTTTCTGGCTGCTTGAAATAGTTTTCCTTTGACCTGGGAGCTCTGGAATTTGGATATAATATTACTGTGTTTGCATTTTGTAAACCCATTCAGGAGTACTAGCAAAGGGCGGCCTGTAATCTCTTTCTTTGGGAGTAATTGTCCTACCCCCCTTACTGTCTCTGGGCTTTTGAGAACTCTCAAAACTGCTGCTGCTGCTGCTACTGCTGCTGCTGCTGCTGATGATGATGCCTCCAAGATCTGCAGCTGGTGCTGATTCCTGGGATATCATATGAAAAAC
Source organism: Petaurus breviceps papuanus (assembly GCF_028583685.1). NCBI lineage: Eukaryota > Metazoa > Chordata > Mammalia > Diprotodontia > Petauridae > Petaurus > Petaurus breviceps. Next base: position 14,460,927 of record NW_027187352.1, read on the forward strand.
ACCTTGTAAACCTTAAAGTCTTATGGAAATAGTAACTTACATTTCAATAGGATCATAGGATTCAGGGCTGGAAAGGAAATTAGAGATCTTTGAGCACAACACTCTTATAGAACCATAACTTTTAAAAACAACTCTCCCCACAAAAACTCTGTGGAGTACTAGAATTATATACATTTTATAAATAAAATGATAGCTAACATTTTACATGGCACTATGAGGCTTGAAAAATACTTTTCACATGATATCAAATTTGATAAGATGAAGGAACCTATATTCTGGACATACCTCTACTCCAGTGTCACAGACCTCTCCTGCCAACCTCCTAAGTTGTTTTATGCTAGAAAAATATCTTGCCCCCATTTTTTGTTGGCTATGCCACTGCAAAATTTGATGGGAGGCATAATTTTAAAATTGTTTGAAGGGGAATGTTGAGAAAGTTTAGCTGGGTAGCTGCCTATACCACTATCTTGGTTCTGTCCTTGTGTTCATTTTACAAATATAGAAGCACAGAGAGAGAAATCTTCTCCAGATAATTAACGTAGATAAAATTTGAAATGAAGTTCAAGGGAGTGCCACATGGATTTTTACTTAGTCATGTTTTCTTTAACCATTTTTAAACAATGACTAGGATCAAGGCATAGACAACATGATTACAAATTTGGAAGATGATACAATTCCAGAAGAACAACTATTAAAAAATCAACAAAGAAGCATAAGAAAACTTGTTTTCTACTTCTGTAGAGATAAATTTAAAGTATTAGAAGAGTAATAGCACATAAAAGATGGAGGAATTATCTTTTTGTAGAAACAACAAATCCTTGGGATTTCTTAGGATTCAGTAAAAAAAAGCTGCACTTGAGGATGTCGAGGGCCATGTGTGGCATCAAGACCACAGGCTCCCTATCACTGGAAATGACTGAGAGGGGAGAGATACTTGATTCTATTAGGAAGGAAGAGATGGGTAAGAATCTTAACTGGGGAGGTGTCTGTATAATTCAAGATGACTACTTGAACTTGAGAGATATTGTAGAGGTAGAACTTGCTCACTGATTGGATAAGGTTTTTTTTCTTTTTTTTTCCTTTTTTTTTTTAAAGCAATTGGGGTTAAGTAACTTGCTCAAGGTTACAAGGCCAATTATTTCTGGGTGTGGTGCTAAGTATCTGAGCCCAGATTTGATCCCCAGGTCATCCTGACACTGGGGCCAGTGCTCTTACTTGCTGAGCCACCTGGCCGCCCCTAAGCAATTGGGGTTAAGTAACTTGCTCAAGGTTACATGGCCAGGTGTTTCTGGGTGGGTACTAAGTGTCTGAGCCCAGATTCGATCCCCCAGGTCATCCCAACACTGGGTCTGGTGCTCTTATTCGCTGTGCTACCTGGCTGCCCCAGGATAAGATTAATGAAAGACAGAAAGGTGATAAAGATGACTCTAACATTAAAAATATGGATTACAGGAAGGTAACAGTAGTCTCAAAAATCAGGGAAGTTTGTAAGGTGGAAAGTATTGGTATAAAGATATTGATTTCAATTTGAACATGTTGAATTTTAGTAACCCTAGATCAATCAGCTGACTTACTCCAACAAAATTAAGTAGATTGGCAGCAGGAGTTAAAAAAAAATAGATGATGGATGTGACCAATTAATGAGTATTGGGAAGAAGCAAACTGAATAATTTGATTTTGGACTGGAAATGATGAAAAAGAGGGAGAGAATGGAATTGGATGGCTCCAGTCCATGCCAATTTGAATTTGAATGTAAAAGGCAAAGAACTCTCATAAAAATAATTATTTTTTTTAATTAGGGAACAAAATCACAAAATTATTTTTACATAAGAAACACATTGAAAATATAAAGATTTATATAAAATTGATATGAAGTTTAAGCATTTTTTATTCTTTAGCTAAATGTGAAATAGTTGTTAACCATGATCTCAAACAGTATAAGAGTAAAATTAAATACAATCCAGGGAGAGGGAGGAAATAGAGATAATATTTTGAAACTACAGAGATAAGAGAACAATATTAGTAACAGTTATTATTATTAATTATTATTATTATTATTAATTAGTAATTAGTGTGTGTGAGTGTGTGTGTGGTATAATATCAAAATAAATAAAGGAAACCTTGATTTAATTAAAATCCAAGATCTTTTTAAATAATAAATTCATATGAAGACATGCTTACATAAAACGAGGAATAGAGATTTCATGGACTCTTTGGTTCCTTTCATTTCTAATTTTATGATACTATCTGTGTCCCATCCTTTATGTGTACAATTAATTTTGTTCATTATTTTACATCAAATGTAGGAGTTTAAACTGGTCTTATAAAATTTCATTCAGTGAAATTCTGCTCATTGTTTTAGCTGTCATTTTTAATCTTGATTTTATCTTGATTCACACTTTCATAATTTGGTCATCTTTTTGTCATCATTCATTTGAACATGTGATTTTTGTCTTTAATTCAGTGGTAATAATACTGACTATAAATGGTCCCAAGAAACAGTCCCATAAAATTCCAATAGAACTATCCCTTCACATGCTCATTGATTCTTTAACTAATATTTTATTATTAAAGTTGTACAAGCAAATCCACTTTTCCTAACTGTATGATCGCCTCTCCTACATCTCTCTGTTTTATCCACAAGAACGTAATGAGAAACTTTGCTAAATGTTTTGCTGAAGTCAACATATACTGTCCTTGGCACCCTGCCCTTCCCCTTTCTCCACACTGCTACAAATCTACCAGTTTAGTAACACTGTAGAAAAGGAAAATGAGATTAGTTTCACATGATCAGCTTCATATCAGAAGACACTGTAGAAGGACATTGTGGAGAGGAGATGGAAAAATGTATACTGTAGAAGAGATACTCTATAGATATAGATTGAACTGAATTATCTCTGAGGTTCCTTACTAACCTGAAATTCTGCAGTGCTGTGATTTAGTAGCTGATTCTTAACATACTAAATGTCCACAAATCATTCATTTAGATCCTGTGCAGAGAATTCATTTTTTTTCACATTTTTTCTTTCATTTAGAAACCTAGAAACATACCTTTCTGCCTTATTTATTATTTATTTTTACCTTATAAATTTGAAAATTATCTTAATGCCAGCAAATGAGTGACAGCAAGTTAAGATTACTAGAGGAAAACTAGAGCCTGGAGAAATTGTAATGAACAAGAAATGAATAAAGATAGAAGAAAGAGATTTATTCAGAACAAGCAAAGATTCAGAAGCCTTATATATCATCCTAGTCAATACCTACAAGAAAGAAAATATAGGCGAATAAAGAAAGAAATGAAGAATCCAAGTAATAGATAGGAAACATGAATTTTGGAATTAAAAATTAAGTATCTAGGCAAAGAATAGAGTGCTCACAATTTGGAATTGGACAAAGAGATCAGGAGAAGACATTGAAACCATAATGGAAAAGAAAAAGAATGTCAGATAATGCAGACAAGGTATATTTCTTTTTTATTTAAAAAAAAAGTATCATTTAAACTTTGTGTCTTGGTAAAGTAATATTTTATTTCCCTCAATTGCATGTAAAATCAATTTTTAACATTTTAAGAAATTTTACCATGCAGGAATGTAAATAGTACATTTTTAATAACTTCTTTATGTTTTCTTTTTTCCTGTTTCCCTTCTCATGCTTCTCTTGCTTCTTGTATTTGAAAGTCAAATTTTCTATTTGGATCTAATTTTTACATCCAGAATGCTTGAAAGTACTCTATTTAATTGAATGACCATATTTTTCCCTGTAGCATTATACTCAGTTTTGCTGGGTAGGTGATTCTTGGTTTTAATCCTAGCTCCTTTGACCTCTGGAATATCATATTCCAAAATCTTCAATCCCTTAAAGTAGAATCTGCAAGATCTTGTGTTATTTGTTTAGAGTCATATTTTACAGGTATTGGAGATGGTTGGTGTGGAAGCTCACACAATTTCCTGCTTCTACTCTGCCATCTTGGCTCCACCCCCAGCCTTGATGTCTTTATCTAACAATTGCCTGTTCATATTCTTTGACCATTTATCAACTGAGGAAATGACTTGTATTCTTACAAATTTGACTCAGTTCTCTATGTATTTGAATAATAAGCCCTTTAGTAGACACATTGTAAAAAATAATTCCCAGTTTTTTGCTTTCCTTCTAATATTGGTTGCAATGATTTTATTTGTGCAAAAATATTTTTTAATTCACTATGAACAAATTAATCCTTTTTCTATCTTAAAAACAAAAAGCTTAGTTAATTAAACACTAGGTTATTATGTGCATTTACTACTACGTATTATGCACCTAATACTAATCCACCACTATATTTTTTTAGCCAGTACCAGATTGTTTTGATGATTACCTATTAATAAAAAGCTTGTGATATGGTACAGCTAGGCCACATGCCTTCACATCATTATTTTCATTTATTCCCTTAATATTCTTGACCTTTTGTTCTTCTAATTTTGTCTTTTAAAAATATTACTTATTTTTAGCATTTATTTATTTTTAAAATTTGAATTCCAATTCTCTCCTTTCCTCCCACACCCATGGAGAAGACAAGCAAAATAATACCAACTATACATATGAAATCATGCAAAATATATTTCCATAGTAGCCATATTGCAAAAAAAAGAAAACAAAAATTAAAGCAAGCTAAAAAGTATGCTTCAATTTGCACTGAGTTCATCAATTCTCTCTCTAAAGAGAGATAGCATTTTTTTTTATCATGAGTCTCTTGGAATTCTCTCAAATTATTACCTTTATCAGAGTAGCCAAGTCTTTCAAAATTTGATTATCATTAACACATTTCTGTTACTGTGCACAATGATCTCCCAGATGTTCTCACGTTGCATCAGTTCATAAAGGTCTTCTAACACTTTTTTTCTGCAAACACCCCACTCATCATGTCCTACAGCACAACAGTATTTTATCACAATTATACGACATCACTTGTTCAACCAATCCCCAATTTACAAGCATTGCTTCAATTTCTAATTCTTTGTGCCTACACAAAAAGTTGCTATAAATGTTTTGTACAAACATATCCCTTTCTTTTTGTCTTGATCTCTTTGGGATAGAGATCTAGTAGCACTTATGCCAGGTAAGCACAGTTTTAGAGGCTTTTGGGCTCAGGTTCAAATTGTTCTCCAGAATGTTTGGACCAGATCACTACTCCATCAACAATTCATTAGTGTACCTATTTCCCCCTGGCCAACCCCAGCATTTGACATTTTGTTTTTCTTTATTTGTTTTTAATGCAACAAGGTTTAAGTTACTTGTATGGGGTCACATGGTTAGTAAGTATCTGAGACCAAATTTGAACACTGGTCCTCCTTACTCCAGGGCCAGTTCTCTATCCACTCTGCCACCTAGCTACCCCAGCATTTATCATTTTTGATAGGTATGAGGTGGTACCTCAGAGTTGTTTTAATTTGCATCTCTTTAATTGATGGTAAGTTAGAGAATTTTACATATGACAGTAGATAGTTTTTATTTCTTCCTTTTTTGTGAGACAATCAGGGCTGTGACTTGTCCAGCGTCACATGGTTAGCAAGTGTCAAATGTCTGAGTCTGGATTTGAACTCAGGTCCTCTGGACACCAGGGCCAGTACTCTATCCACTGTGCCACTTAGCTGTACCCTGCTTTTTTTTTTTTTACTTCAGTCCAAACCCCTCCCTTGTAGAAAAGAGCACAGTAGCATGAGAGGTAGGGACATTGTCAGCAGAAAGAATAGAGACATTCATGATAAGGGAAAGGGGACAGGAAATCAACAGAAAACACATGATTATCTGAATGAGGAAGAGGGGACCCCAGTTCTCCCTGCAGCAGAAGGGGGAGTAGGTACATGGGTGGGGGGAGCCAGGATCCCCCCTCCTTTCCAAACATTAAGACTATTTGAGGGAAGAAAGATAAGGAGAGAGGAATACCCAGAAGCTGGACACATGAAATACAGGTCCTGTATGGATCAGCATCTGGGTTCCCATTCACCCCTTACAATACTGTGGTCCTGCTCTCTGTCTCTTGTTTGGTAACAAATTTTTTCCTTCTCTATTGGATTGAGAGGTAAAGTATCCCTTGCTCTCTTAATTTGTTTATGTTATTACCCATTATGTCTAAATCCTGTTTTCATTCTGACCTTATTTTGGTATATGGCATAAGATGTTGGTCTATACCTAGTTTCTGCCACAGTGTTTCCAGTTTTCCCAGAAATTTTTGTCAAATAGTGAGTTCTTGTTCTTCCCCACTCCCAACTCCTTCCCCTCCTGCTGTCCCCACCCCATCTGTTTATATACTTTGACTATCTATCAATTGAGAAATGACTCTTATTTTTATAAATTTGTTTTAGTTCTATACTCCGTGTATTTGTGAAATTAGACCTTTATCAGAGAAACTTACTGTGAAATTTTTGCTATAACTTGATTGCCTGTGGTACCTTTTAGTAAAATGTAGTATCCCTGATTATACCTTTGAATTGGGTCTATTTTTGCTTTTGATTATCTGAGATCATGATTATTATGCCTGCCTTTTTTTTTAGTTCAGCTGAAGCATATTAGATTCTGCTACAGATCTTTAACTTAACTCTGTATGTGCATATGTTTCTGCTTTAAGTGTGTCTCTTATAAACAAAATACTGTTAGATTCTGATTTCCAATACATTGTGATGGTGTCTGCTTTTATTTCATGGGTGAATTCCCATTCATATTCATAGTTATGATTTCATTCCATCATACCTTTCTTATGTATATCCTTCTCTCTTTTTTATCTTGTCACTCCTCTAGAGTCTGTTTTGCTTCTAACCATTGTATCCCTTACTCTGCTTTTCCTTTTATCTTTCCCTGCCTTTTATTTTATCTATTTTTCCTTCTATTTCTCTATTGGGTAAGTTATATTTCTATATAACTGTGTAAATATATTCTTCCCTTTGTGATCTAATTCAGATGAGTGAAGTTCAAGCATTGCCCACCACCACCACTAAATTTTCCCCTCTGCTGTAAAAGCTTTTCTTTGTGTACCTATTTTATGTGAAAAAAAAAAAATTCCCCTCCTCCCTCTCCCTAATCCACTCTCACCCTGGTGGCAACAGACCTTTCCTATCAACCTTCTAAATTATCATGGGCTAGAAAGTTGTTTCACCTGTCCTTTTTTTGGGTTCTGCCACACTGAAATTTGTTTTGAGGTATTATGTAAAGTCATTTAAAGATGTTTGGGGAGAGCTCAAGAGAGTCCCTTTTCTCCTCTGCCTTGGCTCTGCCTCCCTAATTCTCTCTTTGAAGGTTTTATTTTCTTCAAGATTTTTCTGTGCCTCTTCTTGCCAGTCTGTTAATTTTTGATACACAATTTTATTGTATCTGTCTCATTTCTTTTCCCAATTTTTCCTCAAACATTCACCTCTTTATTTAATCCAGGATTTTGTGTTGGGCCTGGAACCAATTAGCATTTTTCTTTGAGACTTTGTATTTCCTTTTTTTTTCTTTTCCTAAAAATAAGTAATATTTTTTAAAAGAAAAAATTAGAAGAACAAAAGGTCAAGAATATTAAGGGAATTAATGAAAATAATGATGTGAAGGCATGTGGCCTAGCTGTACCAGATCACAAACTTTTTATTAATATGTAATCATCAAAACAATCTTGTACTGGCTAAAAAAATAGAGGGGTGGATTAGTATTAGGTGCACAATACACAGTAGTAAATGAACATAAAAATCTAGTGTTTTTATGGAAAAACTCTCTATTCTTTCTGCTGACAAAGTGCCTACCTCTCTTCCTGCTGTGCTCTTCTCTACAAGGGAGGGGTTTGGACTCAAGTCAGAAAAAAAAAGTCAGGGGGCAAGCTAGGTGGCACAGTGGATAGAGTACTGGCCCTGGCATCCAGAGGACCTGAGTTCAAATCCAGACTCAGACATTTGACACTTACTAGCCATGTGACCCTGGACAAGTCACTTAGCCCTGATTGTCTCACAGAAAAGGAAGAAATAAAAACTATCTATTGTCATATGTAAAATTCTCTAACTTATCATCAGTTAGAGAGATGCACACTAAAACAACTCTGAGGTACCACCTCATACCTATCAAAAATGACAAATGCTGGGGTAGCTAGGTGGCAGAGTGGATAGAGAACTGGCCCTGGAGTAAGGAGGACCATTGTTCAAATTTGGTCTCATATACTTACTAGCCATGTGACCCTGTACAAGTAACTTAACATTTGTGGCATCAAAATTTTCACATTGTTGTTGTCTTCTTTGTTTATGTCTTCATCTTCCCTGCCAACATAATGTGTTCTTCTCTTTTTTCCAAATTATTTATTTATTTTTAGTTTTCAATATTCATTTCCAAAAGATTTTGAGTTACAAATTTTTCTTCTCGTCTTTCCCCTACCCCACCCTAAAATAGTGAGTTTACTGAATACCCCTTCCCCCAATCTGTTCTCTCTTATATCCTCCCTAATACCCACCTCTAACTTTCCAGTAGGGCAAGAAGGATTTCTATACCCACTGCCTGTATATCTTATTTCCCAGTTGCATGTAAAAAACAACAACAACAACCTCTTTTTACATTTGTTTTTGAAACTTTGAGTTTCAGAGTCTTTCCCTTTTTTCCCCCCTCCTCACCCACCCCCTACTGGGAAGACAAGCAATTCTGCATAGGTCATACATGTGTAGTTACTTAAAACATTTCCATAGTAGTTATGTTGTTAAAGACTAACTATATTTTCTATCCTATCCCACCTCCTCACTTATTCTATTTTCTCCTTTGACCCTGCCCCTTTTCAAAAGTGTTTGCTTCTAACTACCCTCTCCCCCAATCTGCCCTCCCTTCTATCATTCCCCCTCTTATCCCCTTCTCCCCCCCACCCCCCGCTTTCCTGTAGGGTAAGATACCCAATTGAGTGTGTGTGTGTTATTCCCTCCTTAAGCCAAATTCAGTGAGAGTAAGGTTGACCCATTCCCTTACACCTTCCTGCTCTTCCCCTCCATTGTAACAGTGTTCTCTTGCCTCTTTTATATGAGATAATTTAGATTAATCTATCTCTCCCTTTCTCCTCTCAATAAATTCCTCTCTCACCTCTTAAATTTATTTTTAGATACCATCCCTTCATATTCAACTCATCCTGTGCCTTCTGTCTATGTATATATATACATACATATGCCCATACTCACATATATATTTATACACACATACACCCTCCTATACATACACATATATATTTATATATACATATATTCCCTTCTACTATCCTCATACTGAGAAAAGTTTCATAAGTTGTAATTATTGTTTTTCCATGTAGGAATTTAAATCGTTCAACTTTGATAAATTCCTTATGAATTCTTTTTCCTGTTTACCTTCTCATACTTCTCTTGCTTCTTGTATTTGAAAGTTAAATTTTCTTCACAGCTCTGTTTTTTTTTTCATCAAGAATACCTGAAAATCCTCTCTGTCATTGAATGACCATATTTTCCCCTGAAGCATTATACTCAGTTTTGCTGGGTAGGTGATTCTTGGTTTTAATCCTAGCTCCTTTTACCTCTGGAATATTATATTCCATGCTTTTCAATTCCTTAATGTAGAAGCTGCTACCGTGTTTCCCCGATAATAAGACCTATCTCGAAAATAAGCCCTCCCCTTACTGTGTAAGATTCCTTTAAAATAAGCCCTCCCCCGAAAATAAGCCCTATTGAGATTGCTACTGTAGTGAAGGTGATCCCCTGCGCTACATGCTATATTACGGTACCCTCTGTATGCACCGTCCCCCCTCCCCCCCTCCCGGTGAAACGCACGCCGCGCTCCGAGCTGCATCCAATCAGAGCTACAGCAGTGAGCGTGTCATCCTGTTCTTCTCCAGTGATTTGCTTATTGAATAAAGGTACATTTTTTTGTTCACATTTACCTGTTTATTAAAATTGCTGTCAATGTTCATTAAAATAAGCCCTCCCCTGAAAATAAGCCCTCTGGTGTTTTTCTGTCCAAAAAAAAAAATAATAAGACAGTGTCTTATTATCGGGGAAACACGGTAGGTCTGGTGTTATCCTGATTATGTTTCCACAATACTCAAATTCTTTCTTCCTGACTGCTTGCAGTATTTTCTCCTTGATCTGGGAACTATGGAATTTGGCTATAATATTTTCCCAACCTATTTCTTGCCTTTGAATTTTAGTTCAAAGTTTGGCTCTGCTCATCTGTAGGTAAGAAGACACTATCCCAAGGTTCAAGGTTGTGTGTGTGTGTGTGTGTGTTTTCATGCTGTTGTTTTCACAACTAGTTCTGTAGCTCTTCAAATTTTCAGGGCTTCCGAGGTGGTATGATGTAGGGAGAGTTATGGTCACTGCTCTCCTGGTCTGCCTTCTGCTTTTTTACCCACTAAGGAAGTGTCTCTTATTTCCTATAGCCCTGAGCATTAGTACTCTTTTTGTTATATACTATAAACAGAGATCCTGCTTCCTTGTTATGGACTTCCAGCCCTTTCCTCCACCCGGGAACTATGTATGTAAATACAGCTGTCAATCAGTGCCAGTTGTACCTACCTCCATCAAAGGGTCCCCTGTAATCATTTTCTGATCAGTTGTGCAACCACCTAACTATCTCGGGGCTGAGTGCTCATGAAGCTGCTTCTGTAGCAGTCACTGCTGCTGTTGCCACATGTGTAAGACTCTCAAAAAGCTTCCATTCAGGTGTCACAAACTTTTTCTGCCAACCTCCTAACTTTTCTTAGACCTGGAAAATTTCTTACCATGACCTTTTGTTCTATCTGCCACTCCAAATTTGACTGAGTTATAATTTTAAAATTGTTGCAAGAAGAATGTTGAGAAAATTTGTTTGGTTGCCTCTAACCTGCCATCTTGGCTCCACCCCAAACCCAACAAGGCTTTTTTCAATGAAGGAGTTTTACTTCGTTGTTTTAAAGGAAAAACACAGTTTTGTAATCACAACTGCCCATAAGATTATGAATTGAATAAATGGCTAAGACTACAACAGGCAACTTGAGGGGCAAAATAAACTCATAACATACAGTGACCCAATCAGGACATGAGGTATACTCTAAAAATCATCTTCATTCCTAAAAGCAGGATTTTTTTTTTTGCCTCTCTCCCAATTGGTTCCTTGAAATAAGATTAACTTTTTTTGTTTTCTTTCATATGCAGTCATCATCACGACCTCAACAAAGTTGATTTCTTCATGACCTTGTATATATAAAGGTGTGACTATTTACCCTGAAAATTCAGAGACAGATTCCATTGATCATGTGAGCCTGGACAAATCCTTCAATGTCTCAGTACTCCAGGAAATATTATAAGACTCTGTTACAATAAAGATACCAACTTGATTGGTAAAGGGAACTTTTCATTTGGGAGTTCCTTATGTCCATGAAACCACAGGTTGTATCCCTATGCTTTTATCTCCTAAATAAAAATTTCAAATACCTACTGGAAAGAGTACTGGACTTAGACTCTGCTTCCTCATCTGTAAAATTAGAATAATGTTACTTGCACTATTAATTTCATCAGATTTTTATGAGGATAATGTCAGCTAACAAATGTAAAACACTTTGTAACTAAAATGCATTATATAAATTTAATATGGTATTATTGTTTAAAAAATAAAATAAGTCCAGAGCAATTTCATCTTTGTTTTTCCTCCTAATTTCTTTTCCTCATTTTCTTATCTGTTAGCAATTTTACATTCACTTTTTTCTGCCACCACCCAATAAACAAAGGTAGATTGAAATTACAGTCAAAATAGTTAGTCATTCTAGCAAGATGAATGATTGGGTCAGGGAAATCCTGATTCTTTGGATCACCAAGAAAATAATGACAGTAGAATCTTCTACAGATGTAGGTCTGGCATCTTGCCTAGTGTATTTTTTAACATACCAAAATATTTCCGGGCAATATATGTCCTCTGAATTATCTGGTCCTGAGTGGCTCCATAGCAGAAATCTATCAAGCATGTCTGCACATCACCAATAATGATGTTCCCAGCAGTTCAGGTAATCTCATTCTGTTGGCTTCCAAACAGTTTGGTATGTACATCTTGCTTAAGAATTCATATATTCTAGAAACTGCCTGTGAGGTATCTGTCAATCTGATAAGAGAGATCCATTCCTGTAATGTCACTGGTAGAGAATAAGTCTCTTTTAACTGCCATCTTATAGCATCTCTTCAGGAGCAAATATTTTCATATCTATGGTACCAGATGATTAAATTCTTCTTGAAGGGAAGTAAACCCTTTTATCTCCTCTGTACATCCTCTAAGCATGAGGGAAAGTGCTGAAAGATTGTCATTCCCCTCACAAAAGCTGGTATTTGCTAATACTCAAGTGAAGATTTCATTTTCCAGTTGAAAAGATGAAGAAATAATTATATAGCCTAACTCAGGTGATGATTTGCTTTACAAATATAATATGAAACAATATAAAAATCATCATGTTATTATCATTACATTTTATGATTTTGTTAAATATTAATTTTACTAGAATGTAAACTAAAAAGAACAAATCAACAATAGATATAATTAATATTATATGTGAATAAAAAACATCAAATAAATGGCTGTTTTATGGATTTGTTGACAGAAAGATAGGATTACATGTATATAAATATATAAATTTATGTTATATTATATATATGTATGTATATCTATATACATATATATATGATGGTGATATATAACTGACATTACTATCAGAAATTCCAAAATGATTATCTCTTATGGAACATGAACTTTTTGGCAATGTAAATATATGTATTCAGTTACAGAAAGTAATGTGTTTATCCAATAATCCATTGAACTTACATGTTTAAAAAATAATAGAAGGAAATGACTTGACTGAGCATTGTTTATATATGAATTCTGTCAAATACTGGATAGGAAAGATCAGAAAATATATCATACAGAGAACAGCATAGGAGTGGAGAAAGAGTTAGCCTCAGAGTTAGAAAAACATAATACTCTGAAATAATACAAATAAAAACAACTATATTCCACAGAACATAAAAAATAAAATAATAATGGCCAATTTCTACCAGAACTCCAACAAACTAAAATGAAAAGAGCAATCTAATAATAATGATGACAATGATAATTTTGACCATAACTGTGACTTAAGAGAAACTTCAGGTGACAAACTGCTTATTCCAATGCATATCAATATCTTCTCTGCAACCTACTGTAATGGTAATGTAATATAAATTTGAAGATCCCTTTGTATTGGCAAAAGTAACAGGTACTTAGCACTTAGTAATTAATCAAGTTTCTGTTAAAGAAACAGAGGGTATGAACCCCTGTTGCTGACATAACAGGAAGGGTTTGGCTGAAACAGGAAGGAGATAATGCTGTGTGTATATAAGGAGAAGTCCCTGCTCAGTCAGACAGATCTTCTTAGAGCAAGCTTCATGGAGGCAAAAGCTGCTGCCACCAGGGAGGCTGAGGAGGAAAGGACCCCCAGGCTGGAGAAAAGGATTTTTATTTGGAGAACCTGAATAAAGTGATTTTGATTCTGGGAACCAGCTAAAACTTCTGCTGAGTCCTGAGGTCCAGCAGGAGCTGCTGAGGCTGTTAAGGATTTCCAAGAGCCAGCTGAAGTTGCTGAGGCTACTGAGGATTTCTGAGGGCCAGCCAGAGCTGCCAAAAGACTGAGGAAGCATGACTGTGATGCTGGTACTTTTCATGAACCTGTTTGTGACTTTGATGAGCCTTGACTTCCAGGAGACTGGGAAGGATTTAAGGTGAACTGGAAGCTGTGAGTTTCAGCATGGAATAGGAAGTATGTGGAGAGCTGGACAAGGACCTGGGAGCTACTTGCCTTTGAATCCAGGTGACAGTTTGGTGAATCAAGGTAGGATCTGGGACCATGGAAGGGGATCCAGGGAATCTGAGAGACCACTCCAAGTCAAACTAAAAGAAGACTTTACTTGGATACTATGTACTGACTGAAAATATTATAATTTCCTAGTGACATAGGGGTGGAGGGATTGTTTATTTTCTGGTGATTGAATAGTGAATGATGATTAAATAGTAACTGATTTGTAATTTGGTGTCCCCCATGGGTGGAGAACTTTTACTATTGTACTTTGTGTTCCTTAAGGAGGCAAACATCCTTAAGGATGATTGAATGATTGAGATGATTGAATGCTTGTGTTACTAAATAATAGTTCTTTGTCCAAATCTTTGTGACCACTGTGGTGAAAACTATGCAGCCATTTTCTGTGATAAGTTGTTGTGAATGCTATATTTTGATTTTCTTTGATAAGGTGTAACATTGTGAATGTTGTGCCTTGATTTACTGTGAATGTCTTGCTCTGATTTGTTATGGAATAAATAGAGTGTTCATTATACTGTATAATCAGAACCTTAAAAGCTGTTTACAGTAGCATTCTTCTAGAAAGCTGCCTGTGCTTAGCTTTACACCTATCCTCTTAAAGATTTCCCTGGTGCACTGACAGATTAATCAGTTTGTCCAGGGTCACTCAGTCAGTATGCAGCACAACAACAATGACAGCAGCACAACAGGAGCTTCAGCATTAACTGTTGGCCCCAGCACCACAACAGTGAGAACCACAGCTACAACTACCACAATAACCAAAATCACAACAGCCATAATCACCACTGCCATTGGTCACAATAATTTTGTTTGGATTCAATAAGCATCAGGTTGACAAGGTGTGCTTATGAAGCATAAAGATTAGTATATTTGAGTTTGCATCGACCAAACCAATGAATGAAAGTGATGCCTATGAATACCTTCATTCCTTGAAACAAAACAAAATGAGAATGAAGATATCAAGTTGAAGGCTGTAGCTAAATGTCTTAAGGTTCTTAATGATTTTATAACAGAAAACCTAAATGGTACAAAAAAAATCTTTGACAGTCAGTATTTTCAGTATTCCATTCCTAATGTACATATTCAAAACTGTATGTTGGACTATGCTGATCTGGACAGCAATCTAACAAAACTCTTGAATTATTAATTTTAAAATTGAGTCTATCACCTGAAGACAGCTATAGTAAAAAAAAAATCCATGCCAAAAAAGAAAACGATAATTGACAGACTCTTAGAATATAGGAAAATAGGTGAGAAAATGTAGAAATAATTTTATAGGAAGCAAATATTATTTTGTCTAGCACTAAGAGAGTTTAATAACAAGTAGACATCATAAGATTTGTCAAAAGTAACCTAAACTTGATTATCTCCATATAAAACTTATGAAATTACAAAGATCCAAAAATGAAATCTAAAGGCCTTCCATGGTTGACTTCTGCATTAAATATGCCAACAAAATATCAAGAAAAACCTTAGTTGAAGGAATTTATGAAATTAAAGGAATTAAGATGTCCATTCAAGATCAAGTATCATTAAGCCAGTCAGGCATGGTGATCAATATAGACTATTCAAGGCAATACCAGAGGATGTGTACATATTAGGAGATTCTAAAAGTTTAACACATTTTGAATACCTAGCAAGATATGACTTATTAACTAATATACATTAGAGGCTCATATCCCCATACTACAAATTCAGAAATCAAAATGTCAGGGAGAGCTAAATATACTATACAGGAACTAAACTCAACTGCTGCACACAATTACCTAGAAGTACCATTGATTTATAGACAATTAAGATCTATATATTAGTAATTGTTGGGACCCAAAATGTTATAATCTGCAACCTACAAAGAATGAAAAATGTTAAAAAATATAAAGACCTATATGAAGAAATCAAAATTAGGTGGGGATGGGATGACATGTATACCATCTCATTTGGTTTTTCTACTTGCTTGAATTGTCCCACAGATGCTTTCAATGAACTGAAAATGAGCTTACATCCCAATATTTTTATTCAACTATTAAAAAACATATTTTTTATCTACTTGCACAAAAGTCTATGGAATATTAAGTGAAAAGAAGAAATGAAGGATATTAACTCTCTGAGGACTTCTTCTAATTGAATTCCATCAAAAAAGATGAGAAAAATGAGATAACAAAAGCAATAATAAAAATTATAAGGAAGAGGATGAGGATTATAAATAATCATGGCTATGTATTGAACAAGATGATAAAATAAGTTATTATGTAAAGACAGAACATTTCGTCAGGAAACACTTGAGCAAGGGGCCCCCAAGTATATAGTTGGAATACTGAAATTGTAATTCTAGACCTACCTGTAACAGCTGTGTAGCATTGGCCAAATTGCTCCACAACCTTGGATTGTGGGATTCTTTGCCTACAAGATAAGAATTTAGGACCAGATGGAGTCTAATGTCCCTTCAAACTCAAACATCTTTTGGATATAAAAAGCTAAATATTGAGTAATTAGTAACCAACTAAATGCAGTTTTCTAATATATTTCCACACACTCTCTAATTACATCTAGAGATAAGGAGGCAAATAGGAAGGAAACAAAAAAAATAATCAGAGTTCTACTACAAAAATTCTGAGACAGAATTTCTAATCAGCATAGAAACTTCTCAGTTCACCATACCTTTTCCATCTATATCTCTAGTAAAAGACAATAATCATCAATTTGAGAAGTATTATCCTGAATTCCTTTAAAATCTAAAAATCATGAAAAGAATCTATTACATTACTGGGAGCATGGGAGGTAAACAATAAATGTAAAGTAGCATACAAAGAGATGGTCATATTCTTGATTTTATCATCAATCATGAGTAAAATTCCACTTATGTGTTTATAAATATTAAAATTCCTTTATCTGCTCATGATATGTTGTCATTCTGTATTTCCCTCTGCTTTACAAACTCTTACCTTTTATTTCATCCTCATGATGACCTCCAGACATTGCAACCCTCATTTCTTTCCTAGGCATCACCACTGCACTGGCTACATTCTCCTTCCTTTGCCATCCTGACCCCTTAATTAATCATTTCAATTATACAGTATCTTCTTCTCCTGATATTCTTGCCTACTGTATCTATTGCTGATCTTGCACTGGCAAACCTCAGCCCTGGATTTCTTCTACCATCTACTTTCCTCACTCCTATTCATGTGCTCCTGAATTAAACTATAGGAAATCATGAAAATATGCTGACTGGATATCTTACATAATCTTAACTTGACCCTCACTTCTTGTTGTTAATCATTTTCAGTGATATCTGACTTTATGTGACCCCATTTGGGGTTTTCTTGGCAAAGATACTGGAGTGCTTTGCCATTTCCTTCTCTAGCTCAGTTTATAGATAAGAAAACTTAGGCAAACAGAATTAAGTGACTTGCCCAGAGTGACACAGCTAGTAAATGTCTGAGGGCAGATTTGAATTTAGGAAGATGAGTAATCCTGACTTCAGGCCTTGTAATCTATGCACTTAGCTTCCCCTTCACTGGGCCCTCACTACAGCAAGCCATTCCCTTTATACCTCCCTAATCAATTCATTACCTTATTCATCACGAGGACTTTTCCATACTTCATCTTTCCTAAAACTTCCACTGTCTCCTTTATTGTTCACCTCTTAGCTTAGAATCTTGCCTCATTTTTCCACTCAAAATAAATTGAGAGGGGTGGCTAGGTGGTGTGGTAAATAGAGCTCTGGCTCTGTAGTAAGGAGGACCTGAATTCCAATCTGACCTCAGACAGTTACTAGCTGTGTGACCTTGGGCAAGTCATTTAACCCCAATTGCCCTGCCTTTCCCCCCCCAAAAAAGCAAAAAAATTGATGCCATTTTTAGAAAGATCCATCTTCTCCCCTCCTTCTCTGCTTACAACACTCAGATGCCTTTTGCCACTATCTTCATCTTCATAGATGTCTATTGAATTTTAAGCCCCTTGAGGGCAGGGAGGGACTATCTTTTTGCCTCTCTTTGTAGTCCCAGTATTTAGCACTGTACTAAGCCCTAGGGATACAGAAAGAACCAAAAGAGAATCTCATAGTAGGTGCCTGACACAGTAGGCACCTAATGAAGGTTTGATTGATTATCAAGTCAAAATCTTTCCATAAGTGGTCCCATTGTGCAGCATCCCATCTTCTTCAATAGATTGTATCTTATTGTCTGCACTCTCATTAATCTTAAGTCTCTCCCTGTCTATTGGCTTCTTCCTACAAAGATCTCACATCTAACCTATTCTCAAAATATCCTCATTTAATCCATCTGTCCTCCATAATTATTATCCTGCACCTATCCTCCTTTAAGGCTGTCTAAAATTGATGCTTCCTCGTTCTTTCCTCTCACTCTCTTCTGACTCTTCAGTCTGGCTTTTGACGTGATTATTTGACTGAAATTGCTTTCCCCAAAGTTATCAGTAATCCCTTAAATGCAAAACCTAGTGAACTTTTTCTCAACCTTCAGCCTTCTTGATGTATCTGAAGCCTGTGGTATTTTTTCCTATTCTCATTGATACTCTCTTCTCACAAGGTTTTTGTTCTACTTCAGGTTCTCATCCTACCTCCCTGACTGTGTCTTTGCAGTATGCTTTATTGATTCTTCATCCAGATCACATTTGCTAAGTGTGGGTTTCCCCCGGGGATGTATCCTAGGCTTTGTTCTACCTTTATACTGTTTCACTTGGTGAAATCTCATTAGCTCCAGTGAATTCAATTATCATCTCTATGTTAATCATTCCCAAATCTACTTACCCAGTCCTAACCTTTCTACTGACCTCCAGTCTCACATTTCCAACTGCCTAAGGAACATCTCAAATTAAATGTTCCACTGACATCTTAGACTCAACATGTCCAAAACTGAATTAATTAACTTTTGCTCCAAACAATTCTTTCCTTCTTAACTTTCCTGTTACCATTGAGGGTATCACAGGAGCTACATAATCACCTAGGCCAAGGGGTCCTCCTCAACTCTTTACATTCTTTCATGCTTATTGACTTCTTGACTAGCTCTTTTAAAAAGATTTTCAAAGTAGAAATTAAAAAGAAATGGATTTGAAGCAAAAGTATGATCAAATAAAATTAATGAATATTTCCATACCATTATCCTTCTCTGTGAACATACACTTATATACTTTTCACAATATGGCCCCTGTCATCATTCACATCTTATTTCATATTCCTACCATCTATGCATTCTGGATCTTTTTCATATTCCTACACTCTATGCATTCTTTTTCCTAATCATAGTAGCTTTTTTACTGTTTCCAGACATAGCAAGCTGTCCCTCATACCTGGAATGCTCTCTCTGACCATTCCCACCTTTGGAATCCTCAGCTCCCTTCAAGATTCAATGCAAATATCTCCTTCTGCAGAATCTCTTTCCAGTTCCTCCCAGTTTCCCTTTAAGGTTAGTTTTCAAGTCTTTTTTTTTTTAACTTGTACATACTTTCACATTCAATAAACATTCATTTACTGGGCATCGGGCTGCCTTTATGTACATATATCCTCAGTGGAATGTGCTCTTCTTACAGGCATGGGGTGGTTATGCTTTTTCTTTGTAGCCCCAGTGCTGAGCACAATGCTGGCCATATAAGAACTGATTTCCTTTCCTAAATTCCATGATTGTCCATTGTTAGAGTCTAAGGTACATGTGCACAATACATGTACACAATATGTACTTTGTTAACTAATTTATAAATGTACACACTTTCTAAAATAGCATTTTCCCCAATTACAGTTCAAGACAATTTTTAGCATTCTTTTGTATAAGATTCTGAGTTCTGTTACCTCAGAGTTTTTTTTTAATTTGTATTTCTCTAATTAAAACTGATTTGGAGCCCTTCTTCATATACCTATAAATAGCTTTGATTTCTTCATCTGAAAACTACCTGTTCATATTCTTTGACCAGTTATCATTTGTGGAATGACTAGCATTCTTATAATTGTGACTCAGTTCTCTATTTAGAAATTAGGTCTTTATCAGAGACACTTGCTGTGAAAAGTGTTTCACAGCTTTCTGTTTCAATTATAATTTTGGTTGCATTGGCTTTGTGCAAAAGTATTTTTTTAATTTGAATATAATCAAAATTATCTATTTTACTTTATGCAGTGTTCTCTATCTCTTGTTTGGTCTTGAACTTCTAAATGACTGAACTTCTCCTTTAAGAATCTGGATGTTATAACATTTGGTACACAAATGCATAGTATTGAAATTATATCATTGTCTATGGCAGTTTTTAGCATGATGTAGTTTCTTTCCTTATCTCTTTTAATAAGGTCTATTTTTGTTTTTGCTTTGTCTAAATCAGGATTTATACCCCTCCCCCTCCTCCTCCTACTTGTCTTCCTCCTCTTCCTCTTTCTCCTCCTCCTCCTTCTTCTTCTTTTAACTTCAGTTGAAGCATAGTAGATTCTGTTCCAACCCTTTACCTTTACTCCACGTATATGTCTCTACTTCAAGTATGTTTCTGGTAAAGAACATTGTGCAAGATTCAGGTTTTTGATCCAGTCTGCTATCCGCTTCTGTTTTATGGGAGAGATCATCCCATTCACACTAACAGTTATGATAACTAACTGTCTATTTTCCTCCATCCTGTTTTTGCTCCTCTTTTTCCTCTCTCCTTTCACGCTTCCCATCCTCAACAGTGCTTTGCTTATGTCTACTACTTCCCCCAGTTTTCTGTTAGTCTCCCACCCTTTACTTAATCTCCTTCCCTCCTACTTTCCTGTCTGGTAAGAGAGATTTCTACATTCAAATGATCATGTATATTATTCCCTCTTTGAGCCAAACTCTTTGAGTGATTCCACTCTCTGATGAGAGTGAGGTTCAAACAATGCCCATCACCCACCCTCCCATCTTTCCCTCCACTATGAGATGTTTGCCATGCCTTTGCATGTGAAATAATTTACCCTGTTCTACCTCTCCCTTCCCTTTGCACCAAGTGTACTCCACTTTCTCATCCTTTAATTATTTTATGTCATTCTCCAAAATTCACCTTATACTCATACCCTCTGTCTATTTATATTCCTTCTACCTGTATTATTAATGATACAATATTTGTGCACACACACACACACACACATATATAGGTTGTGTTACATAATGGACAGGTATATATATTGTTTGTGTGCATGTCTATATGATGTACATGTGTTTTATACTCTGTGATATGCTCATGTATATCATGTAAACTCATGTACATGTGTATGTGTATAAATATATATATATATATATATATATATATATATATATATATATAATAGAAAAATCCTGCAGATAAACACATAGACTTACTGGAGTTTTGGTTCTATAGGCTATCCAATTGTACATTATAGTCTGGACAATAGATATTCTTAATTTTTTGGGGTTTTCTGATGTGACTATTTAGGTCAAATGTTTTTGAATGATTATATATTTTTCTTGAGTGTTCAGGGATTGATAAAAGTCAGCACAGCATCATTCACATGCAGAGAAATATCTTGAGAACCTCACCATATCTCACAAATTCTTCTTCTATTTTGACTCTGTTCTGGACATCCTCAATAAGAATATTAAATATCTCCAGTGAGGAAGGAGATGCCAACTTTATGCCCCCTTTAATACTGATTATCAAAGAACTTTCAAACTTAGTTATATTTGTTGTAGGATATGATTTTGACAAATACCAGGGAGACACCTTGTTGAATGAGAGCCATGATGGCTCCGTTTTGTTGTCTAGAATCAATTTTTATAGTCAACAAATAAGCACCAAGAGATCTTGTCTTGTCTGTCTTTTTAAGTAAATTGTGTATTCAAAGCAGAGAAACCCTCACATATTTGGTCAATCCTTTATGAAGGATTTATGCAAAGAAATTGGTAAGAGCCATGGAAGATGAGTATAAGTACAGCAGTATATTCATATACATAAATAGGTGTATTGGTCAGTACAACAAGCACAGAGACCAAAGGGGGATAAAAGAGGAATAAAATGCAGCATATAAGAGAGCACATAAAGAAAAATGAGAAAATGTCCATGGGTGGCAATCTGCATCATTGGTGGGAGGAGCACATCGAGTGATGAGATCCCAGATCTCTAAAGGACCACCCATGTCATGAATCTGCTATAAGAACCACATTTAAAAAATACTTATAAACTGCATCTAAATGATACCTTACTATTTTAAGGAAATTAGAAGGCACAGTCCTTGGCTTTCTAACTTTCCTATCTAGGTAAGAAAGTGAAAATAGCACAAATACACAAACTAATTTTGGAACATATATAAGGCAACATATAGTCATATGTTTAAAAATGAATTATGAATGTATTCTATAGATACTTGGGTGGAAACACAAGATTTGGAGGGAGCTATTTAAATGACATAGTGGGTGTCAGTGTTTGCTCTAACTTAGAATCATAACATCAAAGATTTATAGCTAGAACAAACTTCAAAGACAAGTCCAGACTTCTCATTTGACAAATGAAGAAACTGAGGTCCAAGGAGTTTAAGTGACCTACCCAAGTCCCACAAGTGATATCATAAGTAGAATTTGAACTTGGGCCCTATGACTTCAGAATCAGTCCTTGTAATAGTAATGAAATTTTAAGATCCCTTTGTATTGCTAAGGTAAGAGGTACTTAGCACCTAGTTTCAAATTAATCCTCTGTTAAAGAAACAGAAGTTATGAACCCATATTGCTGACATAACAGGAAGGGGCTGAACAGAGAACCTCTGTTTCTGATGTAATAAGAAGGGACTGAACAGGGAGGAGCTATACTGTAAGGAAGAGCATAAACTGGATAGTCAGAATTTCCTGGAGTAAGCATCGTGGAGGCAGGGCAGATGCTGCTGGACTGAAGACTGAACTGAGAATTGAGGAGAACTGAGAAGAGGAATGAGAATTGAGAACTGAGACAGAATTTCTTGGAGCAAGCCATGTGAAGGCTGGATAAAGTGATTTTGAGTTTGAGAATGGAGGTTATGGTACTGAGGATTTAAAAGGGCCAGCTGGAGCTGCCAAAGAATGAGGAAGCATGACTGTGGTGCTGCTACTTTGTACAAATGTTGTGACTTTGTTAATGTGCATGAATGTTCTTGTGGCTTTATTAAGCTTTGTCTTCCCAGGAACAGAGACTGCGAAGGATTTGAGATGGACTGGACATTATGAGCCCCAATGTGGAGCAGGAACTGCATGGACAGCTGGACAAGGAGCTGGGAGCTGTCTGCCTTTGAACTCAGGTGGCAGTTGGTTAGATTCAGGTAGGAGCTGGCACCATGGGGGAGAAACCATGGGACCTGAAAGCCTGCCCCAAGTCAAGATGAAAAGACCTCTCCGTGGGTACTGAGTAGTGACTGATGAAATTGTCTGAGTAGTGATTGATGAAATGGGATACTGAGTAGTAACATGAAATTGTAATTTACTTGTCACCTAGGGGTGGATGGCTTTAGTATTTTCCACTACCCTTAAGAGGGTACTGAGTAGTGACTATTGAAGTTGTAACTTAATTGCACCCCATGGATGGAGAACTTAAGTAGGCAAGCCTCCTTAAGGATGATTGAATGATTGAGTTACTAAATGACTCAGTTACTAAATGATTGTACTTTCTTGAAAACTATGTTACCATTTGGTGAAAACTATGTGGCCATTTCAGTGATAAGCTGTTGAGTTGTGACAGGGAGAATGCTGTATTTTGATTTTCTGTGATAAGGTGTAACATTCTGAATCCTATACCTTGATATTCTGTAAATGTTTTGCTCAGATTTGTTATTGAATAAATAGAGAGTTTGCTATACTATGTAATCAGAACCTTGAAAGCTGTTCACAGCAGCAGCAGCAGTCCTCTGGAAAACTGCTTGTGCCTGACTTTAACATCCTCTACCACTGAACCACTCTGGCTCAGAGAACTTAGTTTATCCCACAACCACACCCCATCATTTTGTGAAAATGTACTCTTTTAGGCACCTACTACTTTCAGTTTTCATTGCTTACTATTTCCTCTGTGTCATACATAGAAAAATATGAATTTAAGACATTTATATTTTGGTATTAATTAAGTTACATGTAACCCCTTTTTGGAGTATGCCCATCGGAAGCATTACCTTTAACAATGGTGAGGCGATGATTCCCTTTCTTCAAAAAATTGGGAATGTAAATGACTTTTCTAACCTTAAAAAAGTAAATTTTAGCCAGAAATTGCTTTTGCCTATTTCTGAGAGGAGCCTAGGGAGTGGAAGATAGTTCAAAGATATGCAAACCTTTACTGTGTACTACCTATTTACAAAATTATACTGTGTATCCTTGGGGATGAGCTTAAATCCCACCTCTTCCATTAAGCTTCTCTACTAAGAAGTGTTTTTTTTTAAAGAAAGAGATTGATTATAGGTGTTATTATTTTTTTAAAATATTTTGTTGATTGACACCTCATTAATACTCATTTTGGAAGGAAGTATAATGATGTTTGTTCTAAATTCCTTCCTGCCTTTCTGACATACCTTCAGCTAGAAAACAAAATAGATCTCAAAAGGGGGAACAGCGATAGATCACTGGAGCAAAAAAAAGAAGAATAAAGGGAAGGCACCTATTCATAGTCTCGTATTGGGACAGGTTAGAAGCCACAGTGTCCTCTCTAGCTCCCAGCCACAGAAAGCACCTTCTTTTCTTTAATATTTTTTTGAAAAAAAGGGTGAATTTTTTTTTACTATTACCTAAATTTCCCAATATATCCCACACATTCTCTCCCACAAAGAGATTCTTTGCTAATAACAGAAATTAAAATAAACAGACACCTGCTCAACAAAACTAACCAAACTATCAAAAATGTTGACCATTATTTTCAGTGTTCCACACTGCAGTCACCCAATTCTGTACAGGAGAGTCATCTTTTCATTTGTATTTTTTTGGGGAACTAGGATTGGACAGTACAATTTCATAATAAACGTTTTCTAAAAGTCTTCAAGCAGTTTTAATTTTGAGAACATTTTGTCTGTATCCTTTGACTACTTATTGTTTTTGGTCTTATACCTTTCTAGGAATTGTGTATCTTAGGTATCAGATCTTTATTTATATAAGGATCTTTTCTGGCAGAAAGAGCAGAATTTGAGAATCAATTATTTCCTCCTTCCCCATACCTATCACTTGAATTGGTAGTCCATGTAACATGTGAAATGCTTTGCAAAGTGCCTTATAAATGCTAGGTGTTATCATCATCACCATCATCATCATCACCATCATCATCATCATCATCATCATCATCATCATCATCTTTGAGTAGAGGGTTCTGACTAACTGCTACACTGTTACACCACACAAACTACAGGATACTTTTTTTTTTTTTACTACCCTAAACAACACCACTGCATGGGGGGAAAATAAGAGAATCTAAACTTCCAATGAATTATTTGATGTTCTTTTCTTATTGGCATTTTTAATTTTTTTTAAAAAAGCAATTGGGGTTAAGTAACTTTCTCAAGGTTACATGGCCAGTTTGTGTGTGTGTGGGGGGGGGAGGTGTGGGTGGTTGTGAAGTATCTGAGACCAGAACCAACACCAAGTCTCCCGACTCCAGGGCTGGTGCTCTTACTCACTGTTCCACCTGGCCGCCCCGATTATTGGCATTTTTTAAAAGATGATGTATTTTTTTATTTATACTTTTTTTGGCATATAATATTAGAAAGTCAGGTATTTTAAGTGATTTCAGATGTCCAAGTCTGTGAAATGTTTCCTATCCCCTTTCTGGCTTAATTAGAGGTATAAATAGGTTTATTATACTCAAAAAAAGAAAAAAAAATCTTTTTTTAAACAAAAGCAACCACAAAAATGCAGTCCTCTTTGAAGCATCGCAGTAACTTTGATTTGTGTATGCAATTAGCTTTTTACAAGCTGGTGGTAGTATGAGATAGTCACATAGAACAACGTTCTCCAAACTTTTTTGACTGTGAAAAAATCAGCAAGTTTGAGAACTGTCTCCCAATACATATGTAACTTAGTTACAAATTATGTAAATTACTAATTATGAAAATGTACTATAATAAAATACGCTACTACTAATACACATATTTATAACTGTGTACGTTATAAAACATACAAAACCTATCTAAAGGATAAAAATAAAATAATATTTGATACTAGAGTCTGCTGTGGAATCATTGAGTAGGGGAGTGACATTATCAAGTTGGTATTCTCTGGTAACTGTGTAGAGGATGATTTCAAGTGGGGAGAGACTTTCAACAAACCAAATAAGAGGTTTTAGTAATTGTTCAGGTAAAAGGTGCTGAGGGATCAAACAAAGGTGGTACTTGTGTGAATGGAGAGTAGTATAATGCCAATGCAATATTCACAGCACCCACAGTGGCTATGAATATGCTAGCGTAGTTGTGAATCACAAAATGTAACAGACTCTCCACATGGAAGACAGAATCAAAGCATTTATGCAAAGACCAGAAAGCCGAATCCCAAAACCAGAAAGCCAAATTTATCATAGCAACCAAGAAGTTGGTACACACAACCAAGGTAGCAAATGCCTACACTCCCAAGCCTTCCCTCTGCCAGGTCTTCAAAACAAAACAGGATCCCTTAAGTAAGAATGCCCCTCTCTCACTCATGTTAGCCACTCAGCCTCCATGTTGCTTACTCCCAGTAGTTCTGGCTCTCTCTCAGGCTCCTTCCTTCTTCACCCTTCCTGTTCCACCCTTTCAGCAGCTCTTCTCCCTCCCCCCCCCCAACCTCTGTGGGCTACATGTGATTACATTTGGCCTATTAAGGGCAGAAAAGATCTTCAAGTCCCCATTACCATTACAAGTAGGAAATAGATTATCATCTTATTTTTTTAATGGATATATGCTGTGGAGGTATAAATAAGAAGTCTTAGCAACTGATATGGGATTATTATTTGAAGTAATTAGACTAGACATGTGAGATGAGAGAGTTACTCTCTACAGTAGAAAATGACAACAATTTGAACCTGAGTAACTGGAAGGATGGTGGTGACTTTCATAGAAAAAGGGAAATGAGGAAAAGGGAAAATTGGCATCGCAAGACCAATGATCTTTTGTTTTCTATGCTTATCTGTCCATCTCATGTTATGAGTAACCTCATAAGAGTTATAACTGTCCTGTGTTACCAATGTATGCTTCAGCAAGTAGGAGGCTGGGAGCTCTGGTACTGGGAGAGTGTTGGGTTTGGACAGAATAAAATTGGATGTAGTTGTGCTGAAGATTAAACTCTACTTATACTGAGGAAAGGAAGATAGAATGTGACCTACCTCCCTTCCTTCTAATTGGGTGATCATAGTCTTCAGTTCTCTCAGTTTTAGGCCACAGCTACTCAGGGTACTCAGTCTCTTCTTTGGTGATGATCAGATTAGCATAATCATCATGATAAGATTTCTGGAAATGGAGCCTTTTTTGGGGACTTGCCCTCTCCCTGTGGAGAATGTGAACATCTATAGGAACCTTATTGAGAGATTTGAAGTCATTTGTTGGACCTGGGTAACAGGCCACCAAGGAAATGATATGGAGGGTTAAAAGTCATGAATTTAATGTCCATTAATTCTGTTAGTTATTTAGATAGTAAACATCTGTTGGAAAGGGATTTGTTTTTTTAGAAATCCCAGTTTTGTTTTCCTTCTCAAAGATTGCAGCATACAATGGTATTTCTGTGAAGCTGGAGGACTGTATAGGTCTTGCAAGTGAGTATAAAACTTATTGGAATGTCAGAATGTTTTCCTTCCTTAAGTAAGAATGCCCCTCTCTCACTCATGTTAGCCACTCAGCCTCCAAGCTGCTTACTCCCAGTAGTTCTGTCTCTCTCTCAGGCTCCTTCCTTCTTCACCCTTCCTGTTCCACCCTTTCAGCAGCTCTTCTCCCTCCCCCCTCTCTTATAGTTTCTTAGTTGGTTTCTCTCCCAGGATACTTGCAACCCTTAGAGTAATATTGTGAATTTGGAGGTCTTACATGGTCCCTGCATTGAAGGGAGGACTCAGTGGAAAGGGGAGCAGGACTGACTCAAGTTTATTTAGGGAATAGTAAATTCTTTGGATAGTTTTTTTTTCCATTTTCCATAGGAAGAAACAAATGCTATTTTCTACCTGATATGCAATTTTCATAGGACCTGAAGCCTCTTTTATCCATGTCTGTGGAGCTCTAGATAAGAATAATATTCTGAAGTTCTCAAAAACAGCTTTAAAAAGGATAAAATGGAAGGCAGCATCAAGATGTTAACCTGGTGCATACAAGTCATAAATTTAGCAGCCAGTTACAATGCAAATATAAGACTAAAATTTTTATCTTTTCTTTTTTCTCTTTCCCCCTTTTTTACATTCTATAATGTCACAGATATGTTTTTTTTTAAGGGACAGACTGGGAATGGGATTTTTTGGGCCTATTTGATATGTCTATGAAACAATGTAATGACTAAAATGTTACATTAAAAAATCTCCTCCTCTATCCCTCCACCCCCATACACACTAAGTAGTCCATATGGGAATTAGACCATCTTTTGAAGCTATGTCTATTGCTTTGTCCAGAATGAACTATGTAGCCTTTATTCCTTTGGAAGCTTTCCCCACACATTTTTTTTCATTTCCTATATTTGATTTCTTATTCTTAATTAATAGATCACCAAACTTGGAATCCAAAGACCCAGATGGGAATTTTCCCTTTCCTACTTTATGTATGTGGGAATTTGAGCAAACAATAGTGTTGAGCAAAGTACTTAGGCTCTCTGAGTCTCCAGGTTTTCATCTCTAAAGCTGTAACATTCTAATAGCCTATAATCTTTGGAAGGAAATGAATGAAAACCATAGAACACTAATTAAAGAAATTTGTCTGGTCATTTGCTTTTCTTAATTATAACATAAGATTTTATTCACAATGGGCAAATAATTTAAGAATTGTTTTTTAAAAGTCATTACAGAAAGCTGCAATTACACATATAACTCAGTTCTTATCTTAAAATTATATGACCAAAGTGGGAGTGGGGAGGGAAATGAAGAGCCTTCAGAATGGAATACTCAGGTTTTATGAATGATCAAATAAATGTTTTTAAGTACCTACTATGAGCCAGGCAATATACTAGGTGTTGGGAATACAAATACAAAAGCAAAGTAGGTTAAGGTCCTATAGAGTCCTACAATACATATAGGGTAGTGGACAGCAAAGAAAGGAATTTTTTTTTCTCAACAGAGACTATAAATGGAGTCATAGTCAGTCCTTTTCTAAAAGCAATGGAAACACTGTTTTGATCAATGTTTTGAGGGCACAAGAAAGGTGAAAAGTAAAGAGAAAGAGTATCATTAGCTGACTCATTAATTAGTATAACAACCTCAATGGTGGAGTTTCAAAATTTTCGTGCATTAATTCTGTAAATGGCTAGGAGTTATGATCTCTGAAGGTATTATCTGGAATACTTACTGTTCCTTGTGGGTAAAATGGGGCATTGGCCAAGCAAAAGGAGACTGGATCAGTCCTAGCTTCCTGGTGGGTGGTTGAATGGGATGTGAAGCATGGAATAAGATCAGCTACATATAGTGAGTTGGGCAAGTTTTCATTTGTTCACGCACAAATCATGTCCACAAACTAAAAGTGACCTTAGAGGTCACCTAATCTAACTCCCTCATTTTATAGAGAAAGAAACAGAAGTCCAAAGAATGGAAATGTCTTGCTCAAGGTCATATATCTAGTAACTCAGTGGAGCTAAGAACTGAGACCAGGTCTCGTGACTACTGCAGCAGTAAATAAAGAGGCAATATGATTTGTCCAAATGCACACATTAAGTTAGTCTGAGATCCAACACTTCACAAGATCCAATGGCCTATTTACCATGCCATGCTTGTCCCTTATCCATATCATTACATGGTTTCATCACAGGTCCTTTGATCTGATGCATTCCATGCCCCCAGTTTTGCTATGATAATAAAGAAAAATAGACAATCAATTTTGCCATGAGTGGACGAAGGTGCTGTCAAGTCTTATCAAGTCACAGAATGAAAGAAGGGGACTGTGGCAAGTTGCACTTCTAATTAAATTCAGTTCTTGACAGAATGCTGGGCCAGGATTCAGCATTTGAGACAGAAGCTCACTGCCTCAGGCCTCATTTCTACTTCCTAACTGCAACTGAGGTCTTGTCTGCATTCCTTTAAACAACCTCTCATGTTATCACCTTATCAGAGCATTAAAATCTCTCCCTACACATACAAGCCAAAAGAGTCATGGAGAACATTGCTGTGGGATCTGACTGGGTGCATGCAGCAGAGAAAGACTTTATCAGGTCTGGACTTTTTTGCTCTAAATAAAAGCTATTGGCAGATCTTTGAGTTTGCTGTCTTATAAATGACATATTTGCATGCATTTGTCCCAGAGGGCCACCAAAGCCCTGTCTTCCTACTTTCATGGTGGTATATATTTCCTATTGTAAATATTGTCTTTGATTTAGGTAAGGAATCAAATTTAATCTCATTTTCTTCTCATATGACAGAATTTAACTATGTCTACACATGAAATAGAATAAATTGTGTTCAATATTTGCCAATTCAAATCAATTCTGTACTCTTCAGGGTCATATTCATTTTTACTAAAATATTACAAAATAAATCATGGATGAAAATGATAAAGATGATAATGATAATGATACCTCATATTTATATAGTACCTTAGGACCAGAAAGCAGTTTTCTTTATAAAAATGATATTTATATCTTTTTTCACATTAGCATTACTTATCAATATATCTCTACCTCTACCCACAGTCATAGTTTATAACAAACAACAAAAGAAAATAGAGAGGGAAAAAAGAGTTCAGCAAAACTAACCAATATATTAATAGAGTCTAGAAATATATGTATTCTTGACCTATGGTTTCCTACCTATGCAAAGAAAGACTAGAAAGTACTTTACAAAAATCATCTAATTTAGACTTCATAGTGATTCTGTGAAGATTGCAGTGCAGTTATTATTTTAATTTTAAGATGTAACAAGGAGAATTAATGTTGGGCTCTGGGTTCCTTAGGTGTATTACTCTCTCCCTCTCTACTAAGGGATTTATCTGTTCTGTCTCTACACATGCAGGCCAGATATGGTTCATTACTAGGGTAGTCTGAACTTCTAAAAGTAGGATCAGGTTCTTCTTCTCATTTGCCTTGGCTCGTTATAACCCTTCTTCATCCTGTTGCTTTGGGAAACAATTACTTAAATAGATTTTGGCTCATGTCTATAGTTTCCCTGAGAGGGTAGATGAAAATAATTCAATGAATAATACGAATCATATATGGGATAGCTATTTATTGCTTCTATAACAAATAGATGATAAAAGACACAAAAAGTTCATATTTACAGGACTTAAACATTCAGTAACTTATAATTACTAATATACTTTTACAGTAGATTGAGACTTAAACATCAGCACATGAAATAATATGGGTATTGCTGACTATACAGTCTACATTTCACTTCAATTTTGCATTGCCCAACCAATTTACATTTTTCAGCAAGTCAGGCTAATTCTCTTCTTAATGGTCATCTTTTCCAATGTAGAAACTCATCTCACCAATATCAGTCCTGCCCAAATAGATTCATGCTGTCCAACCTCTTGAATTAGCAAGGTTTCTTTTAGCATCAACACACCCATATCAGGATCACTATTTGGTCACCTATAGCCAGAAAAGAAAACAAAGCTGAAAATGCATCCAAAGTCTCCAAGTTCCAGATTCAGCTCTCCTAGCCAACTACCTGTTCCAGCTGCCATGTGGGAACAATCGCAATAGTCATCATGCGACTAGAGAGAGGAGGAAGTGTGACCATCTTCTTCCCCTCAACCACTCACCTTCCAGGAATACTTAGATAAATTCAAATAGATCTAAAGTTATTTACACCCAGAAAGAAAAGAGAAAACTGAAAATGAGCCACTCATTTTGAAAAGTCAACTGAGTTATTTATTGCCTCATCCTGTTCAATGACTAAAAATGGGATTGCTTTCTTATACACAAATCTCCACAGTTCCTCAAAAATGAATCACTACATGATCAGGCCAAAGCAGCCATCACTATCCTGAAAGTGGCTAAGCATATTCAGCTAGAACAGAGATGGGCAAGAAGCAGACAAGAGAACACTGAACACTGAACATGGACTGTTACATAAATAATAGGAAGAGATCTAAAGAGTCATGTGACTATTCAAAATTACACAATTAGTAAGTGGCAGTAGTGTAATCTGAATCTAGTTCTTCTCATTTCAAATTTCAGTGATTTTTCTCTAAGCCATTTTCCCTCATATTCTTTTGTATTACTGGAAGAGACCTTGGAAATCATAGAGTATCGCACTTTCATTTTACAGACAAGGATTAGGACATAGAGATATGACAGGCTTTAATCCGGTTCATATTTCATTTCTTTACCACCATTCCAAAGTGATATTAATAGCATATTTTGATAGAGCTCTGTACAGTTATAAATCACTCCATATACATTATTTCATAAGAGCTTCAAAACAACTTTGATAGGTAGAAAAACTATTGTAACTCTCATTGTATAGAGGAGGGAGCTAGGTAATGCAGAGGATGGATAACTATACCAGGAGCCAGGAAGACCTGACTCTACCCTCATTTACTCCTTGTGTGACCCTGGATAAGTCACTTAGTCACTTAACCTCTGTCTGCCTTAATCTCTTCATCTATAAAGTGGAGATAATTCCATGGGTAGGCCAAGTTAGTATAAACGGAGAAGCGGTATTGCTGGAATAAAGCTTACGCACAGTTTTATTGCCCAAAGGGGGACCAAACCCTTCATCCCCTTTGATCCAGCAATACCACTACTAGATCTGTATGCCAAAGAGATAGATCATAAAAATGAGAAAAGAATTTTTCGCATGTACAAAAATATTTATAGCAGCTTTTTTGTAGTGGCCAAGAACTGGTCATTGAGATAACATCAGTAATTCGGGGAATGGCTGCACAAGTGTGGTATATGAATGTAATGGAATATTATTATTCCATAAGAAATGATGAGCAAGTGGCTTTCAGAAAAACCTATAAAGACTTACATGAAGTGATGCTGAGTAAAGGGAGAACACTACACACAGTAACAGCAACATTGTGCATTGATCAACTTTGATAAAACTTAGTTCTTCTCAGCAATGCAATGATCTAAGACAGTTCCAAAAGACCCATGGTAAAAAATGCTATCCACATTCAGAGACAGAACTATGGAGTCTGAATGTAGATGGAAGTGTACTATTTTCTTTCTCTCTTTTTTTCTTTCTTGTGTTTTTTTCACTTTTGTTTTGATTCTTCTTTCATAAAATAAAGTAGATATATGTTTAATATGAAGGTACATGTATAGCTTATATCAGATTGTATGCTGTCTTTGGGAGGGAGGAGGGGAGGAAAGAGTAAATTTAGAACTTAAAATCCTATAAAAGGGAATGTTGGAAATTAAAAATTAATTAATTAATGAAAGAAAAAACAGAGATAATGATAGCACCTATATCTTTGGGCTCTCATGACAATAAAATACTATAATATTGTTAAGCCTATATAAATATTATTGATGTTTTGTTGTTGTTGTAATTTTACTGTTGTTGGGAAATGGAGGGTCAAAAAGATGGCTTGCCCAGGGGACCTAATGAATAGCAGTTTATGGATGAGACACTTTCCTTGATTGATCTCATTGAGATTAAAGTCTAGTAGCTTAAAAATTTATCATATTAGTTAATCAACAATTATTTATTAAACCTCTATTTTCTACAGACAGTGTAATAATAAAAGAATTTATTCTCTCAAGGAGTTTATTATATTCTATCAGGAGGAACAACAAGAACATATATATATATACATATATGTGTGGGTATATATATAAATATAAAATATATGCAACCAGTAAATGTGAGACAATTTTAGGACAGTGACACTAGAAGCTGGGAAATCAGAAAGGGTGACACGTATGAGGTGGCACTTTAACTGAGCTTTGAAGGTTCCCTTAGAGGTGCTGAGTGATAGCTACATGAAAGTACAAGGAGTGTTCAGTAAGATTTTGTAACTGATCAAATATATGGGGAAAAAAGAGTGAGGAGTCAAAGGTGACATTGGCATTGCAAATCTAAGTATTAATCCACATCAAAGTTCACATAATGCAGATTTACCACTTCAGTGCTGTTGGACAAAATAAACATACATCTTGTATTCTTTAAATAAATACTGTGATTAACAAAATGATTTCTATTCTGAAAGAATCCAAGACCTCTTTTGTCTCTTCCTTTATTTCTCCTGCAGTTTATCTTTTTTTTTCCTGTTTCTCCTTTAACACCATCTTAATTTCCCATCTCCTCATTCCCATATCTGCAAAGACAAATTGATAGAGATACTCTTTTCTTCCTTCCTGTTATCTCACTTACTTTATCATCCTCCCTTCTCTAGCTTCATTGCTTGTTAATCTCTATTTCCTTTCATTAACTTTTAGTTGCTTTCTCTTCAAAGAGACTAGATGTAAAAGGAGCAAGTAGAGAAGGTCGAAGGTGACAGAAAAATGTGTGCCTAGAATTCTTGAGCTAGAAGCAACTGGAAGAAATCACCTGATCTTATACCTCACCTTTATCAAGATGAGGATCTAAACTCTTCAGATTGACTGAGTAACCATTCTCTTCCTAAATATGACCAGTAGTGATAGATGGGATTAATCTCCTTGCTGAGGCCTGACTTTGAGTTTCTACTCCTTATATATGATGAGCTAGTTGGAGCACAGAATTCTGAATTCACTCTCCATGACAGAACCATCAGTGGAAAAGCTATGTTGTAGGGACTTTTGTGAGCACTGAGGAGAGGGTGTTCTCCTGAGTCCATTTCACATGCTGTAAGGAGTAGCCAAATTGCAGATCTGGAGTTCTTCAGGTCTTATTACTCTAGAGGGCACCATCATCCTCATAGTCACCCGGGCTTGAAAACCAGGTATCACCTCCACTCTACACACTCATTCCCTCTACCCCATAATCAAATTATTGCCAAGTCCTATAACTTCTCCCTTTATAATATCTCATGTATGCCCCCTTCTCTTCTCTAATAGTGTTACCACCATGTAGCAGGTGCTTATCCCCTCAGGCCTAGATCACTTCAAAAACCTCCCTTTCTCAAAGACTGGCCCTGCTCTAATCTGTCTTCCATCTAGATGGTGAAATGATTTTTTTAAAGCACTTTAAAAATTTACTTTTTAAAATTTACATGATTGTCAATTTTTATGAGTCAAACATGTAAATTTACTTTTTAAAAGTCACTCCTTATTCAACCATCTATAGTGACTCTCTATTGCCTCTAGGATCAAATATAAAATCCTCTGTTTGACTTCTAAAATCCTTCATAATCTTATTGCTTTCTACTTTTCTAGTTTTCTTACACTCTTTACTTTGCCGCGTATTCTTTGATCCACCATTCCCTGGCTTTGGGCCTTTTCTTTTACTGTCCCCAAAGCCTAGAAGCATCTTCCTCCTCATTGCTAACATTTAGCTTCCTCAGCTACCTCCAAATCTCAGCTAAAGCCTTACCTTCTGCAAGGTCTTCCTCAAGCTCCCTCAATGCACTCGAATTCATCCTGCCTTCTGCTGATGATTGATTTCTTTCGCTTCATAAATATGCACATAAAAATACACTTATGTGTACATCTGCGTCTTGTTTGTGCATAGTTGTTTGCATATTATTTCTATGCTAGATTAAGGACAGAAGCTATCTTTTGTCTTTGTTTGTATCCCCGGTGCTTGACACATAGTAAATGCCTAATAAATGTATGTTGACTTACTGACTTTATCTAATGGCTGGCCTACTAGGTGCTGCAAGTTAAACAGTAATTGAGGACTGTGCTATATTTTCTCTCCTCCATTGCCCAAAGGATTATTGGGGCCAAACAGACTGAAATGTGCTTCTATGAGAAATAACCCTCCAGGAAAAATCTAAGTATAACAGAAACTATGGGTATGCAGTTGATGCTGTGGTGTTTAGTATATTTTTCTTTTATTGATATTTTCCTTTTATTGATTCTATGCATTTAAAACAAAATACTGCACACAACATCCAAGCACACCTGTTTATTCAGGTAAGGGACTGAGTCAATCATGTAACTAACACTCAGTAAAATATAGCAAATCAGAAAGGATATAAGTTTTACACTGGGTGGGGGTTAATTAATAATTCTGATTGGGTTAATCTATATCAATCACAAACCTTAGACTAGAGAAATAAATGCAACCATTCAAAGAGATGTGGGCCTGAGGGAAAGAATGTCACCTACTCTCTAAGAACCATAAATCTGAACACTAGCCAAGAATGCCTTGAAAAGACAAATGCAATGCCTAACAACAAGGGTAAGCCAGGGCTTATTCAGAACCTTATCTTTTTTTTTAAATTAGGACTAAGGTCATAGAAGCAGGGAAACGCTGTGTGCTCCCCCCATAACCACCTCAAATACCTATAAAAATGACTCTAAACAGTCTTTAGGGCTACAGAACCTACAAAGTGAGAGAGAGAAAAAAGTCTCCTGCTAAAGGAAGGCTGGCAGGCAGACAGAAAGGGTTCATTTCAGCATGCTGGGAGCAGCGCCCAGCCCCAAGTGAGTCCACAGTTTTAGCGTCAGAGCAGCACGACCAGCTGTGGCTGGAGGGACTTGGGGAGAGTGGATCACTAACAGCTGTAATGGTTTCCAGAATTATCAACCCATAAATGCCAAAGACAAAGTAGGAGGTCAGTATGGACTTTGGGAACAGGGGGTCTGGAGTGCGGTCTGGCCTTTGCCCCTGGAGAGAGAAGTGGCTGAGGTGCAGTGGCTGCTGCCACGTGACTGCTTCAGAGCTCCTGGCCTGAAGATTGTGGTAGGACCAAGCAATCATCCTGAGGGTAATCACTCTTGCTTTAACCTGCTTATTTAGGATTAAGATATGACTAACAATGTCATCTGGAAGTTAAATAAACTTTAGAGGGATCATATGTACAAATACATAAGTGTATGTTTTCAACGCCTACCATAAAAAACCCCTTGTTTTATAGTTAGCTTTTGGGTCCAATACTGGCTCAAGCAGTTACCTGTGAAGCATTGAGCAATACATTTTCTATTTCTGGGTCACAATTTTCTCATCTATAAATAAGGAGTTGCACTAGAAGATTCCTAAAGTATCTTCCAGCTCTAAATCCTATAAACTCTAATTCATTATATTCTATCATTCCCAAATTCTTTGAATATAGTTATAAAATTTCCTAATTGCCTTTATCTCTGAAAATACTCTAACCTTTCATTCTTAACTAGCTGAAAAAATTGTGTTTTGCCTCTCTTTCTGCTTTTTTCAGACTTTCTCCCCATAACTATATAAACCAGATGGATTTTCTTATCACCATCATAGAGCTTGGTTCATCTTCCCTGCATTCTCTGCTTTTTGCTGGCATTGACTTGCTCAAGGTCAGGAAGCTAGTGTCTAAGGATGATCTGAAATTAGTTTTTCCTGTCTCCAGCCTCAGTGTTCTACCTACTGTTCCTCTTAGCTGCTTCAAGTCAAGTCCATAAGGATTTTAAAGCTCCTACTGTGTACCAGGCATTGTGCCAAGCCTTGAGGATACAAAGAAAAGTCAAAAATGTCCTTGACCTTGAGAAACTCTCAATCTAATGGGGGAGACTACATCGAAACAACCCCATGCAAACAAACTATATGCAGGATAAGCAGAAGATAATCACCATAATGGAAGTATTCATATTAAGGGGAAGAAGAAAGGCTTCATGGAGAAGGTGGGATTTCAGCTGAACCTGGAAGGAAGACAGGAAGTCAGGAGGAGGAGAAAGAGGGAATTGTAAGCATGGGAAATAATTAGTCAAACTATACAGAAGCTGAGAATCAGAAGAGAGTGTTGTATATAAAGAACAGGAAAATGGCTAGTTTTGCTAGGTTGCAGAGCATGGAGGGTGATACATGGTAATCATAATATATAATAATAGCTAGTATTTATAGAGTACTTTAAAGTTGAGAAAGTATTTTACAGTTCTTATCTCATCTTTATCCTCACAACAACCCAGGGTTGCAGGTGCTATAATTATGCCCATCTTATAGATAAGGAAACTGAGGCAGACAGAGGTTAAGTAGTAACTTGCCCAAGGACACACACCTAGTACTATCTGAGACTATATTTGAATTGAGGCCTTTTTGACAGATTATAGTTCTAGTGCTATATCCACTGGAACACCTCACTGCTGTAAAAATATTGGAAGGTAGGAAGGGTCCAAGTTCTAAAGGCCTTTAAAGGCCAAATGGAGAATTTTAAATATAATCCTAGAAATAATATTTAGCCACTGGAGTTAACTGAGTAGAGAAGTAGCATTTTCAGACTTTCATTTTAGGAAAATTATTTTGGAAGCTAAAGGGAAAATGGACTAGAGTAAGAAGAGATTTGAGACAGGGGAGATCAATCAGAAGGCTATTGAAGTAGTCTAGACATGGGATGTTATCTATAGAAGGGAGTCTATTGCATGAGTAGGGAGAAGAGGAAGAATAGAAGAGACATGAAGGTAGAAATGACAAGACTTAGCAACAGATAGGGTATAGGGAGGTGTAATGCCATGCATGAGCAGCTTTCCAGAAGAATGCTACTGTGAACAGCTTTCAAGGTTCTGATTACACAGTATAGTGAATTCTCTATTTATTCCACAACAAATTAAAGCAAAACATTCACATTAAATCAAAGTACAGCATTCACAACATTCAATTTATCACAGAAAATCAAAATATAGCATTCACAACAACTTATCACAGAAAATAGCCACATGGTTTCTACTACAATGGTCACAAAGTTTTAAATAGAACAATCATTTAGTAACTCAAGCATTCCCAAAATACTTAATTCAATCAAAAATTACAATAATCAAAGTTTTCCACTCATAGGGCATACTAGGTTACAAACCAATTACTTATTCAGTCATCAGTCACTAAGTATAATCATTTAGTCAAACAATCATCCTTTATTATTCACTATTCAATCATCAGAAAATACACAGATCCTCCACCCCTAGGTCACTAGTAAATTAGAATCTTCTTAGTCAGTACACAGTACCCAAGTAAAGTCTTCTTTCAGCTTGACTCGGGATAGTCTCTCAGATTCCCTGGATCCCCTTCCACGGTCCCAGATCCTACGTGGATTCACTAAACTGTCACCTGAGTTCAAAGGCAGACAGCCCCTTGTCCAGCTCTTCATGCAGATACTGCTCCACATTGGAGCTCACAGTGTCCAGTCTATCTCAAATCCTTCACAGTCTCTGCTCCTAGGAAGTCAAGGCTTAACAAAGCCACAAACAGACAAAGTCTTAAATCCTTCACAGTCATGCTACCTCAGTCTTTTGGCAGCTCCGGCTGGCCCTCGGACTCAACAAAAGTTTCAGCTGGTTCCCAGAATCAAAATCACTCCACCCAGATTTTCAAAATCAAAATCATTCTCTCCACTTGGGAGAGGGATGGGGGGAAGGCAACGAGGGGTGTTTCCTCTTCAGCCTCCCCAGTGGCAGCAGCTTCTGCCTTCATGCAGTCTGCTTTAAGAAGATGTGACTCTCCCTCTCCGGGCCTTTTCCTTATATACACACATCATTAGCTTCCTGTTTCAGCCAACCTGTTCCTGTTACATCAGCAACAGGAGACAGGAGTTCATACCTTCTGTTTCCCCAACAGTCTTGATCAATTACTAAGTGTTAATTACCTGCTACCTTTGCCAATATAAAGGGATCTTCGAATTCAAATTACATTACCATTACAGCAGAGAGAGTGAAGAGTTGAGGATGACATCTACATTGTGAATTTGGGTGACTCAGTTATTAGTACCCCCAAAAAACAATAGAGAAATCTGACTTGTTTGGTCCTTTCCAACTCTGAAATTCAATGATTCTATGATGTTATTATGATCAAAATTTGTAAGGTTGTTTGACACAATGACTTGGGACTTGAAGTTAGATCTAATTAGGAGTTGGAAGCTTAAATAACATTAGCATAATGTATATCCAAATAATATATCTTTATAATAGAGGAAGAATCAAAGAAGCATCTGTCCCTGTCCTGAGCCTTATAGTGGATGGGTAGTAATAACTGTATCATATGAGCTCATTTTTGTTTTATTTTTCAAAAAAAAGTAATGCTATAATGAAAACACAAGAACCATAACTCTAAATTATAGAGTAGTCATATAGGAAAGGACCTGGTTTGGAACTCTGTTTATAAGTTTTCTCTCTTTCATCAGGAGGAAGCGATTTACTCTGACAATCAAACTGCCTTTGAAGAGATTTATCATGCTTCAGAAACCTTTTAGAAACTAAAATTGATATATTGCTCATGTGAATCACACTCAGCTATGTGTGTGTGTGTGT
Organism: Petaurus breviceps papuanus; assembly: GCF_028583685.1. Taxonomy (NCBI): domain Eukaryota; kingdom Metazoa; phylum Chordata; class Mammalia; order Diprotodontia; family Petauridae; genus Petaurus; species Petaurus breviceps. The sequence continues at coordinate 14,501,082 of NW_027187352.1, forward strand.
GTGTGTGTGTGTGTGTGTGTGTGTGTACTCAGAAATATCTATGATTTCATAGGTTCCCGAAACAAATCAAGTAGCAACTCCACCAAAATTTAGTTGAACATTTATATGGCTTCAGAAGGTCTAAAATTACTTCCTTTTTGGCTAATCCTAAATTCAACATGCAGACAGGATTAAATGTAGTTTAGCTGAAAAGTGAAAAATACAGGTTTGGCCTGTACTCAATGACATTTAGTTAATTTGATTGATTTTGTTAAAAAATTGGCCTAATCTAAATAGCATTAGAATGGTATGAATAAATCTTAAATGCCTAATTTTCATAATTTCTATTCAAAACATATATCTGACTATATTAGATATGCTCTCCCTACCTGAATCTGTTTTGTTAGTTTAAATCACCTTTCTCTGGGGACATTAACATGTCAAGTGTCTGGAGATAAGGAAAACCCTTTGTTGCTATTGACTGAATCTCCTGAACCAGCACCTCTCAAAACAGCATTAAATACTACTTTAAATATTACTGCTGAACTTTACCCCTCCCCCCCATCTCTGGGAATAGCAAATTAAAAGGAAAAAGATATTCTGATTTGGAGCTAGAAGAGACCACAGAGATGATGCGATCTAATATCCCTAATTCACTGATAACAATACTGAATCTAAGAGCCTTGAACGATGACACAGGTAGTAAGTAGCAGAGCCACTAATTGAACCCATACCCTGTAAAGCACCTAGATTATGTAAGGCTAGACTACTGAACTTGGAGTAAGGAAGATCCAATATTAAATCCAATTGCAAACATTAGCTGTGTGATCTTGATCAAATCACTTTACAATTTCTAAATCTGTAAAATGGAGAGAACAATTTCACATACCTCACCAATTGTCATAAGAATTAAAAGAGATAACATGGAAAGTACCATGTAAATAAACCCAGGACCTCTGAGTCCAAATGTAGTCCTAGGTCCACTATTCCATTCATCCATGAAAAGGAATCTTTTGATTCGAAGAGCTTACACTGCTACCATCCTTATTGTTCTCTGGGGCATCAGATAACTTACAGCAATGGGAAGCAGGTGTGGCATTTCCTCACATTCCATAACGGTAATATCTGCTACTACTAAAGTTCTAGCAGCTGTAAGCTGTATATATTTCTCATTTTCCCCAGGGAGATGGTATGTGGTAGGCAGGAGTGGCAGCTCCTCACTCATCATAGTTGAAAAAAATGCATGTAATCAAGCTTTATATGTGCAGGTGGAACTGGAAAGACTGAAACATTCTTCCCCAGACTCCATAGTAGAAAAATCAGAATGCAAGAGCAGCAAGAACTTCCTAGGCACCACAAGCTAACCCATCTAGTTATTTGGCTTTTCACTATGCTAGGTCACTGCAGCAATAAACATGCAGAATCCTTTGGGACATAGTTAGAAGATTCACTTGGGAGCCAGCAGTAGCATATTTTCCACAATTGCATCAACTAAAAAAGTTCCTCCAGCCCCAAAACTTGCAATATTTGTTCCACCTTCCAAAGCAATTATATTGAAAGTTTTCTTTGTCTTCATTTGACATTGCCATCAACAGTTTCAAATTCATAACTCTTCCCTAAGTTTTCACAGAATAACCTAACTAAAAATCTCTTACTACATCTGTTGCTCTATTTACTTTTAATGTAAATATGAAGATTTTAATTTCTTAGTTAATTGAACACCATGGTATTCATATATATGGACAATTCTCACCATAGTATCTGAAAGTAGGACTTTTTAAAGTTGTTTTGCATGATATATTGAGCATGATTTCAGCTACCTCAATGTTTCTCCTATCAAAGTTTTTTTTACACTTAACAATTTGATAACAAATCATACACTGTACAAGTAATTATGTTAATGTTATTGATAAGACCTTAAAAGTTTGTTTTTGTTTATTAAAATGTATTTTGCTCTGTAGAAAAAAGATTCATCTCGTTAAAATATTCTATATGTACACACGATGTTTCAATTAATTAGTTCTCAGACTATCTGTAGTGAAAGCTTTAGCATAAAGCAAATACTGAAGTTTTCCTCTTCAGCAATAACATGCTTTGAATCTCAGTAACAAACAAATTGGATTTTATTTTCTGCATTTGTTTTTTTGGTTTTTATTTTGTATTTATATAGCTCCACCACTTAAGTTTCCTCTTTGTTTTTGTCAATTCTAGTTTCATCTGTGCCACTGGATTTCATTTTTAGGATAATATACATTTGCCTAAAATGATAGGATATTAACTTTTTTAAAAATAGGGACAATAAAAAAATTTAAATTATGATTTGATTGTTAAAAGATGCAAATTGTTATCTATGCCTGTTAGGAAATAATTTTAATTTTCAAAAAGTTGTGCTTTGGGGAAAACCAATTTATTACATTATGTTTACCAAAACTACTGATATTGAGCTATATAACAGTTGTTATATGGCTTTCTATTTCTACCCATATTTGTCTTTGAATAAGGTAATAAGAAGCCCATATATGAAATACCTGTTAATTTGTAAGCTGGACTACTGGATGACCTCTAATGTTTCTTTTGAGTCAAACTCTGTGATTTTTGTAAATCTGTGAAACTGAGCAGATCCCTCACTCACTAGATGCTCTATATTATAATAGATTCTATTTTGGCTATTTCACAGTCACTTTCTGCTCAGAGGTTGAAAATTTAAAGATCTATCTTTACTCTGACAGGCAAATAGAAGGTCTTTTATCTATCACTAATATACTATGTCTCACATAGTGACTATGTTATTATCATATATTAAGAAGCAAATGGTTCACTTTTTAAACATGATTACATATTTTACAAATGCTAATAAATAGTGAAATTTACAGGGCAAGGGGCAGAGTCAAGATGACAGAGTAGAAACAGAACCTCTAGGTGGCTCTGGCTCTCACCACCTCGAATCCATGTAAAAGGGGTCTCTGAACAAACGTTGGAGCTACAGAACCCACAAAATGACACAGAGAATCTAACCTCCCGCTGAGGACAGCCTGGCAGGCCGGCAGAAATTGGCCAGCATAGTGCTCTGGGAGCTGAGCCCAGCTCCACTCTGAGGTTTTAGCCCCAGGGCGGCCCTGACCAGCCGCTGGCTGGAGGAACTCCAGATTGCCAGCAGCTGTCCCGGTCCAGAATTATCAACACATAGATGTTAAGGACAAAGTGAGAGGTCAGTGCAGTGTGGACTTTGGGACCCAGTAGTTGGGAGTGCATTGGCTTTTGCCCCGGGAGAGAGAAGGCACTGAGGGCTGTAGTACAGCCCCAGCCACATGGTAGCTTCAGCTCCTGGCCTTCAGAGTGTAGGGGAACCAAGCCACCAGTCTGAGGGGTAATTGCTCTTGCTTTAACCTGCTTGGATCTGGATTGCGATCTAGGGTGGAGGTCCTGGGATATGTGACCAGCTTGCCAGAGCATGTGGAGGCCCTGGGGTATGTGACCAGCTTGCCAGAGCATGTGGAGGCTTCAGGGAGGGTACCCAACTAATACCTCCAGCAGCTGAGAAAACCCTAGCATTTGGGATGAAAGCTCCCCTGTCTGGTAGCAGAGTCCTACTGTGGCAAAAAGGCCAAAAGTCAAGTAATTGAGTGGCAACGTGACCAGGCAAAGGAAACAAAGCAAACAGAAGATTCCAACATTAGACTCCTATTTGGGAGACAAAAAGGAGCAAAGCATGGAACAGGAGGAAGACAGTGAAGTCAGAACTCCTGCAACAAAAGCTTCAAAGGAAAATACAAGCTGGTTACAGGCCATAGAGGACCTTAAGAAACAGATAAGAGAAGTGGAGGAAAAAATGGGAAGAGAAATGAGAATGATGCAAGAAAATTACAAAATGAGAGTCAACAGCCTGACTGAGGAAAATAATACCTTAAAAAATAGACTAACTCAAATGGCAAAAGAGGCCCAAAAAGGCAATGAGGAGAAGAATGCCTTAAAAAGCCGAATTTGCCAGATGGAAAAAGAATCTCAAAAGCTCACTGAGGAGAATCATTCCTTCAGAATTAGATTGGAGCAAATGGAAGTTAATGACTTTATGAGAAATCAAGATGCTGTTAAACAGATCCAAACAAGTGAAAGAATAAAAAGCAATGTGAAATATCTCAATGGAAAAACCACTGACTTGGAAAATAGATCCAGGAGAGATAATTTAAAAATTATTGGATGACCTGAAAGCCAAGATCAAAGAAAAAACCTAGAAATCATCCTCCTAGAAATTCTCAAGGAAAACTGCCCTGATGTTTTAGAACCAGAGGGCAAAATAGAGGTTGAAAGAATCCATTGATCACCTCCTGAAGAAGATCTCAAAAAGAAAACTCCTAGAAACATTATAGCCAGGTTCCAAAATTCCCAGATCAAGGAGAGAATATTACAACATCCTGGAAGAAACAATTTTAATATTGTGGAAACACAATCAGGATAACTCAGGATCTGGCAGCTTCTACACTGAGGGATAGAAGGGCTTGGAATATGATATTCCAGAGGGCAAAGGAGCTGGGATTAAAACCAAGGATAACCTACCCAGCAAAACTGAGTATCATCTTTCAGGGGAAAATATGGTTATTCAGTGGAATAGAGGGCTTGCAAGAATTCTTGATGAAAAAACCAGAGTTGAATAGAAAATTTGACATTCAGATACAAGAAGCATGAGAAGGCAGAGCTGTCTCCCCCTCACTCTAAGCTGAGTGTCTCTGGAGGGCTGATGACGGATAAACCTTGGTTCTTTGCCCTCTTGTATTTTTCTTGTATAGACTGTAAGGCTTGCTGTGGTGCTCTAAGGAAGGTCTGATGGAGATCCATTAGGCATGGCTTAAGACTTTCCAAGGTGTGTCCTGTTTTTTGGATTTAAGACTCTGGCCAGCTTTTTCCAGTGATTGTGTAGAGTGCTATATGAAAGACAGCTCCAGAGATGACTGATGGTAAATATTTCAAGTATGGGTCACCATCCATTAAACTCAACTCTCCTAGAAACATCGCCAAACTTTCCACTCTAGAACTGACCTGCTGCTGATGTAGGAAATGGAGTGAGAAAATGGTTGACAGTTGGGGCTGCAAGGTCAAAAGCAAGCAATTTCAGCAACAGTTGTTCCATTCTCAACACCTCCTTTTTAGCGTACTCCTTATCTGGGAACAGTACCTTGGCCATGGTTGGGGGTGGGGTAGATTTCCTCAAACTGAGGTGAGGTGCAGGGCGACAGTGCCCAGCAGCTTAAGCTTCCCCTGGAATGCTGACTTGGAGAGGAATCTATCGATGTAGTTCATAGCCAAGTGCAAAGTCTCATTCTGGGGCAAACAAAGTCTCTGTTTTCCTCCCCCACCATCACCAGCCAGTCCACCAAGGCAGCAACCTGCATGCCCTTGATTATGCCTGGCTGCTTCTCCATGTAACACGCTGCAGGCTTATACCAAAACTACATTTCCCTAAGGTACAGATAGATGTCTTCACAGTAGTCAAGGACTTCATTGACTTTTGGTGGCTTTTCTTCTGGTTCAAAAGTAGCATAGATATGTCCATAGTAAGGGGCACAAAACTAGCATCTTTTGGATAATCCAGGAGTACCAAAGGTTGTCTTGTCTCTGGCAGCGAAGCAACTGAATTAAAACCCAGCGAGGCATCCTCAGACTGCACCTTTCTAAGGATGGGAAGTTTCTTTGCATTCTCTCCAACTCGTTCATTCACGGAAACTGTGAAAGCAGCCTGCTCACCGGTGGTATTCCAGGGCAGGACATCAACCTGTCCATCATTAACAAAAATAGCGCTTAGAGAAGCAGCAAGCCCCTGTCCCTTGGGCTTCAGATGCTGCAGGACAAGGCTATGAGCAGGGAGCCACACCAAGGCCAGCCCCTTGAAAGCCACCATGACTTTGGCACGGCTGCGGCGCCCATCTGGATGGATGTCCTCTTTTCTGTGCTCTGGGCGGGGACCCGGGGCAGCATGGCTAGGGGTTTCTGGTCCCACGGGGTTTAGCTTCCGGGGCTCCTTCAACAGCTGTGCTCTGTGGACTTTCAGGCCCCCAAAGGAAGCTGTGTGAGCTGAACGATCTGACTCTTTTATAGGAAGTAATCCCACAACCAATTTACACCTTGGAAAGATGTGAATTCCCGTTGACTGAATCCTCTGCTCGGGTGCTCTGCCACTGAGGCCAGTTAACACCTTCAGGTGGCAGCGACCCTGAGGCCCCCCAGGTTCACACGTTTGTCTGACTCCTCAGAGTGAGGCTGGTAACTGCACAGCTCTCCCTCAAAGCCAAGTCCTGGTAGCATCTTCCTGAAGTCCTGGTCCACTTTGAGAAGGAAGGATAGACCACAACCTATGAGCTGCCCGAATGTGGACCCAGCTGGTCAGTTTCAGTTGGGCAACTCAACCTCGCCTCTTTTCCCCTCTCCTCTTTTATCCCCTTCCCCTCTCTTCTTCTTTCTTCCCCTCACTTTCCCTCTCTCCTCTTCTCTTTCCTCCCAAAATGGGGTATGTAGCAGCAGGCACCCCAAGCGTCCTCAGGGTGGCTGCCCATACAGGTTCTTAGATCTGCTTTGTTAAAGGAAAACAACTCAAAATGGGTTAACAAGCTTACTTTAATCAGTCAGACATATATCGTTTACCTTGGTCAGGGGAAAAGGTGAGCACCCCGAACTTCAAAGTACACAGACAGAATTATCAAGACAGAAACAGATCTAGTAGACAGATTTCAAACTGTCCAACCATTACATCCATACCCAGTCAACATCTGGGTTTCCACATCTGGGTTTTTCAAAGGGGGGGGGGCCCTCCGGACAACGGCTTCCCAGAATCCATATCAAATCACAGAACACTTCTCAAAGTGAGCCCCCAAAACAAAGCTACACATCAGGGCTTATATAGCCTTCTCCTGGCTCAGAGAATGTAACGACCTTATTGACTCACTGGCCAATCAAGAAGTATCTACTGAAAAACAAGCCTCCCACCCCAGGCTTCAGGTGCACTTTAGCCTAGGGGCAGGGAAGATCTTCCAAATTTGCATTCCCATTACAGGGTATCACACCCTTACCTAAGGGTGTTCAGCCCAAAGGAAGGAAAATTTTGATGACTGAAACCTACCTAGTTATCTTGGGGTTTACTGGATAGATTTCTCTCTCAAAGACCATTCCTTAAACCCAATTCACTCTGTTATCTCATTGATTGGACAGCAAAAGGTGCTCAAGAACCACCTAATGGTTAATTTTTGGGCTCCCCTGTCTCAGAGTAAAATTCATTTGTAACTGCTCTTTTGGTCAGCAACCCTGACGGTCCCTCCCAGTTTAATTTTTTTTAATTAAAGCCTTCATCCCTTGACTCACTTCTTCGACAGATCTATTCACTTAGTTGCCTCACGCAAAGTGAGAACTCAGAAAGACCTTAGCTTAAAAAGACCAAGGTGTCCCATTGCATCCTGGGTGATTTCCAGTCGTCCTGATTGATATCTGGTCACTGGACCCAGATGGCTCTGGAGGAGAAAGTAAGGTTGGTGACTTTGCACAGCTTTCCCTCAAATCAAATTCAATTGCAAGTCGCAAAGTCAGGGTTGACTGAATCTAAACTTCACAGAACACAGAACAAAATAAAACAAATCCCTTTGGGGGCCACACTTGAGTGAGGACCTTGAGGCTACAGGTTCCTCACTCCTGGCCTCTATATTGGATAGATGATTAGTCTTGGGTTCAGTAAGCAGTGATTTCCCCCTGTTGTCACCTTGTGACCCATTTACTTCCTCTGAGTTTCAAACTCCTTATGTATAAAATAGGATAAACTCCTAATATTGCTTTATTCACAGGGCTATTGTGGTAGCCAGGTCCAGGTCATTTTCCAGGTGAAAGGAAAGAGGTACTGGGAGTCTGAGTGGACTGGGATACTAAAAAAGGCTGAATAAAAATGTATTGCTTGTAAAGCAAGGTGCATTTAAGGGAATGGAAGAGCCAATAGTAGCAGAATTAGGTACCACTGGGTGTTGGGGAATCACACAGGCATTAACAGTGCAAAGACATCATTTGAAAAAAAATAAATAAACTGGCTTCCCATCAGTACCTAGTTTTTTATGAGTATTGCAGGAAGACTTAGACAGAATATTGATAGTATCTTGATCTCTGAGACAGTTAATGAGGTTCAATACATTCAATGGCTTCCTTAAATAATGGATATTGGGGCTTAGAGGGTGGAGTCCCTCCTTTACTTTTGACAGTTATAGGTACAGCATATTTTAACAGTCCTACAGAAGATGTAGCCTACAGAGATTCAGGGATGTTAGAAGGAAGAGTGCATGAGAACACAGTTCCCCTTAGTTCTTAATGCGATGTGGCAGGGCACTACTGGGGAGTGTCTTCAGCAGAGGTAGGGGAGTGAATCCCAAGTCATTCTGTAAGCTACTTTATGTTCCTATTAGCCTTCTCTAAGGTTTCAAGGGGAAGGTGAGAACATGCCACTGTCTAACTAAAGAATGTTCATAGAATACTGTCCCCTAGACTTACAGATGTTCCCAGAAATACCCTCTTATCCTGAACTGCCCAATTCTGCCTAATGATGAGAAGAAAAGGAGAAACAAAGGAGGAATATATATATATACATATATATATATGCATATATATGTATATACATATATATATATATGCATATATATGTATATACATATATATATATATATTTGGTATGATACTCTTTAAGCTTGAGCCCATGTGTATGGTGTGTGTGTGTGTGTGTGTATGTATTCTACTCTTATTTGACCAGTTCCTATAAAAGTAAGAACAGCTTCCCCTAGTCCTTTGTGCTTTGTAAATTCTTTGTGTGCTCTGATTGTATGAGTTAATATTTCCCCCCCTTCCATTTGTCCCCTTTTCTTCCCTACTCTATCACTTCCTACTACCATTCTTTTCTTCTTTTTAACATAAAATATAAAAATATCATTTCCAGACCCCTGTCTAATTTATCTGTCTCTATAACACCTGATATTAAGATCATCCCAAAGAATGCTTATATTATCTTGCCCTCCCCCCATTAACATGTAAACAACTCACCTTTAAAAATGTCCCTTCCAAAAAAGCTAGCTGTGTGACCTTGGTCAAGTCAATTAACCCCAATTGCCCTACCTTCTTCCCCCTCCAAAAAATAAATAAATAAATAAAATGGCCCCTCCAAGAAAAAAAAAACAGTGAAATTTACATTACTAATATCTTGAATAAATGGGGGTACCCATACACTGGAAAATGGCTAAAAAGTTGATGTTATATGAATATAATGGAATATTATTTCTCTGTAATAAATAATGAAAGGAAGTCTCAAAGAAATCTGAGCAGACTTGTATGAATTGACATAGAGTAAAGTAAGCAGAACCAGGAGTATAATTTATACTATAAGACCAGCATGAAGAAACAGAACTTTGAAAAACTAAAGAACACTAAACGAGGCAACGATCTTTAAGTGACCTCCAGAATACCAATGATGAAGCATGCTACTCACCTTCCACTGTCATTTAGAAGTTTGAGGGTTGAGGAGGCATGGATTAGAGGTAAAGAGTGAAGCATATATTTTTGGATTTGGAACATTTTGAATTTGTTATGCTTAACTATGCTTGTTACAAGAATTATATTTTACTTTTTTATTTGGAAAGATGTATTTGGAGGGAAGGACAAGAAAGAGAGTAATAGTGTTGACAAAAGAAAAAGAAATTATTGAATCATTTTTAAAGGTACAGAAAAAAATGTAAGAATGGAAGGAAACAAACATGTTTGTTTTGAATATAACATGTGAATTTGTCATGTGTTTCTTTCAAAAAACAACCTGTGAAGTTAGCAGAGATAAATGTTTTCATGTGTAATTTTTTTTTCTGTTCTGCTTTTTCTTCTGTTCTACTCTGTCTCTCTGTCTCTCAGTATCCATTTTTCTCTGTGGGTCTGTCTGCATGTCTGTGTGTATGTATGTCTGTGTGTGTGTCTGTCTATCTCTGTCTCTCTCTTTCTCTTTCTCTCTCATTCTCAATCTTTCTCTCTCTTCTCTCTCCTTAGTCATTAAATAACATTTAAAAAAATTTGTCACCTTGAATTCCAAAAGATTCCAAATTCTAAATACACCCAATTAATAGTACCTAGTATCTACCTTCACCAACTAACTATGGAATTTTTAAAAATTGTTTACTTTTAAACCATTCAGTTCCATGAGTTTTTGAGTTACAAATTTTCTCTCCCTCTCTCTTCTTCCCTGACCCTCCATAGCAGTGTGCAATCCAATACAGGTTCTACATATACCTTCACATTAAACATTAGTCAAGTTGTAAAGAAGAATTATAACCCACTGAATGAATAATGAGGAGGAAGAAACAAAACAAAATGAAAAAGAGAAAGAGTGAATAGTTTGCTTCTATCTGCATTCAGACTCTGTAATTCTTTCTCTAGATGTGGATAGCCTTTCCATCATGAGTTTTTTGGGGTGTCTTATAGCCTTGTATTTCTGCAAGGAGCCCAGTCTATCAAAGTTAGTCATCACAGATAGAATGTGTCTGTAATTGTGTACAAGGTTCTGCTGGTTCTGCTCTCCTCTCTAAGCATCAATGTATATATGTCTCTCCAGGTTATTATGAAATCCTTCTGCTCCTCATTTCTTATAGGACAATAGCATTCAATTACATTCATCTACTACAACTTGTTTAGCCATTCTCCAATTAAACGTCATTCCTTTGATTTCCAATTCTTGACCACCACAAAAAGAGCTGCTATAAATATTTTTGTGCTTGAGTCCTCCTCCCACTTGTATGATCTCTTTGGGAAACAGACTTAGAAGTGGTATTGCTAGGGGTGGCTGGGTGGTGCAGTGAGTAAAGCACTGGCCCCAGAGTCAGGAGGACCCAAGTTTGGTTCTGGCCTCAGACACTTAACACCCACACACAAAAAAACTAGCCATGTAAGCTTTGGCAAGTTACTTAAGCCCAATTGCCCTCCAAAAAGGCAAAAAAAAAAAAAAGTGGTATTGCTAGGTCAAAGGGGATGTACTTATATATGGCCCTTTTGGCATAGTTCAAAATTGCCCTCCAGAATGGTCAGATCAGTTCACAACTCCACCAACAATGCATTAGTGTTCCAATTTTCCCATATCTTCTCCATCATTTATTATTTTCCTGTTTTGTCATATGACCCAATCTGACAAGTGAGATGTGGTACCTGAGAGTTGTTTTGATTTTCATTTCTCTAATCAATAGTTATTTAGAGCATGTTTTCATAGGATTTTAGATATCTTTAATTTCTTCCTTTGAGAACTGCCTATTCATATCTATCCTTTGACCATTTATCAATTGGAGAATGACATGTATTCTTTTTTTTTATCTTTTTGGAGGAGGGAAAGTAGGGTTGTTGGGGTTAAGTGACTTGTCCAAGGTCACACAGCTAGTAAATACCAAGTGTCTAAGGTCAGATTTGAACTCAGGTCCTCCTGATTCCAGGGTTGGTGCTCTATTCACTGAGTCACCTACCTGCACCCCCCATGACTTGTATCCTTATAAATTTGACATGGTTCTTTGTATATTTTAGAAATGAGGACTTTAACAGAGATATTGGTTGTAAGAATGATTTCCCTATTTTCTACTTCCTAACTTTGATTACATTGGTTTTATTTGTGTAAAAACTTTTCAATTTAATGTAGTCAAAATTATTGATTTTGCATTTTGTAATACTCTCTATTCTTGTTTGGTCATAAATTTTTCCCTTCTCCATAAATCTGACAGGAAAACTATTGCTTGCTCTCCCAGATCACTCATGGTATTGGCCTTATATCTAAATCATGAGATTATTTTGACTTTATTTTGTTATAAGGTGTAAGATATTGGTCTATGCCCAGTTTTTGCCATACTATTTACCACTTTCCCTGGCAGTTTGTGTCATATAGTGAATTTTTATCCCAAAATCTGGAGTCTTTGGGCTTTTTAAGCTATGGAGGTTTTTAACTCAAACATTCCAGTAGTTAAAAGTTGTTCAATGGGTGACTATGATAGGGGAAAAAATAGAATTTTGCTATATCTAGTTTTATTGATATCACAAGATATGAGCTAAAAGGGACCTCCAAGGTCACCTTGTCCACTCTCCAAATCTTGAACATTCACAAAAACTGGTTGTTCTTCCACTTCTAGATGTCCAGTGATGGAAGAAAACCTACTCCCTTCTGAATGAGGTGATTACCTCATTGAATTTTTGAATAGTTCTAATCATTAGTGAATTTTCCTCAAAATATCCCAACCTCTCTGAAACTTCCACCCATTGCTCTTAATTTTACCCTCTGGGCTCAAACAGAATAAGTATAGGAAGCATTTGCTGGTGAACTCAGATAACAGCAAATCAACACTTTTAACAGTCACCAATGGATTCGTCTCATAGATAACATAATCCCAGAATTAGTCTGGTATCTTTCCTTTTACTTTATCAAGTTTCTGAATATTACTTCAATTAAATTCAGAACTCTGTGTTTAGTCAAAGCCTCACAGAAACCATCAAAAATAGAATTGTTATCTCTCCTGACTTAAAACAAATCCCTGGCCTTTAGCCCTCAAGAGCCCCATAAGCCTTCCAAACAGCCAGTTAGGGGTTGTTCTCCCAAGTCCTATGCCTCCCTATACTTGTTGATCCTAGTCCTTTTGCCTGCAATGCTTTCCCAACCCTTTCTGCCTATTTAAGTCCCACCCACCTTCTAACACCCAACAGCAGCCCACCCTCCTTTAAGAAATATTTTCCACCAAGACTAGCCTATAATGATTTCTCCCTCTTCTGAACTTCTTACTAGGTACTTATTATATTTAGGCATATTCAGTGTATTAGGTAGACTATTATATTTATTTATAATATTATTATATTTAAATTTCTGCATGTTAAGGTTAATGTTGTTTTATATGCTATAATATTCAAATATATCCTAATCCATTATAACAATCCATAGTTGATACAAACTGAATGGTTGGCAAGAACCTGAGGTCTAGAAGTATTAACACAGAATCACTGAATATCAGACTAGAAAGGGACCTTTAAGTTTTTTTCCTCTGGTGATACCATGAATTCCACAAGTTTGGCAATAAAAAACATAGTAGAATATCTCTTATTAATATATTTTGACTAAGTTAGCTTATCTTCCATATATTATTACAAAGAAACCTGACCAGTTAAGTGGCACAGAGTAAAGAGTGCTGGACTTGCAATCCATCAGACCTGAGTTCAAGGCCCTCGTCTAACACTTTCTAGATGTTTGACCCTGGGCAAGTTTCAGTTCCCTCATCTGTAAAATGGTGATATTAAAGATCAAATAAGAGACTATTTCAACTCCTTAGGACAGCTCTTGGAATATAGCAGGCACTTAATAAAGGTGTAATTTCTTCCTTTTTTTATTAATTATAAAATGCTATTCTGAGAAAAGCAGAGACTTGAATGGATACTTTGGAAGATTAGATAATATAAAAATACAAAGAAAAGGGAGAGAGCAGATGATTACATGGGTCAGGAATCTTTGAATGCTGATTTAAGTAAATAGAAAGAGAAGACATAATGATATTGGTTTATTGTCTATGGCACCTTTCAGCATAATATAGCTTCTTTGTTTATTCCTTTTATTTTTTTTTTAATGTTCATTTTTTCTTTGGCTAACAGCATGACGGCAACTCTTGCTTTTTTGGATTCACTTGGTGTATAGCATTTTTTTCCATCCCTTCAGTTTTATATGTCTTTATTTTTAAATGTGTTTCTTGTAATCAGCAGATTGTGAGGTTTTGTTTCTTATTCAATCTGTTACTATTTTTTTATTTATTGGATTGTTTAATCTATTCACATTTAAAGTTACAAGAAATAGGTTTCTATTTTCCTCCATCTATATCTAAAATTTGATTTTATTCAAGTTGTGATTTTTCCCCTCTTCTGCCATAAACACAATATTGTGTTTCTTTAATTACTTTAATCTTTTTTTGAGGTGGCCCTGTTCCCATTGGCATTCACCCCTGATTCCCTAAAATCATTTGTTACTCATTTCCCTTTAGGATTTTGTTTATTAGTTCCTCTCTCCTTTTATCTAGTTATATAGCTCTACCCTCTCCCCCTTTTTTTCACTCGTGGTTTGTCAAATCAACTCCCCTTTTCCTCTCCTCCCCTTTAGCTAGTCCTGGTTATTATTTTTTTTATTTCATCTTTGTGCCTCTTTTGAAAAAGGATTTCTTTTACTATTCTCATTATCTATCTTCTCTTTCCATTTACTCTAGACCCTTATTCTCTGATTCCTGACCCATATAATCATCTCTCCTATTTCTTTGTATTCTTTATATAGTCTAATCTTCCAAGGTATCCATTTTGTCCTTTAAATGCTTTTAGCAACTGTCTTGTAGGGCTTACTTAGTCCCATGGATTCCTCTTCTTCACTATTCCTCCCTCAACACAATGCCTATTATTGCAGGTGTCAGAGTGGACACTGCCTTGTGGTAGGATCTGTCCCATTCACTAGTCTCTAGCTTCTCTTGTTGACTTTTTTAAATATTTGCCTGAAAATGTCATCTTTATTTCCCTTCTCTTCCCTCCTTTCAAGACAAGTAGATTTTTTTCAGTCATCACCCTTCCCCTCTAGAAGCGCTCATCAGTGAAAACCCCCTACCACTTACAAAGTAAGGCCTCCTCCCGAAATTGGGGTTAAGTAACTTGCTTAAGGTTACGCGGCCAGGTGTTTCTGGGTGGGTGCTAAGTGTCAGAGCCTGGATTCTATCCCCAGGTCATTCCTACACTGTGTATTTGTATTCCTAGCTTAATGTTCCCTCTTTTGTTCCTTGGGGAGGATTACCATTTTAGATTCATGTTTTTGTTGTTGCTGTTTTCCCTATCCTAATCACTGATTTTTTTTGCCATAGAGTACAAAAAATTTGTTCTAAAAATTATCATTTCCCTTTTAAACAACTCAAGAATAGCATCTTATGGTCCCATGTTCTCCTTAACTTCTACAAAATTCTACAGAACTTCTACAAAATTCTACAGAATTCTACAAAATTCTACAGAACTTCCTCTGTCTCAAGTGTTGGATCATTTTCCTTCATTTTATAGCATTTTTAATAGAAGCCTAAACTCGTTTAGATAGATTTATGGGTCATAATTCTTTATGTTTCCATTTTTTCCTGCTGATTTGTTTATGTTCAAAGTCTTTGGATTTCTTTTTCCTAGAATATTTCAGTCTGTTCCCTTCTCTTATTATTCTTATCACTCCCTCTGAATCCCTCCCATCTGATTAAGTATCCAGCCTTCTCCAACACTGGGCAATTGTTCATCAACTTACGTCTGTACCCCAACTGACTTTTAGTGGTCAAAATTGGAACCCCATGGATGCTGTGTTTCTTTAAGGAAGTTCCTTTCTTTTAAAAATAATCTTTCTTGTTCATCATTTTGTTTCCAATAAATGGAGAAGTATTAGATTCAGTACTTTATTAACATAATTGTTTCCTTGACCTCAGAAGTTTCATTATCTCAGGAGAAGCCATTTCCTCAAAACTTAACAGACTCTTGTTCATCCCCCTTTTTCACATAAACATGTTGTTGGCCCTGGATTCTCAAAACTTGTGCTCTGTGGGTGTGGACTGTTCATAAACTGGCAGATGATCATAATCTTCGAAAGTTTTTCACACAGTCTTGTTAACAAACTGTGTCTACCAAAGGAACAGCTTAAGTAAATATAAAGTATGGCATAATAATGCCCCTTGAGGGCATGAATCATTATTCACCTTTGCATCTCCAAGACAGGGGATAGTGCCTTGCACATAGTAACCAGTTAACTAATAT
Source organism: Petaurus breviceps papuanus (assembly GCF_028583685.1). Lineage (NCBI taxonomy): Eukaryota > Metazoa > Chordata > Mammalia > Diprotodontia > Petauridae > Petaurus > Petaurus breviceps. The sequence continues at coordinate 14,516,871 of NW_027187352.1, forward strand.
TTTTGAATGACTATGAAATGTAATAGATGAGATATACATATAACTATAGCATGAAATAAACTTATTGTGGAAACTATGTTCAAAGTGCTATCAGAGTTTTTTAAAAAGAGGGATCATTCCAGAAACATAATGGAGAATCTACTTAATTGTTGTTGTTCATCCTTCAGTTAAAGAGGACCAATGATAACAGAAGGGTGATGTCTTCACTTGTAAATGAATTGGATTAAAGTGAGGCAGAGCTGTGCAGTAATCAGCCTCTCTCTTTCCTCCAAAGTCATCAGTGTCCAGCAACAAGATATAGGTCAAGATGACTAGAGGTGGTCCAAGATGCAGTGGGAGACATTGACCTTTTTAAGCTAAGGTCTTTCTGAGGCAATGCCAATTCAATGATTAAAGACTAGGCAAAACACAATTACAGAACACTTTTTGCTCAAATAAAGACAGATCTAAGCAATTGGAAAAAAGTTGTTCATGGGTAGACTGAGCTAATAGAATAAAAATGACCATCTATATAAATTAATTTACTTATTCAATGCCATACCAATCAGATTACCAAAAGTTATTTTATAGAGCTAGAAAAAATAATAAAATTTTCTGGAAGAACAAAAGGTCCAAAATATCAAGGGAATTAAAGAAAAGAAATGCAATGGAAGGTTGCCTAGCCAAAATAGATCTTAAATTGTATTATAAAGTAGCAATCATCAAAAGTACTTGATACTGGCTAAGAAATAGAGTGGTGGATCAGTGGAATAGGTTACATATGCAAGAAACAGTAGTCAATGGTTATAGTACACCACTGTTTGATAAACCCAAAGACTCCAGCTTCTAGGATAAAAACTCACTATTTAACAAAACATGCTGAGAAAACTGGAAAACAGTATGGCAGAAACTAGGCATAGAACAACATCTTACACCATGTACCAAGATAAAGTCAAAATGGGTACATGTTTTAGAAATAAAGGCTAATATTATAAGCAAATTAGGAGAGCAAAGAATAGTTAACCTGTCAGATTTATGGAGAATAGAAGAATTTATGACCAACCAAGTTATAAAATGCAAAATGGATAATTTTGATTACATTAAATTAAGAAGTTTTTGCATGAACAAAGCCAACGTAATCAAGATTAGAAGGGAAGCAGAAAGCTGGGAATTTTTTTTTTTCAGTACATGTGGTTATCCTTATTTCTAAAATATATAGAGAACTGAAGCAAATTTATAAGAATACAAGTCACTCCCCAACTGATAAATAGACAAAGGATATGAACAGGCAGTTTTCAGAGGAAGAAAATAAAACTATCTATAGTCATATGAAAAAATGCTATAAATCACTATTGATTAGAGAAATATGCAAATCAAAGCAATTCTGAGGTACCACATCACATCTACCAGATTTGATAACATGACAAAAAAGGAAAATGATAAATGCTGGAGAAGATGCGGGAAAATTAGAACATTAATACATTGTTTGTGGAGTTGTGAACTAATCCAAACATTCTGGAGAACAATTTGGAACTATGCCCAAAGGGTGACCAAACTATGCATACCCTTTGATCCAGCAATACCACTTCTAGGTTTGTTTCCCAAAGAAACCATGAAAACAGGAAAAAAAAAAACTATATGCACAAAACTATTTATAGCAGCTCTTTTGGGGATGGCAAAGAATTGGAAATTGAGAAAATACTCATCAATTGGGGAATGACTTAATGAGTTGCGGCATATGAATGTAATGGACTACTATTGTTCCCTAAGAAATGATGAGCAGATGTCAAAAAAAAAAAAACCTGGAAAAATTTACATGAACTGATGCTGAGTGAAATGAGAAAAACCAGGAGAACATTTTGTATAGCAACATCAACATTTTGCAATGACTAACTTTGATAGACTTAGCTCTTCTCAACAATGCAAGGATCTAAGACAACTCCAAAAGACCATGGTGGAAAATGCTATACACATCTAGAAAAAGAACTACAGAATCTGAATGCAAATTAAAGCATACCATTTGCTCTCTCTCTCTTTTTTTCTTCATTTTTATGATGGTTCCTTCCATTGGTTCTAATTCTTCTTTATAACATGACCAATGTGAAAATATGTTTAATATCAATGTATATGTAGAGCCTATATCAGATTGTGAGCCATTTTGATGAAGGGGGAGGAGAAAAAGGGGGGAAAGTTTAGAACTCAAAATCTTATGGAAATGAATGTTGAAAACTAAAAAGAAATAAATTTTTATAAAGAAAAAACACTAGGGGGTAATAGAGGCAAAAGATGATCTAGTTTTGTAGCAGAAAGGGTCAGAAGATTAGAATCTCTCTCCTCTGACATATTATGACTATGTGACCCAAGGCAAGTCACTTAGTCTCTGTGCTTCAGGAAACTCTTAGGACTGTAAATTTCAGAGGAGGTGTTCCCTGCCTTGTTAGACAGATTTTGACTTCACTTTACTAATGAAATATTAAATTTATGATTCCTCCATCCCCTCAATATTCTTTCTCCATCTATGTGGATAATAACACTTGTATTAACTACCTTCGGGAGTTGTGAAGAAATCTCTGAAATTTTTAAAGCACCATAACAAAAGAAAATTGCTTCTATTTCATTTGAAGCAACCAAGGACAATGAAAATAATATAAGATTGAGAATGAAAGAACCTGAGTTTGAAATCTCCCTCTGACATTTAGGACTCATATGACTCTACACTCGGCCTCTTTGAGCTTCAGTTTCCTCATTTTAAAAATGAGGAGACTGGACTAGATGACCTCCAACATCTCTTCCGACTCAAGGTTCTACTGCTACCTACCTACCTCAGGGGTTTGTTAACAGGGAAGGCCAAGTAAGGCAATATGTGAAAGCTTTTTTTTTTTCCTAGCCATAAAGCATCCATTTAAGGAATTGTTATTCAAAAGATGATAGTCATTTTGAAAAGTGATAATAAGCTCCAGAGGACCTCAAGTGTCTCAGAATAAATGACATAATTCTGAGTCACAAGTATGTTTTGATATTATTAAGGACATGAACAAATGCTCCAAGTTTGAAGATCCTACTTGTTTCTGTTATTGGCTTGTAATTAAGAAATAAAAATGAGTGCTAGAGATAATTGAGTAGCATCCACAAGGAAGCACTGCTTACTGTTTGTAAGAACTGGGTTACATGAGCAGAAAAAAAGAAGAAGAAATCTTAGGAAATCAGAAGTGGCTTTCAACAGACTAAAATTTTCAGAACTTCCTTTGCAATAGCAATTTTCCATTTGCTTTTCTCCTGAGAAATGCAATCTCAGTATATGCAATAATCTGCAGGAATGCAATAAATGAATAAAAATATGTAATTATTTTTTTTCAATCTGTTGCCCTAGCATTTTAGCAGAACAGGACTCTGCCAAGAAATTGCTTGAAATTGCTTTAGTCTTGAATTCTCTCGAGTCATTCACTACAGTCTATATCTGAATTAACAAAACTCAAAAGCAAAGATAACTGGACAGTCCTGAACTCAAAAGAAAAGTGAAGAAAGCCATTATGTAGAGGACTGGCCCTGGAGTCAGGAGGACCTGAGTTCAAATCCAGCCTCAGACGCTTAACACACACACACACACACACACACACACACACACACACACAAACTAGCCATATGGCTTTGAGAAAGACACTAAATCCCAATTGCCCTCCTAAAAGCAAAAAAAAAAAAGCTATTATGAGAAATATCATCACTGTCATTGTCACCATCATTGTTACATCTGGCAGATAGCTAACCACTTTAGTATTTTCAAAGGGCTTTACAAATATTTAATTTTACAACAACTATTGGAGTAAGGTGCTATTATTATCCCCAATGTATTGGTGAGAAAGCTGAAGTAAACATGATTTGACCAGGATCACATAGCAATGAAGTGTCTAAGACTGGATTTGAATTTGTCTTCCTGATTTTGATCCTATAGTCACCTAAGAGTTAAAAAAAAATAATTAGGGAAATTGGGGGAAGAAGTAAGCAAATTGGTTTGAGCCTATGACCACAAAGCTTTAGGAAATCAATCTGAGTTTGAGACCTGAGTAAAAGGGTTGGATTGCTACATTTTTGGCAATAAGCTCTTCTCTTTAGCACCATCTCTCTGGCTTTCCATTTGCTTTCATTTAAACAGCTTCTATTCAATTCAACAAATAGGCATTGTTTGCTTGAGATGTTTAATGTTTTATACTAATTGTCTCAAGAAATGAAAATAATATTACTAACTCATATTCTTTGTCACTTAATCATATTATTTGCTCCTCAAAACAAGCCAATGAAATTGGTAACAAAAGAACATGACATTTAAGCAATTCTAAAAGAGATTGCAAAGAGGATGTATTCCAACCTTTTTTTTAAATTTTACATATGAGAAAAATGTTGCCCTATTTATTTAAGTAACTTGGGATTGAGAACAGATAGAATCATGGTGATCAAATCCAACTTTGAGTCAGAATTTGAATATACATTTCCACTTTTATTTTGTCTTATTTATTTATTTTTCAACATTCATTTAATTTTTTCCATTCTAATCTCTCTACCCCCTCCAGTACCCCACACCAATAGAGAAGGTAAACAATATGATATCAATTATACAACTGAAGTCATGCAAAATATATTTCTATATTGGTCATGTTGCCAAAAAACAGGAAACAAAAAAGTGGGGAAAATAAGCTTTATTCTGCACTCAGACTTCATCACTTCTTTCTCTGACGATAGATAGTATTTTCATCATGGGTCCTTTGAAATTATCTTGAATCAATGTCTTGATCAGAGAAGCTGCTATTTATAGTTGGTCATCATTACTATATTACTGTTGCTGAATATAATATGCTTCTTGTTCTGCTCATTCATATTGCATCAGTTCATATAAATTTTCCTGGGTTTTTCTGAAATTGTCTCCCATGTCATATAGCACAATAGTATCCCATCAAAATCACATGCCCCAATTTGTTCAGCCATTCTGCAATTGATGTGCATACCCTCAATTTCTGATTCTTGCCACCACAAAAAGAGCTGCTAAAAATATGTTTGTACTAATGAGTCCTATTCCCTTTTCTTCGATCTCTTTGAGACACATACTTAATGGTGTTATTTCTGGGTCAAAGGGTTTGCACAACTTTATAGCCTTTTGGATCTAGTTCCAAACTGTTCTCCAGAATGGTTGGACTAATTTGAATATCCAATTTGTATTGGTGTCTCAATTTTTCCACATCCCATACAACATTTGTCATTTTCCTTTTCTGTCATATTAGCCAATCTGAAAGATATGAGGTAATATCTGAAAGTTGTTTTAATCTGCATTTCTCCAATCAGTAGTGATTTAGAACATTTTTCCATGTGACAATTGATAGCTTTGATTTTTTTTCTGAAAACAGATTATTTAGATCCTTTAATCATTTATCAATTGGGGCATGGTTCTTATTTTTGTAAGTTTGGTTCATGAGGTCTTGCTCAGAAAAACTTCCTGTTAAAAATTTAACCAATTTCCTTATACCCTTCTGATTTTGGTTACATTGGCTTTGTTTGTATAAGGTTGGGGTTTTTTTTTTCAATTTCATGTAATTATCAGTTTTATTTCCCATGATCTTGTCTGGTCCTTATTTGGTCACAAAATCTTTTTTGTTCATAGATCTGACAGGTAAATTTTTGAATATTCACTTCATTTATCTATGATATCACCTTTTTTTGTCTCAATAGTTTATCAATTTTAATGATATCTTGGCATATGGTGTAAGATATTGGTCTATGCCTAGTTTCTGCCAAATTGATTTTTTGTTTTCCCAGCAATTTTTATCAAATGATGAGTTCTTACCCCAAAATATTGGATCTTTGGATTTATCAAACACTAACTTGCTATGGTCATTTACTACTGCATATTGTGTGCCTAATCTATACTACTGATTCAATGTTCCATTTCTTAGTACCAGATGGTCGTCATGAATACCACTTTGTAATATAATTTGAAATCTGGTCTTGCTAGGCCAATTGCCTTCATGTTTTTTTTTTTCCTATCGATTGCCTTGATATTTTTAACCTTTTGTTTTCCTGATGAATTTTTTTTATGATTTTATCTGGCTGTATAAAACAATTCTTTAGTAGTTTGGTATCACACTGAATAAAAAAATTGCTTTAGGGAGAATTGTCATTTGTATGATATTGATTCATCCTACCCATGAGCAACTAATGTTTCTCCAGTTATTTAGATCTGTCTCTATGTGAAGACTATTTTGTAATTATGTTCATATTGTACCTGGTTTTATCTTGGTAGGTAGAATCCAAAGTATTTTATGATATGTACAGTTATTTTCGTTAGAATTCTTCTTTTTATCTCTTCTTGCTTGGTTTTGCTGGTAACATATAGAAATACTAATCATCTCTCTGGGTTTATTTTATATCCTGAAACTTTGCTAAAGTAATCAATTGTTTCAACTAGTTTTTTAGTTGATTCTCTAGGGTGCCCTAGGTATAAAATCATATCATCTGCAAGAAGGGACAGTTTTGTTTACTCCTCTATTTTTATTCCTTTAATTGATTTTTCTTATCTTATTCCTATAAACTAACATTTCCAATATAATGTTTAATATTATCAAGAATAATATCAAATAAAATAGTATTGAATAAGTCACAATAATGAAAATCCTTGCTTCACCCCTGATGATATTGGGTAAGTTTCTCATTTATCTTCATTAAAAATAATGTTTGCTCTTGGTTTTGGTATTTATAATTTTAAGAAGGTCACCATGTATTCCTATGCTGATTAGTGTTTTTAATAGGAATGCATGTTGTATTTTCTCAAAAGCTTTTTCTGCATCTATTGAGATAATTATATGATTTGTGTTTTTTATATTGATATGGCCAATTATATTGATAGTTTTCCCAATGTAGAACCAACTCTGAATTCCTGTTAAAAATCCTCCTGGCTTTGTGATACATTATTGTAATCTCTAATATGTACATGCATACATACATACAATCATATTTTAATTTTTGCATCAATATTTAATAGGAAATTGCCATATAATTTTATTCCTCTGTTTCAGCTCTCTCTGGTTTAGAAATCAAAACTATATCAACCTCATAGGAAGAATTTTATTTTTTCAAAAAACTATATAGTATTGGGATTGTTTCTTAAATATTTGGTAAAATTCACTCATAAAATGATCTGGTACTAGCATTTTTATTCTTAGTGAGTTTATGTATGATTTCTTCTGTTCTTTTTTTAAAGATGGAGTTATTTAAATATTCTATTTCTTCTTATGTTATTCTGGGCAGTTTATAGTTTTGTAAATACCTATCCATTTCCCAAGATTGTGAGTTTTGCTGGAATGAAATTAGGTGAAATAACTCCTGTTAACAATTACTTTAATTTCATCTTCCTTGATTGTTCATTTACCCTGTTCACTTTTCATGGTGTCTATTTAGTTTTTTCTTCTATTTTTTTTAAAGAAAATTACTTAATAGTTTATTTTATTGTTTTTTTTTTAAAATAAAACCAGACCTTGGTTGTATTTATTAGTTTAATAGTTGTTTTTTTTAACTTAAAATTTTATTAATCCTACCCTTTGAATTTTAGGATTGCCATTTGGGTATTTAATTGGAGACTTTTTTATTGGTTCTTTTAAAAATTTTTGGTGTTTCTTTTTTTAGTCAAATTCCCAATTATTTCATCAGCTCTTTCTCTCTTTTACTGATATATACTTTTAGAGATATAAAATTCCCCCTAAGTAGTGCTTTGGCTGTATCTCATAAATTTTGGTCCATTGGCTCATCATTATTATCTTTAATGAAGTTATTGATTATTTCTATAACTTGTTCCTGGAATCACTCATTCTTCAGGATTAGATTATTTAGTTTCAGTTCTTCTTTAATGTATGCTCCCATAGCTCTTTCTAGAATGTAATTTTTATTTCATTATCGACTAAAAAAGAAAGAGTACATTTGATTTTTCTGCTTTTCTGCATTTGTTTTATCATGACTTTCAATTCTTAAATTATGTCTCCTTGATCTCTTTTCCAGGTCAGTTTTTCTGATGAGATATTGTTTTTTTTTATTTTATACTCAAGCATCAGAACACAAATATAGAATAGAAAAGAGAGAAAAAAATCATAAACTTAAATATTGGAACTTATATACAAAGTAAGAAAAAGAAAAAAAGCATGTCATGTGCATAGCAGAACAAAAGAGAGGATTCAGAATACGTAATGATAAATTTTCATTTCAAGAAAGCTTGTATGATAAATATTACATGTTGTATTGAAAATTGTTCTTCTTTTATTTGCTGCCTTGTGAGTTTTCTTTTGTTCACTGCTATGCATTTTTAGTCTGTTCTTTTCTTTCCCCTTCCCCCACCCTCCCCAGAAGGTTACAATTAAATCTGGATATATTACTCTGCAAATATAGATATGTACATATACAATACATATATACAAATATATACATACACATATAGAGATATACTTTCCCTAATACATTCTCTTCCTGATCTTTGTTTTTATGTTTGTGCATATCTCGTTTCCTGTTCTTCTTGACTCCTCCTCTACTTTACTTCTTGCTACCTTACTCTCCTATTACTTAGCCTAGTACTCCAAGGATTCTCCCTTATCCTGCCATTGATCTAAGCATCCTTCGATACCTCCCTATAACCTATTCCCTCACCCTCCCCACTAGAGATCCCTCCCTCATCCTCTCCTCACTTCCTGTCCTCTTATTATTTTATTTCTTTTGAATTTAGAAGACTTTTATACTCTTCTAGATACATATGTATTGTTCCCTTTTAGACCCATTCCTTATGAAAGTAGATGAAAACTAGCAGAGCACCTCTCCCATCTAATTCCTCTGTATTGATTCTCTCTCTTGCACCTCATTTGTATAAAATAATTACAGTTTTTAGCTGTTCCTAAGTGGTTTTACTTTTCTTAAGTTATATCATACTCAATTCCACTTTCTTACAAACTTTTTCACAAACTACCTAATTATTAATAACAATCCTAATACAATATATATACATATATGTGTGTATGTGTATATATATATATATATATATATATATATATATATATATATATATATATATATATAGTAAATGGTTTATCCTTATTGAATCCCTTCTGATCAGTCTTTGGCATGTACCTTACATTTCTCTTGGCTCTTATATATCAAATCTTCTGTTAAGTTTGAGTTCTGTTTTGTTTTGTTTTTTTAATAAGGTCTTGAAAGTCTGACAGTTAATCAAATGTCCATTTTTTTTCATTCAAGATTATGATTAACTTTACCAGGCATGACATTTTCAGTCAGAGCCCCTCTTCTTTTGCTCTCCTATACATAGTTTTAGAAGACCAGTGATCCTTTAGTGTCTCTACTGCTAGTTCTTGTGTGATTCTAATTGTGGCACCATCATATTTAAATTGATATTTTGTCCTTGAGATGGGGTTTCAGAATTTGACTAGAATAATCCTATTGTTTTTTTCTCATAGGATCTCTTTCAAGTGGTGCTTATATATTTTTTCTATTTCTACTTTCCCCCCCTTGTTCTAAAGCTTCAGGGCAAGTTTCTTTAATTATTTCTTGTATTATTGTTCCAGGATTCTTTTTTATTATCATAACTTTCATGTAGTCTGATTGTTCTTATGGTTTTTTTCCTTGATTTTTTTCTCCAGATCAGTTGCTTTCCTTATATTTCACTTTCTCTTCTGTTTTTTCATTCTCCATATTTTGTTTAACTATTTCTTGATCTCCTGTAACTTCAACTTGCCCAACGCTAATTTTCAACATGTCATTTTCGTCCTTAAGACTCTGGATCTCCTTTTCTAATTGGTTGACTTTCTTTTCATAATCTTCTTGTTTTTCTTTTACTATTCTTATTTTATTTTTTATTTTTTCCTTTATCTCATTTGATTTTTAAAGTCTTTTTAAAGCTCTTCTGTTCATTCTTTTGGGAGGTAACCATTGGACTCTTTGAGGTAGCAGAGGGTTTCTTTTCTTCAATATGCTCCTCTGAATATGAATCCCAGTCTTCTCTATTTCCATGAAAACTTTCTATGATTGGATTCTTTATCCTTTGCCTATGCATCTTTTTTTTATAGTAATAGCTTGATTTTTGTAATTACCTCAAGCCCTGTGTCATGGGGGATGGTGTCTCTTAACCCAGATCTCAGTTCTCCCCTCTAGCCTGGAACCAAAGCCAAACCTCCAGTCTCCTGTAAATGCCTATAAAGCGAAGCATGTGCAGCTCTCCAGAGGACTCTGCTATGAAAAGCATTAAGGTTCTGATCACATAGTATAGGGAGCTCTCTATTTATTCAGCAGTAAACTAAAGCAAAACATTCACAGAAACCAAAATACAGCATTCACAATGTTATAACATAACAACTTGTCTCTAAAATGGCCACATAGTTTTCACTTAAAGTGGCCACATTGTTTTAAGATATCATTCAGTAAGTCCTTAGCCCAATCATCCTTAAGGAATAATCTTCCTTAAGGGTCACAAAGTACAAAGGTCTAAGTTTTCCCACCCCTAGATCACATTCTCAATCTCTCAGTCAAAAAGTCTTCTTTCCTCTTGATTGGAGGTTAGTTTCCATTCATCCTTAACTCAATCATCCTTAAGGGGTACAAGGTATAGGGTACATAGTTCTCCCATCCCTCAATCACAGTAAGTCATGATCTTGTCAGTCATAACTAAGAACCCAAGATGAGGTCTTTTCATCTTGGCTTGAGGCTGTCTCCTGATTTCCATGTTTCTTCTTCCATGGGTCCAGCTCCCAGGATTCACAGGCAGGCAGCTCTCATCTCTTTGTCCAGCTCATCATTCAGTTCCTTGTCTAGTTCCCATTCCATATCGAAGCTCATCCAGTTCACCTCAAGTCTTTCGCTGTTCAGCAATGTTCACACACATTGCCAGCACCATCATCAATTCACTATCTGCCTGTGAAATCAACACAGACCCACAAACAAGTTCTGAGAACTCAACAAAAATCATCAATATAGTCCCAGGACCTCTGAAACTCCCCTCCAGGACTTCTGTAAACAAACAACAGAAAAATCCTCTTTTAGGGCTTCTAAGTCCCAGGGCTTCTGTACAAAGTATCACAAACACAACAGAACAAACAGAGTGCCTTGACTGCACAACCATTCTGCTTCTCAGTTCTGCTCTGTCCCAGCTGTGCTTCTCCTTATATATGATGGTTCTCCTTCCTGTCTCTCAGTAACTTTCTCCCACCTTCAAATTAAAAGGGGCTCAAACAAGGTGCTAAATACTTAAGTAGCTGAAACAAGGTGCTAAGTACTTCTTTGCTTGCTCTTACAGTGCCCACAGCCAGGATCATTCTGCCCCCCCCCCTACTTTTGCCCAAAATGGGCACGTGCTGGTTCCTTCTGGACCCCACCACCAACATAACTGGGGCTGGTATTCATTGTCAGCAGAGGTTTCCTCAATCTTCCCCAGTTTAGATACCCAATTCCGCTCCCTATCTGGGTAAAGTTCTGATGGCTAGGGTCAAGGAGGCCTCCAAACCCAGTTATCCCCAGGGTTTGCTGCTTGTTGCTTGTTGTTAAAATGATCCCTGGCCTAGTGATGTTTACTTTTCACAGGGACCAAACCTCGTCTTGGGATTTTTCTTCTGATCTTCTCAAATTGTCCCAAGAAGACTCTGTTTTGCCCCCTATTCTTATTTATTTTTAACTGTACTTTGTTCACCCTAAGGTGCTATTTTATCTCTTTTGTGGGGAGAAATCTTGAGAGTGTGTAATTTTCTGATCTATTCAACCATCTTTCCAGAATCCTCTCTTCTGATGACTTATTTCACATTTTTTTTCATTTTTTGACTTTGTTGTATTGTTTTTTCCTGCCTCATGGAGTCATTGGGTTCTACTTCCCCAACTAATTTTTAATGATTTTCTTCAGTTAGTTTTTGTAACGTTTTTTCCCCATCTGCCTAATGATGCTTTTTATTTTTGTTTTTGGCTTTTTGGAAGGCAATTAGGGTTAAGTGACTTACCCCACGTCACACAGCTAGTTTTTGTGTTAAGTGTCTGAGGCCGGATTTGAACTCAGGTTGTCCTGACTCCATGGCTGGTGCTCTATTCACTGTACCACCTAGCTGCCCCATAATGCTGCTTTTTGAAGAGTTATTTATATCAATGAAGATTTACAATTCTTTTTCCATTGGACCAATTATGTTTTTAAGGTATTTTCTTCAGTATTTTTGTGCCTTTCTTTTACCAAAGTATTTATTGTCTTTTTATAATTTTTTAGCATCACTCTAATTTCTTTTCTCAACTTTTATTCTAACACTTTGATTTCAAAGTCATTTGTTAGCTTTTCTAGAAATTTTTGTTGGATTAGGGTTCAATAGACATATTTGTTTTTTCTTTTGACGTTTTGTTCATAGCTCTTTTGGCATTGTTGTCTTCTACTGAGTTTTTGTCTTGATCTTAACTGTCACCATAGTAGATTTCTATGGTTTAGTTTCATTTATTTATTTTGCTCATTTTGTCAACCTATTTCTTTATTTTGAACTTAATGTTAAAGTTATGCTCTGTTCCCAGGGTAGGTGTGAGGGTACTTCTCAAAGCTCCAAGTTTTTTCTCACTGCTTTTTTCAGATCTTGTTCTGGGAACTTTTTTGGTTCTTCCAAGATGGTATGATAGGGGGAGAGGTGTGGACCCCATTGAGGGACTTGGCAACTGGTACTGCTATCTCTAAGGCCCATAGCTAATGTTACCACCATCCAGTCTCTGGAAAGGCCCCCCCCAAGCATCACAGTTCTCTCCTTCCAATGTTCTAAGTTTCCATGGTTTGAAAAAATATCTCCAATTGATCTTTTGTTGACTCTACTACTCCACAATTCTACAACACAATTTGAGGTGTTATTGCAAAGTTGTTTGGAGGAAAGATGAAAGAGCTCAACTTCTTCCTCTACTCTGCAATCTTGGGTCTGGCCCTAGATGTGATTTCAAACCTCCATTTCCTAATCTCGAGTTCAATAATTCACAAGTCTAAAACCTGGAAGGAAATTTAGTGCATTTATATACTTAAAAGGAATTCTACTACAATTCACATGACAAGTGGTCACCCCAACTCTGCTTAAAATTTTCCAGTGATTGGGTACCCATCTCCTTGAGGAATCCATTCCATTTTGGCACTCCTCTGACTGGAAAGCATTATTTGTTTGTTTGTTTTCCTCTCATAATGAGCCTTAATCTGTCACTCTCATGTTTCATCATTCTTCATAGTTTTGCCCCCAATGCCATACAAAACATATCTAACATTTCTTTCAAATGAAAACCTTTCAAATATTTGAAATATTGTGCCATTCTTGAATCTTCCTCCCTTCAGCCTAAATAAACCTATTTCCTTTAGCCACACAGTATATGACGTGGGCTTAAGTTCCTTCAACTCCATAATTACCCTGTTCTGAATACCCTAGTTCATCCATGTTCTTAGATTATGGTTCCCAAACCTTAACACAATACTGCAGCTATGGATTAATGATGCCAGGGTACAGAGGGAATATCAGTACGTTAGTCTTGAAAGCTATGACCATCTTAATTCAGGTCAAGGTCACATTAGCTTTGATGACTGACATTTGATGATACTGTTCAGTCACATAGAGCTTAAAGTCCACTGAAACACCATAACTGTTTTCAGACAAAGCACTACCCTTTTCCATTACACCTCCGTTGTTCTCACCCAACATTGGCACTCCAGCCATTATGCTACTATAGACAGAGTAGCTCATGTTTACCAAACTTTACAGTTTATAAAAGCACTTTCCTCTGAACCACCCTGTGAGGTAGGTAGTGCAAGTGTTATGCACAATTTCCACATTAAGAAAAGGAGATTCTATGAGAATAAGCACCTTGCTCAAGGTCATGGATGTATTAAGTGAAAGAGCCATGAATCCAATTAAGGTTTTCAAGAGCTAACTGCTAAAGCAAAAATGTCAAGATGCTTGGAGTAAAGTAGCCCCTTTCTCAGTGAATTTATTAGAGAAATTCATGGTAAGTGGCACACTGGGTCTGGAGTCAGGAAGACTTGAGTATAAATGTTACCCAAGATGTTTACTAGCTGTGTGACCTTGTCTTCCTCAGTTTCCTCATCTGTGACATGGGAATAATAATAACACCTGCTTCTCAGAGTTGTTGTGAGAACCAAATGAGATAATAATTATAAATTGTTTAGCACAATGCCTGGCACATAAGAAAGACTATATATATATATATATATATATATATATATATATGTTAGCTATTACTATTACTCAATATAGAGGAGAGAAAATCCTACTATGTTCTGAACTGATACTAATTCTGGACTTGGAAAGAATGGATTTAAAGGATGTAGAGATAAAATGATCTTATGTTTCATGGGGGGAAACTCTCAGAAATGGTTTTAATATTAGATTAATTTCAAATTAAATAAAATTATACCTGACAGACTTGGTCCTAAAATGCAGAGAACAGTATAAATATTTATTGTCTTTGACATGAGAAAAGCTGAGAGGAATTTAAATAAACCAAGGTGGAGCAACAGGGAAATCATCATGAAATTCAGTTAGGTATGTGTCTGTGTCTCTGTACTTCTCCAATTTTTTTTTTCTTCAAGGTATTGCCTGATAGGACCGGTGAATTCTATTAATACAACATATTTCCATTTCATTATGTGACAAAGTCTGCAATCCTATGCTTGTGGACAAGACACAGGAATGTGGGACATCTGATAAGATTGTAAGGAAGATTAAGATAGGATCCAATGAGTGGTTATTGAAGCATTGATTTTCACTTGCTGGGAGGTATCTAAATAAAGTGTTCCAGGGATCTATGCTTGGCTGTGCACCATTTAATATTTTTGTCAATGCCTGTGGAGTATAGCAGAGATATCATACTTCATCAGTTCACTAGATCATACATACTTAATATATTGAATGACAAAGTGCAGGTCCAATAAGATCTTAACTGGCTAGATTATGGAATGGATGAAGTAAAATAAAATTTAGTATGAATACATTTTAAACATTTCAGTTTAAAAAGTCAAATTTACAAATATAGGAATGAGCAGATATTACTTGCTAAAAATTCTGTGAAAAAAAGTCTAAAGGTTTTAGTGAACTATACATTTAATATAAATCAAAATTATAACTTGATTATTACAATAACTAATAAAGTCTAAAATGATTAAAATGATAACTTTGCAATAATATGGTCTAATCAGGTGATAAATAAAATGGCAGAAAAGGACAATGGGAATGATAAGAGGGCTAGAAACCCTTTCAGAACCATGAGAAAGATCTAGAAAATGTTTAGCCTAGGGAAGAAATGTTTTGAAGAAAGTGGGCTGTAATTCTTTCATTTAATTGTAGGACTTTCATATGGAAGAATAATTAGACTTGTTATGTTGAAATGCAAATTGTAGAAGATAGAGAGATGAACAGAAGGTTCAGGGATGCAGATTTGGGCTTAACACAGTGGTTATTCCTAACAATTAGTGCTCTCCTGAAATTGAATGGACTATTGTGGGATCTGTGGTTTCCCTGTTACTGAAAGTCTTCATGCAGAGATTAAATAATCCCCTGTTAAGGATTCTTGATCAGGTAAATGTCCTCTTGTGTCTCTTTAAATGCTTTTTCCATCATACCTAAAATTTCACATTCTTATTGTTATGGCCACTGCTTCCTATAACCAGTAAAAAAGATGCACCATAGCCCACAGCATCCATGGTTTCTTCCTTATAGATATCACCATCTAATCTGCAAATAGCATGAATAAAAGCAACTATAATGCAAGACCAGTTCTGAAAGTATAATGAAGCAATAAAGTGCTATGTTAGATCACAGGAGGGAGAGATTACTATGTATTCCTCTCTTAATCTTACTATTATCTCATCTCTTCAGTCTTAGGAATAACTCAGATCTTATATTCTCTTACAGGAACCATGAAATATTTTTGTATTTTTCAAAAACTTTACTGGTAATGGACAAAGAAAGTAGGTCAATATAACAAAGCAAATGCATCTTTGAAACTGAAGCTTTGAATTCAACTTGGGAAGAAAGAGATCATTTTTGCTTCTACATCTGAAGTTTCCTCAGTTATCATCTCACTCAACAAGGAGAAGAGCAAAATCAGCCTTACTCCATGAAAATTGTGTACAGCCTGTGTCTGTTACTTTCTATATAAGGGACTTTATATTCTCTCCACCCTAAGCAGATCAGGACAGACTAGTTCCATAGGTAAGTTCAATTGTATTTTTAAGTAGCATTTTTTTCCAATTACATGTCAAGACAATTTTTAGCATTCATTTCACAAGATTTTGAGTTCCAAATTTTTCTCCTTCCTCTCTCCTCTTCCTAAAATGTAGGCAATTTGACAAAGGTTGTACATGTGCTATCACTGCATCCTGGCCACTTCCAGTCATCCTGATCTATGTCTGGCCACTGGACCCAGATAACAAGGGAAGAGAAAGAGAGTCTGGTGATTTTGCACAGCCCTCCCTCACTCAAATACAATCCAATGCACATCATGTCATTATCTCCCTGATGTCATGGTCATATTTGAGAATGAAGGATAAATGACTACTGCACACACACACACACACACACACACACACACACCTACCTTATTAGTCACAGTTGTGAAAGAAAAAACAGATCAAAAAGGAAAAAAAAATAATAAAGTAAGTTAAAAAAAGTATACTTCAATCTTCATTTGGGGTCCATCAGTACTTTATCTGGATGTGGATAGCATTTTCCTGAGTCCTTTGAACTTGTTTTGTAAACAACAGGTTATAGCATTCTCAAGTTTTGATCCACTTTGCTATTCACTTCCATTTTATGAGAAAGTTTATCCCATTCACATTCACAACAAACATTGT
Source organism: Petaurus breviceps papuanus (assembly GCF_028583685.1). Taxonomy (NCBI): domain Eukaryota; kingdom Metazoa; phylum Chordata; class Mammalia; order Diprotodontia; family Petauridae; genus Petaurus; species Petaurus breviceps. The sequence continues at coordinate 14,533,735 of NW_027187352.1, forward strand.
ATTGCAGGTTGCTCAGTTGTGTATAGTCCAACATAATTTAGTTTTCTATTTTTCTGTATGTATTTTTAAGGGTCATCATGTATAATGTAAAAAATGTGATGCAATTTTAATACGAAAGTATCATGTTATATCAATAATTTAAAAATAAATTAATTTTCTTAAAGTATAATTTAATGTATTTTCATTTATTAAAAGGTGATTTTTTTTCTAGAAATGTAAAGTAATTTTGAGAAACATGCTTGTGGGGAACACAGGACTTCCCAGGCAAGGTCAGGGAATTAGCCTGGATGAGCTTCTTCTGTCTACTGCTTCCCTGGGGTCCCTTAAGAAGATCCACATGATATGCCATGTAAAATGGCAAACCCCTTCTCACTGAAAGAATTCAGAAACAGAGTGTGCTGAGGAAAATATTTATTATACTTCTGGTGAGAATTCGGGTGTGGTACTCATTAGGAACACATCCACACTGATACAGAAGCAGGAATGAGGTTATAAAGTTCTTTCCTTCCGGAGTCAGGGTTAGTTGAAATTCCTCAAATTCCTCACTTTATTTCCCTATATCCTCTCTTCATGTGGATTACATAGGCATGGTAGTGAGGATCCTTGTGAGGAGGGCATGACCTCTAAGATCTGAGCGGCTTGTCAAGCCTCCACCTTTCTAGTTCCCCCTAGGGCCAGGATGGTGTGATAGTAATGGCAATTAAAGATTCCCCTGTATTGGCTTGGTTTTCAAATTGATTGTGTTAAAGCCCAGAGTTTGTTAATCCCACCTGTGGGATGGGCTTGTTGATGTGAAAAGAAAGTCCTGAACTGGGAGGAGCTGGTGATGTAGATTTGGAGAGACACTAGAGAGAGGCGGAAGATCTTTTTGGAAGCAGCACCTCCTGGAGAGAGAGAGACTAAGAGAATTGCTGGTGGCCGCTTTGAATTGCCCTGGACTTTTGAGACCTGCCCCCTGAGCTGCCAAGGACTGAGGAGACATGGCTGTTTTGCTGGTACTTTGTCTGTCTGTTTTGATGTTGTTTTGCCAGATTTGTCCACTGGTGAAAGACAGTCCTTTTGTTGAAGAAGTCCTGGAACCTGGCTGTTCGCTAAGAAGCCCTGAGACTGTCCTGCAGACAGAGAGTGAATATTGTCCACTGGTGAGGGACAGTGCTGTTGTTGCAGGGGTCTGGAGACTGTCCTGCAGACAGAATGAATACTGTCCACTGGTGAGGGACAGTGCTGTTGTTGCAGGGGTCTGGAGACTGTCCTGCAGACAGAATGAATACCGTCCACTGGTGAAGGACAGTGCTGTTGTTGCAGGGGTCTGGAAGCCTTTCTGTTGGTTCAGAAGCCCTGAAGAAGTATTTTCTTGTTGTATGTTTACAGAAATCCTGGGAGAGGGCTTTGCTAATGTGTTCAGGGGTTCTAGGACTGTTCTACAGACAGAGGATAAATTCATGAAGGGACTGGCAATGTATCTTATGGCCTTGCTAAGCCTTGTCTCCCCAGGAACTAAGATTGCTGAAAACTTGCCTCGTGTCAAGAAGAAGAAAAGACCTCCATTTGGGTATTAAGTGCTGTGTTTAAACTTGATGTAACTCTGGGGTAGATTCAATTGTGATCCAGGGGTGGGGAACTTTTGACCTTATTGTGCTCTGTGATTGACAAATGAAGGCACTTTACCTATGTTTGGAAACTAATCTCCATTTGAGAAGAGGGGTTTTGTGGTGGACCAAATGAAGGTATAGCCTAGGGGTGGAGTAGTATTTAGAACAGGGACTTTGTAATTGATTGAATGATTGGAAGGTCCTGGGGTGGGGTAGTCCTTGGAGATTATTTAATCACACTTAGTAAATGCTGTATTTTGAATGATGTCATGTTTTGATCTTCTCTGTTCTGGGTTTGTTACTGAATAAAATGGAGAGCACCTATGCCGGTATTCTGAACCTTGGGAAGTTGCCTTTCTTTTGGCATTATATTACAGATGGCCATTATCCTAATGAAATAAAATAAGTGAGTTCACCACAGCTCTTGATTATCTCCCAATAACTTTTGTGGGGGCAAAACAAGAAACCATAATATCCCCTCTTACATTATTATATCTGAGGTCTTAAAAGGGAAACCCTACGTATCAGTATCAAAATTCAGACAGTATCAACATTCCACAATGGATTATTTGTACTGCTATTGCAACAAATATTTTTTTTAAAATAACAATTTGAATCTAACATACAATAAAAGCTACCTTTAAAATTATCTATTTCATTAAAATTAATATCAGCTTTTTTTTTACATGAAAACACCAAAGAGAGTTCTGATCTACAGTATGGCTTTTATTGACTATTTTATTCTTTGGCATGGCCTGTTGGAAAAAGAGCTATATTTTCAGCTTTTCTTGGAATGTGTACTATTGAGAAGTGATAGCAGGCTGTTTAATTTATGGGTATCTGCTATCAAATAGTGTTGAAAATGCTCTGCCATATTGAAGCACTGCTGACTAAATAGGAATGAATGAAGCTATCTATTTTGCTAGAATATCAACTGAATGATTTTGCATATAACTAGAACAGTAGGTGGGAGAGTCACTCTTTACCCATCAGTGATCTTAAACCCAAATCATTCTGATTCTCAGATTGACCAATAACAAGTCACAACTCAAGCCTCTGTTGGTCATTTTTTGGGTTTTGTTGGCTCAGAGTGAGTGTAAATAGAAATTGTTTCTGATTACCAGAAACCCTAAGGGTCTTCCCCTCCCAGACAGATTTTTGCAGGTAAAAAAGGCCAATTTTTTTTGCCTCTTTTCTTACCTAGCCTTAGTCATTTAATGGGTGTCACCTCAAACAAACTGAGACCTGGGAAAGATCTTAGGCATCCTGAGACATTTCCAGTCCTCCTGATCTATGTCTTACTACTGAACCCAGATGGCTCTGGAAAACAGAATGAGGCTGGTAACTTTGCACAGCTCTGCCCCAATTTAAATCCAATTCAGTTGCAAGTCAAAATATCAGCTTCCTGATGTCCTTGATCTTCTTCAAGAAGGAAGGACAAGCAACAGCAACAATTACCCATCTTGAACTCTATATGAAATTGTAATTCAAATGGTTATGTGGACAACAGTAATCTAAATTTAGATAGCCATCAGTGTTTCAAATAACAATCTTCTTAGAAAATGGACATTGAGTAATAATAGCATTGTCACTTTTTTTCTCAATGTGTGGCATATGAAATTAGGCAAGAATGAAACATTTAACAATAAAGACTACAAAGACATAGTTGTATGGCCTGAACAGAAGGACATGGCACTGGGACACTTTGAAGAATCTTCATGTGCACTGACTGGACAATAAATAAATATGCAAATATGTCTTTTCTTCCCATTAATCTAAATCTTCATTGATAACTTAGTGTTCCTAACATAAGGCAATGAATTTTGTGGTAATTTTAATCAAATTGTTCATATAGAGTCCCCCAAATAATATTTGCTTGAGGCCACACATAACCTAAAGGTGGCCTTGTAGAGGATGAAGACGTAGAACAAGTCCCTAAAAAATTTCACAAGATTTCTTAAAGGCAGTATAAACTAATACACTCAGTAACTTCCATTTAAAAGTATACATACATGGAAAGGAGATTTTTTTTTTAAATTACAATGGGAAATATAGGTCAAGATCAAAAAATAAATAAAGGTAAATATTTCAGTCTATTCAATATCATGATGCTTGTATATTCTTTAATATGATGTTGTAAAGCCATGCACAAGCAGTTTTCCAGGAGACTGCTGCTGTGAATAGTTTTCAAGGGTCTGATTACATAGTATAGTGAGCTCTCTATTTATTCAATAACAAATCAGAGCAAAACATTCATAGAAAATCAAAATACAGCATTCACAATGTTATAACTTGCACAGAAAATCAAAACACAACATTCACCATGTCACAACTCAACAACTTATCACTAAAACGGCCACATAGTTTTCACCAAAGTGGTTACATAGTTTTAAATGAAGTACATTCATTTAGTGCATCACAAAATCCTTAATTCCATCACAAAGTGATTGAAAAATGACAAAAGTCAAAGTTTTCCACCCCAGGTCATAATAAATCATTATCTTCTCGGTCAGTACACAGTATCCAAGTAAAGTCTTCTTTCAGCTTGACTAGCGGCTGGCTCTCAGCTTCCATGGTTCCTCTTCCATGGTCTCAGCTCCAATTGTCACATGGGTCCCAAGGCAGGCAGCTCCCAGTTCCTTACCCAGCTCTTCATCCAGTTCCTGTTTCATATAGAAGTTAACAGTGTCCAGTCCACCTCAAGTCCTTCACAGTTCCTGTTTCTGAGAAGACAAAGCTTGACAGAGCCACATTAATATTCATACATATTGCCGGCACCGTCATCAATTCACTATCTGCCTGTGAAATCAACTGAGACCCACCAACAATGTGTGAGAACTCAACACAAATCATCTACATAGAAATCAACACAGACCCACAAACGAGGTCCAAGAGGTCAGCACAAATCATCAGTAAAGTCTCAGGACCTCCAATACCCTCCTCCAGGACTTCTGTAAGCATACAACCAGAAAATCCTCTTTCAGGGCTTCCAAACAAAGTATCCCAAACAAACATCAGCACAGACAGAGCAGACAAACAGAGTGCTGGGATACCACAAGTTTTCTCCTTCTTGACTCTGCCACCACAAGAGTCCTCTTCTCAGTTCTCCTGTCTCTAGCCTGGGCCTCTCCTTATATATGGTATAGATCCTCCCTCTTGTGCTCCTTCCTGTTACATCAGCAACTTCCTCTCAAGGTGTTAACTACTTCTGTGTTATTTAAATAGCTTGAATAAGGTTTTAACTTAAAACAAGGTGCTAAATACCTGCTTAATTGCCGATACAAAGGGGAATGGAAGATCTTCAGATTCCATTAATGTGACAGATGTGGGGTAGAAAGTACTATGAATAATGTAAAAAGAATAGTGAAAATGATGATGTTTTACCAAATGGGGAACATCTAGATTTGATGTGAGAATTATTTCTAAATCAGCTAAGTGAAAATATGAATACATTTTTAGATATATAGCTTATTTAGCTGATTTAGAAATAATTCCCACATGAAATCTAGACATTCCCCATTTGGTAAAATATCATCCTTAAACTGTTCACTATATATTTGAGAGATGAGGCCTTCATCAGAGAAACTTCAAAAAACTTTTCACAGATAGGATTGCTAACTGTATTTCCCTCCATCCTATCTCTACTGGTCATGCTATTAACTCTCTCCTTTCAATCTATCTCTCCTCAAAAGTGTTTTGCTTTGGCTACCACCTCCTACAATTCACCCTCCTTTCTATGAGCACCCACCCTTCCCTTATTCCCTTCCACTTCTACTTTCCTATAGGAAAGATAGACTTCTATACCCAGTTGAGTGTGTACATTATTCACTCTTGGAACCAATTTTGATGAGAGTAAGGTTCAAGCATTCCCTGCCTCCTCCCCTGTCTTGCCCTCCACTATAAAAGTTCTTTCTTGCTTCTTTTATGTTAGATAATTTACCCCATTCTATCTTTCCCTTTCCCTTTCTCCCAATTCATTCCTCTTTGTCACTCCAGGTATTTTAGGTATTGTCCCTTCACATTCAACTCACACCTGTGCCCTCTGTCTATATATACTCCTTCTAACTGAACTAATAATGAGAAAGTTCTTATGAGATATAAATATCATCTTCCCATGTAGGAATGTATACAATTTAACCTTATTAAATCACGTATGATTTTGCTTTCCTATATACCTTCTTATGTTTCTCTTGAGTCTTGTACTTGGAAGTTAAATTTTCTATGCAAATCTGGTCTTTTCATCAGGAATGCTTGAAAGTCCTCTATTTCACTCAGTATTCATTTTTCACCTGAATTATTATACTTGGGTTTGTGGGGTATATGATTCTTGGTTGTAATACTAGCTCCTTTGCCCTCTGGAATAGCATATCTCAAGCCCTTCAATCCATTGATGTAGGAGCCACCAAATTATCTGTTATTCTAACTCGATGAAACCTGATCTTTTTTCTCTGCCTGCTTGCAATATTTTCTCCTTGACTTAGGAGCTCTGGAATTTCACTATAATATTCCTGGGAGGTTCACTTTGGGATCTCTTTCATGAGATGAATGGTACATTCTTTCAATTTCTGTTTTTGCTCTAATTTTAGAATATTGGGGCAGTTTTCCTTGAAAATTTCTGGAAAGATGATGCTTAGGCTCCTTTTGTTTTTGTCAAAGCCTTCAGGAAGTCCAATATCTGTTTTCTATGTATTTTTTTTTCAATGAAAGATTCACATTGTCTTCTATTTTTCATTATTTTGGTTTTATTTTATTGTTTATTAATGCCTCATAGAGTCATTAGCTTCCACTTACCCAATTTGAATTTTTAAAGCACTATTTTTTCCAATTTATTTATTTATTTTTAGTTTTCAACGTTCATTTCCACAAGATTTTGAGTTACATATTTTTCTCCCTGTATTTCCCCTACCCCTACCCCAAAATAGCAAACCTACTGAATGCCCCTTCTCCCAATCTGTTCTCTCTTATATCTTCCCCCATCTCCCCACCTATGTTTATAGTAGGGCAAGATGGATTTCTATACCCCAGTGCCTGTATATCTTATTTCCCAGTTGCATGGAAAAAAAAGAAAATTTTTTTAAACATTTGTTTTTAGAACTTTGAGTTCCAGAGTCTTTCCCTTCTTCCCTCCTCACCCACCCCCACTGGGAAGACAAGCAATTCAACATAGGTTGTACATGTATAGTTATGCAAAACATTTCCATGGTAGTTATATTGTGAAAAACTAACTACATCTCCGTCCATCCTATCCGCCCCCCCAATTAAAGAATTATTTTTTTGAGTAAGAATATGTGCCTCATTTTCCATTTGGTTAATTTTACTTTTTAAGAAATTCTTCTCTTCAGTGAATTTTTGAGCCTCTTTTTTCCATTTGGCCTATTCTGCATCTTGAGATATTGTTTTCTTCAGTATTGTTCTGTGTCTCCTTTACCAAGATATTAACTAGTTTTTCATTATTTTCTTGCATCACTATCATTTCTCTTACCAATTTTTCCTCTACCTTTCTTACTTGATTTTTACAAACTTTTTTGAGTTCTTCCATGGCCTGAAAGTAATTCATAGTTTTCTTTCAGACTTTAGATGTAGGAGTTTTGATTTTGTTGTCTACTTTTGAGTGTGTGTTTTCATCTTCCTTGTCACTATAGTAACTTTCAATAGTCATAATTTTTTCTTTTGTTCACTCACTTTTTCAACCTATTTCTTGGCTTTTAACTCTTTGCTAACATGGGGCTTTGCTTCCATGGCAGAAGTTGAAATATCCCAAGTCTCAGGGGTTTTGCACAACTATTTTCAGAGATACTTCTAGGGATCTATAAATTTTCAATTCTTTCAAGGTGGCAGGATCTAAGAAGTGTGTTTACTGTTCTCCTGGCCTGTACTCTGTTCTTTGAGCAAACATAAGTACTCTTTTCTGTCTTGTAACTGTGACAACTTATCCTGATCTACTGAGGCTTCAAGTTCTTGTATGCTAGTGCTCTTCTTCACCCTGAGATTGCCACCCAGGAATGTAATTTGGATTCAAGTATGGGAAAAGAAACAGAGTCCTGCCCCTAGTGCCAAGAAATGGACTCCTGTAATCTCCTTCTGACCAGTTGTTTGACCCCCTTATCATCTTTGGGCTGAGAGTTCTGGAAACAGTCACTGCTGCTTCTCATTCAGTATATCCCCAGGCCTGCTCCTGGTTTTCTGGGGCCCAGTATGTGCTGGCATGACTTGCATTGCACTCGACTTTCATATGGTGCAACAGACCTTTATTGTTCACCTTGTAAGTTGTCTTGGACTGGAAAATTATTTCACCCTGTCCTTTAGTGGATCATCACACTCCAGAATTTGTTTCAGGGCATTATTTAAATGTGTTCAGAAGAATTTGTGGGAGAACTCAGGCAAGCTTCTGTGTTTTCTCCACCATTTTGGCTCTGCCTTTTCAGTTATTTTTGCCCATTTCTTGAATCCAATGAGATGGTAAAAGTGACACTTACAATGTAGGAAAAAGGAGGGGAGGGTTTCTCCATTTTCAGTTTTATGTACCTTTGATGGTGAAAACCTAATTCTAGAGTCCATGAGAAAAAGGAATGGGAAAAAGTAGAAGGACATCAGCTATTGAGAAGATAATTGTAGAGCTTAGCATCTGTGAAGAACAGTGAGTTAATAAACATTTATCCATCCTACAAAGATTTATATCAAGCATTTGACACTGAACATGGTCAAAGCACAGTATTAAAGGAGAAACTGGAGGTTAATCCAGTGAGTATCAAATAGTTGAGGTGGGTAGAAATAGGTCCTTCCCTCTGACTTGTCATATCCCTAATATATAAGCTATCCTAATTATAATGTTGATAATAATAACTCCAGTAAATATGCTTTAAGATTTCAAAGTTTTCTCATGATCACTCACTAAGATAGATTATATATGCTTCCTGAATTTGATATTTAAAAATCTTATTTCTAAGTTTATATATCTTTATGACACGTTTCCTCAGCTTTATTTTAAGATGATTGAGGATCACATCTTAAATTTTGTTGTATTCTTTTTTTTTGCTTTTTTTTTTGAAGGGCAATTGTGGTGAAGCGACTTGCCCAAGGTCACACGGCTAGTTTTGTGTGTGTGTTGTGTCTGAGGCCAGATCCGAACCCAGACCCTCCTGACTCCAGGGCTGGTGCTCTATTCACTGAGCCACCTAGCCGCCCTTTGTTGTATTCTTCAAAGAAGTTAAGATGGGCTTTTTAATTTAATAAAGCTACATCATAAAAATACATTATCTACCTTATGGATATAAAGCTCTTTGCTACATTATTTCACTTGACCTTTATAATGGGGATAGGTATCACAAGTGATATTATCCCCAATCTTCATATGATACATTAAAATAAAAAGAGATTGAGTGATTTCATTAGGTTAACATAGTTATTAAGTGGTAGGACCAGCAATCTAAATCAGATTTCATAATTTCATAAACCCAGTATAGTATAGGTATTCAATAAATATTGACTTATTCATTGAATAATTTAATTTTGGAAGGGAAAACTTTCATAAAATTGCATTTGTCCCTTGCCCCTCCACCCTTTTATTCTTGCCTATTCCCCAGACTGTCCCAATATTCCCCCATATTCAGTCACTTGGGACTTGCAATGGAAAGTCAAATGAGCAATATATGGTATAAGAATTACACAGCTTTGATTCTGATTCAAATTTTGCATTTCTGAATGCACAAACTGAATTCTGGCATTATAATTTATAGTCAATTTCTGAGGTATTCTTTTTCCAAAATGGCTCTCTAACAGTGCTGAGCAAATCAAGAGATGCTTTGATTATGCACAAATGTGTCCTCCTTATTCTCCTTTACATAGGTCACAAAACATAGGATGAATGGTAAATGTTGAATTGAATAAAATGCCAATGTTAGAAAAGGCTGTAGAACAGAGATCTTTAGTAGATAAAATATCAGAGATGGAAGGTACCTTAAGACAGAGCCTGTTAGAAAATAGGACATAATCTGCTAAAACCAGTAAAGACTTGAGAAGATGAAATGTTAACATTGAAAGATACATGAGAACATTTGACATAGACTATAAGAGCTAAGAGGGGCTTAAGATTTCATTTAAACCTGACCCCTCATTTTACAGAAGTGGAAACAACCCAATTTTGCCAAAGGTCACACTAATTTCCATTTGTTCATTCAATACAATACTTCTAAATAAGTCTATAACCTTTCTTAATATACTGTACTGCTTCTAGATGATATTTCTTTAAATTCTTTTATGACCAAGCAAACATATTAGTTCCTTTCCAGGCTATACATTGGACTTTTTCCATTATGCCTCAGAAACCTCTTCATCCTGCAAGCTCATTACCAACCTGGACTCACCTCCTGGAATTATCTTCCACCCCATTTAGTCTCTCCCTATTATTGAGTCCTTCCTTCCAGAACTTCCATTAGAGGAGTGTGACCAGACCAGTCATGTCTATTACTTTCCAGTCTGTACTATGGATTTTCTATACCACGTCACACATCAGATTATAACCACCCAAAAACACTTTTTTAGCTTCCTTTTTGTGCATTTACTTCCTCCATTAGAATGCAAGTTCCTTAAGGGAAGGGACTATCCTGCTTGTATATATTTCCAATGCTCAAGATAGATGCTTGTTGACTGATTGATTTGAAATGTGACTTGTAGGGCACATGCCACATACCAAGCTCTATGTTGGACCCTGAGAGAGATGAACTAAATTAGATTAGGAACTTGACTTTCACCATTATTTATAATTTACTAGTGACTTTAAAATATAGAATATTAGATACATTTGGAAGTACCCTGAAAATATAAGATTACACATGTAAAGAAATAAATAGAAGATAAATTGAAAATGAAATGAGATAATCTGGTACATCAGGATTAGTGTTGACTTTAGAGTCAAAAGACCTCAGTTCCAATCCTGCCTTTGTCTAGTACTACCTATTTGACCTTAGGGAAGTCAGTTTCTCTGGGCCTTAATTTCCATATATGTAGAATGAGACTAGGTAGTCTCTAAGGTCTTTTCCATCTCTAAATCTATGCAATATAAGATTATTTTTAAGTACTATGAGAATTCTTAAAACTGATGTAGAGAAATTATCAAATACACTTATACTAGCTCTTTAACAGGAATATTATAATGCTTTTTTTTAAGTATTCCAAACAATAGGGACAGCTAAGTGGCCCTAGTTAATAGAGCACCCACCCTGGGGTCAGGACAACCTGAATTCAAATCCAGTCTCATTCACTTAACATTTACTAGCTGTGTGACCTTGGGCAAGTCACTTAACACCAAATGTCCTGCCTTCCCCCCTCCAAAAAGCATAAAGAAACAAACAAACAAACAAATAAATGAATGAAGTATTCCAAACAAAATTAGTGTGGCTAGGAGTCAAGATGGCGGGGTAGAAACAAGACTTCCACACAGCTCCAGGCCCACCTCCTCCAATTCATGTAAAAGGTGACTGAACAAACTTTGGAGCTATAGAACCCACAAAATGATAAAAAGAAGCTTACCTCCCACTGAGGACAGCCCAGAAGCCCAGCAGGGAGTGGCCAGCAGCCCTCTGGGAGCCCACTCCAGCCCCACATTGGCCTCAGGGAACGTCTAAACAGCAGCCGGCTGGAAGGACTTCAGATCACCAGTAGCTGTGGTGGCTTCCAGAATTATCAACCCATAGATTCTAAGGACAAAGTAAGAAGTCAGTGCAGTGTGGACTTTGGGATCCAGTAGTTTGGATCCTTTATCCTCCAGAGGGAGTAGCCACTGAGGCCCCGTGCAGTGACCTCCATGTGGTAGCTTCAGCTCCTGGCCTGCAGATGGTAGGGGGACCAAGCAACTACTCTGAGGGGTAATCCGTGCTGCTTTAACCTGTTTGGATCTGGATTGTGGTCTAGGGTGAATGTTCTGGGGTGTGTGACCAGCTTGCCAGAGTGTGTGGAGGCTTCAGAGAGGGCAGCCAACTAATACATTCAGCAGCTGAGAAAACCCAAGCATTTGGGATGAAAATCTGGTAGCAGAGTCCTGCTGTGGCAAAAAGCCCAAAGGTCAAGTAATTGAGTTACACCATGAGTAAGCAAAGGAAGCAAACCAAGCAGAGCAACCCAACTTTACACTCCAATTTGGGGGATAAAAAGGATCAAAGCATGGAAGAGGAGGAAGACATCAAAGTAAGAACTACTGCACCAAAAGCTTCCAAGAAAACTATGAGCTGGTTACAGGCCATAGAAGACCTTAAGGAGGATTTTGAAAAGCAAATAAGAGAAGTGGAGGAAAAATTGGGAACAGAAATGAGAACAATGCAAGAAAATTATGAAATGAGAGTCAACAACCTGATTGAAGAAAATCACACCTTAAAAAATAGACTAACTCAAATGGCAAAAGAGCTTCAAAAAGGCAATAAGGAGAATGCCTGAAAAAGCTAAATTTCCCAGATGGAAAAAGAATGTCAAAAGCTCACTGAAGAGAATCATTCCTTTAGAATTAGATTGGAGCAAATGGAAGCTAGTGACTTTATGAGAAATCAAAATACTATTAAACAGATCTAAACAAATGAAAAAATAGAAGGCAATGTGAAATATCTCATTGGGAAAACCACTGACCTGGAAAATAGATCAAGGAGAGATAATTTTAAAATTATTGGAATAGTTGAAAGCCATGATCAAAAAAAAGAACCTAGAAATCATCCTCCAAAAAATTCTCAAGGAAAATTTTCCTGATGTTTTAGAACCAGAGGGCAAAATAGAGGTTGAAAGAATCCATTGATAACTTCCTGAAAAAGATTGCCAAAAGAAAACTCCTAGGAATATTATAGCCAGACTCTGGAATTCCCAGATCAAGGAGAAAATATTACAAGCAGCCAGGAAGAAACAATTCGAATATTGTGGAAACACTATCATGATAACACATGATCTGGCAGCTTCTACACTGAGGTATTGAAGGGCCTGGAATATGATATTCTGGAGGTCAAAGGAGCTGGGATTAAAACAAAGAATCAACTACCCGGCAAAACTGAATACCATGTTTCAGGGGAAAATATGGTTATTCAGGGGAATAGAGGATTTTAAAGCATCCTTTTTTTTTTTAAAAGCAATCGGGGTTAAGTAACTTGCTCACCGTTACACGGCCAGTTATTTCTGGGTGTGGTGCTGAGTATCTGAGCCCGGGATTTGATCCAGGGCATCCCGACACTGGAGCCGGTGCTCTTACTCACTGAGCTACCTGGCCACCCTTAAGCAATTGGGGTTAAGTAACTTGCTCAAGGTTACATGGCCAGGTGTTTCTGGGTAGGTGCTAAGTGTGTGAGCCTGGGATTCGATCTCCAGGTCATCCCGACACTGGAGCCGGTGCTCTTACTCGCTGTGCTACCTGGCCAACCCAAATTTTCAAGCATTCTTGATGAAAAAACCAGAGTTGAATAGAAAATTTGACATTCAGATACAAGAAGCAAGAGAAGCATGAGAAGGTAAACAGGAAAAGAAATCATAAGGAACTTACCAAAGTTGAACTATTTACATTCCTACATGGAAAAATAATAATTGTAACTTATGAAACTTTTCTCAATATGAGAATAGTCGAAGGGAATAGAAATGTGTGTGTGTGTATATGTGTGTGTGTGTGTATATATACATACACACATATATATGTATATATACACACACATATATGTCTATATAGGAGGGTATATGGGCATATGAATACATATGTGAATGTGTGTATATATGTATACAGGTATACATAGGGAGAGGGCACAGGACCCATTATTAGGAAGGGATGATACTTAAAAGGCGAAATTAAGAGGTGAGAGAGGAATATAATGAGGGGAGAGACAGAATGGGGTAAACTATCGCATATAGAAGAGGCAAGGGAAAATGATCACAATGGAGGGGAAGAATAGGAAAGCAAAAAGAAATGGGTCAACCTTATTCTAATTGAATTTGGCTTAGGGAGGGAATGACATACACACTAAATAGGGTATCTCACCCAACAGGAGAGTAGGGGGGAAGGGGATGATGGGAGAGAGGGCAGGCTCGGGGGGGAGGGAAATTGGAAGCACCCATTTTTGAAAAGGGACAGATCAAAGTAGAGAATAAAACAAGTGGGAGGTGGGATAGGAGGGAGGGAAATATAGTCAGTCTTTTACAATATATCCACTATGGTAATGTTTTGTATAGCTACACATGTACATCCTATATTGAACTGCTTATCTTCCCAAATAAGGGTGGGTGACAAGGGAGGAAGGGAATGAATCTGGAATTCAAAGCTTTAAAATCAAATGTTTAAATATATATATATATATATATATATATATATATATATATATATAATATTATTTTACATGTAATTGGAAAATAAGGTATACAGGCACTGGGGCGTACAGATCCACCATACCCTACTGGAAAGTTGGAGGGGTTATGGGAGAAGATATGGGAGAGAGCAGATTGGAGGTGGGGATATCCAGTGGGACCACTATTTTGGGGTGGTGGTTAGGGGGAAATATTGGAAGAAAATTTGTAACTCAAAATCTTGTGGAAATGAATGATGTAAACTAGAAGCTAATAAAACGTTTGATTAAAAATTAAAAAAATAAACTAGTTTTGCTAAAATTAGTAGAGAATCAGATAAATAGTGGAAAAATATTGGAAACAAGTTTCTCTGATAAAGGTCTAATTTCTAAGATATGTAGCGAACTGTTTCAAATCCCCCAATTGAAAAATGGTCAAAGAATCATGGACAGAAAGCAATATGGAAAAATAAAGTGTAAATCACTAATAATTTTGAGAAAAGCTAATTAAAACAGTTCTGAGGCTCCATCCTATACCTATCAGATTGTCAAAGTTGACCTTGAAAAACAAAATGACAAATGCTGGAGAATCTGTGGCAAAATCGGTCCATTAATACATTACTGGAGATGTAAACTCATCTGGACATTCTAGAAGCCAATATGTAACTATGCCCATAAAATTATTAAACTGTACAAATTCAACAACCAAAAATATCACTGCTTAGTTGATGTCTGAAAGAGATCAAAGAAAGAGAAAAAGGACCTACATGTACAATGTATTTGCATCAACTTTTTTTGCGATGGCAAAAAATCAGAAACAGGGGCTGCCAATCAGTTTGAACAAGTGATTATATATATGAAATAATGGAATGAAATGGACATATGGTTTCAGAAAAACCTCGAAAGTCTTGTATGAAATGATACCTAGTCAATTCTGCACATACTCAAGTTTATCAAAATATGACATTGAGAATAGAATACAATATTGCAAATGTAGAATACCAAGGTTAGACTAAAATGAGGCTGTCAGCTCCCTCATTTCAGATCCTATGTCTACACAAAGCAGACTGAGATAATTACACCATTCCTTTTGTCCACCATGTCCCACCATTGACCCATTTTGATGTTGCAGTCCACTAACAGTATTGTGCCCTCTCCCTTCTGTTTTTGACAGGATGTATGTAAACTGAGCCTTCAAAGAGAAGTTAGTACATAACCATAAAAGGCCTAGAATGCCAGGTTAATGATTATAGTTCATGCACCATGGGCAAGGGAATGAGGATGAGGCAAAGGGCACTTTGAAGTTTTAAAACAATAGATTAAAGTTCACAATAGCTGGCGTACTGAATAGATTACAGAAGAAAAGTAATTTTAAAAAATCATATTATAAAGAGTTGTTTTTTTTCAAAAATCCCTTAATGAAGAAAATAGTATAAGCATTATGTTCCCCATTTCACAGATAAGGAAAATGAAACTCAAAAATTTAAGTAATTTGTGCAGGGTCTTACAAGTAGGAATTTGGGAGATAAGATAATTTGTTTGCTCTATTTTGACATTATCCTCCCTCATAATAGACTCACAATTCAGGCTGATCACATTCAAAAGATTTTTTTGTGTGCCCCACAGGGACCACCTTCATATATATTTTCTTCCTTTCATCACTTTGACCTGTCTGTGGCTATTTCACCGAAAAGCCTGCTATTTTCAAGAGTCACCAACACAATAAGTATTTACTTTCCATAGCAGTTTAATGTAAATCCTGCTCCAGAGAGATTAGATGTAGATTCATTAGGCAGTCACAGGGTTTTCAGCAGCCCTTTGTACCTTGAAAATTTTTCATTTGTTTAATAAGCAAACAACAAAAAACTTTGCAAATTGTTAATTAGGACATGCACATAAATGTGATAAGATTTAATTAAGCTAAGCAA
Source organism: Petaurus breviceps papuanus (assembly GCF_028583685.1). Taxonomy (NCBI): domain Eukaryota; kingdom Metazoa; phylum Chordata; class Mammalia; order Diprotodontia; family Petauridae; genus Petaurus; species Petaurus breviceps. The sequence continues at coordinate 14,549,551 of NW_027187352.1, forward strand.
GCATTAAGTAAACCTTTAATAAACAAGGGTTAGCTGTTCCCCTTATGATGTATTTAAAGAAAAGCTGGATTTTTGCAACAGATCTTTCTTAATTCCAAATTAATGTTATTATTCCATGACCTTCAGAAATAGGCATTTAACTTGCAAAAGGAAAATGTAGTAGTAGTAGAGGTAGTAGTACTCGCAACACGAGGAGAAGGAAAGAAAGAAGAAAGGGGGGAGATAGAAAGGAAGAAGAGGAGAAAGAAGATGACATAGTAACAATACCATGGAAACACAGTTAAATACTGGAACAAAGCAGAAAAGCCAATACCCAACCTGTTTTAGATGTTTTAAGTTCCCATGGCACTGACCACTTAAGTAGATAAACTGTGTCTATGTATGAAATGGAATGAAGATATGACTGCTTTTATTATGTGGCAGTGGTCCATCATAGCAAAACTCGAAACATATCTTGCCAGTTATAAGCAAAGACATATTGTAGCTTTTTTTTAAACACACTCCTTGGTTCCAAGTTACAAAATTGTTTTTGTTCAGTCATTTTTGGCTTGTGTCATGCTCTTTGTGACTCCACTTGGGGGTTTCTTGGCAAAGATACTGGAGTGGTTTGTCATTTCCTTCTCAAGCTCATTTTACAGAGGAGGAAACTGAGGCAAACAGGATTAAAAGACTTGCCCAGGATCACATAACTAAAAAGAATTGGAGGCAGGATTTGAACTCAGGTCTTCCTGACTCGTGGCCCCACACTCTATTGGCTGAGTCACCTTGTTATCCGTGTTGTACTATAAAATATTACAAATCACCTCAGAGTACCATAAAATATAACCTCAATTTCAAGCCCATATTTGGTGAAATGAGAGTAGAAGTTGAGAAGTTATCTAAAGCTAGATAGAAATCGAAGGACCTAATACCATTGATCATCTTAATATTAGTCTCCAAAGTTCTATCTAATAATACAAAGGAAAGCAAATACAAGCAAAGCAAAGATAGTGTGAATGTCTTGAATAATTTTGAAAATGAGATAGACATAGATCAAATTTTAAAGACCCTCTTTGAGTGTGATAGCATAAATCCAACTAATTAATTCCCAATCAGTAATTCTAAAAAAAAAGTCTAGTATATGCCATAACCATTATGAAAGACCACATTATCCCACAATATTTGATAGAGTATAAAAGTATTTGGGTAGCTAGGCAGCACAGTGGATCAAGAGCTGTTCCTGGAGTCAGGAAGACTCATCTTGTGTTCAAATTTAGCCTCAGATACTTACTTGCCATGTGACCCTGAGCATGTCACTTAATCCTACTTGCCTTAGTTTCCCCATCTGTTAAATGAACTGGAGAAGGAAATGACAAGCCACTCCAGTATTTTTCCCAAGGAAACCTGAAATTAGGTCACAAAATTCAGATACAACAGAAAAAAAATGACTGAATGAAATATCCTTGTACATGTGTCAGCGTTATCATGGTAAAGAACTCAGGAAGGAAAGTAGAGTTATCTAGTAATACCGCAAAGGGGAGGTGTCATACATTACCATGGCAGAAGTGACTCCCAAAAATACTGATGATCTATGGAAAGAAACTGGTGGACTAAACCAATATCTAGCTAGTAATGCAATACAACACTTGAAAGCCATATCACTCAGTTAAAGGCATCCTCTGGCCACCTACTTTTCAACCAGCTTGCCATGAAATCTTGATCCCCTCTTTCTTAACAAAGGGTGTTATGTATTTATTATCAAAAATGATGATAAAATATGGGCTACTTGTGTGTTTAGGTACTTTATGCAAAGTATTCACAGCTTATACCATTCAAACAACTATAAACACCTTTAAGGAAACAATATATTGACTGAGCAGCAAAAAGACTATGCCCCCAAATTCCAGCAGTAATAAGCAACCCAGTAATTTGGTGATTATTTAACAAACCACTCCCAAACTACCATATAGTTTACATAGATTTTATCAATTACCTCAACACTGTTAAGTAATTTCCTTACTCACACCTCAGTCATGTATTGCACTCACATAAAATAGGCTCAAGAATGGTGGAAATTAACATTAGAGTATCTGATGTCCACATGGAAAACTTTTCTCTATTGCTTTATCCTTGTATCATCTCAATTGTTTTCATTAATAAATGTGCTATTAATAAAGTAATATCAAAAACAATTGGATATGGAATCATCCAGAGAAATAGTTTAAGCACTGTTTGGTTTTGCAATTCCTGAAATTAATTTTCATCACTCCTGAAAAGAAAAATTTAATTCAGAGGAGGTAACTGGTGATACAATATAAGAAATAAAATGTAAGTTAAGCGAGTGTTCAAAAAAAGGTTACTAAGAGAATGGAAAATGAGTGTAGCAATAAAATTCCTAAAATGTGATAAACATTTGTAAAATATGCTAATAATATGCTAATGAGTTGAGTTACTATCTCCCACAAACACTTAAATAGACAAGAATTAATTATCTCACTGCCAGTTAGTGAGGTAAATCTTGCAGTCACTTGCATTGAGTATGAAATATTTGTATTTCTGCTGTGGTCAAATAATGTATCCTTATTCAAATTGCAAAGAGGCAGTCAGTATGATGCAGTGTTAGAAGCAGTGCCTTTGAAATCAGAGATTCAAATCTTGTCTCTGACACTTCTACCTGTGTGACCTTTGTGAAGTCTCAACCTTTCTTCAGTTTTCTCATTTCTAAAATGAGGGTATTGGGCTAGATGCCTGTATGGTCTCTTGCATTTATAAAACTTTTCTTAAATAGACCTTTCTCTTTTGTAGAAGAGAAGACAGAGAATCAGAAATGTATCTGTGTACTTCAGGTAATTCAGAATAATGAAATATTCCAGGAAAAGCTCAAGAAAGGACTTCAATTTGAAAAGAAAACAGAAAAGGCAGGGCTATTTCCAGGTCCATTTCAGGCCATTGAAGGGTATAGGCTATCAAGGAGCAGACAGAAAGGAAGAAGGATCACTAAAAATGAAAATGTAAGGTTCTTTCTTAAGAGTAGTAGTTGAATAACCTAAAAAGGAAGCAACTGTTTTCCTTTGAAATACTGACAAAGTAGATCTTTATTTAAGCTGCCAGGTATGATAACACCCAAAAATAATGAAAAGAAGAAAATAAAGAATAGTGGAGATAGGCAACTAATGGGGGGGGGGTAGAGTTATAAAGATAGTTTACTTAACAAGAAAAACAGAAATCTTTTGTCTTCCCAGAATAGGTATCTAAGAATGAAAGAGAATATCCCAAAACTTGTCAAATTGTTTGATGATTGACCTTTTAAGATAAGTCACCTGGAAACAAATAATACTGTCATAAAAAAAAATTTGTCAAAGTTTTCAAAGTTTATTTGGAGTAAAGGTGATGTCTTAATCTCTTCTGCACATAGAAGGCATAAAATGTAGAAAAGAAAAAGAGGTCTGGGGAAGATGTTTAAGAATGGGTTTTGGATTCTGAATTAAAATGTAAAATTATAAGAAATAGTAGATTTTTAGGCAAGTATACTGTGTACCTAATGGGAGTTATTAAGATTGTATTTGCTTGATGTTTTGGAAATCTAATCACAGATTTGAATGAAAAAGAACAGAGAAAATTTCCATATACATACGCCAATGTAATAGACAATAAGAACACAGATGAGACATCCAAAAATTCACGGGAGACAAAATCCAAAGATGGTACCAATAGTACAGTTCATAGCCTTAAATATATGTATACAAATTCATGAAGATTAGGCAATGAGAAAGATAAACTTGCAGTCCTAATTCAAGGAAGGAAATTTGACCACATATATATCACTGATATTTGCTAGGTTAAGAACCATAACTAGAATATGGTTCTGGAGGATTGTTGTGTGTCCTTCATGTTCAAAGTAGCATCTTGATGTTGGGATCAATGTGCAGTAGGTCTAGCTGTGGATGATCATAGAAGTACCAACTCAGAAGACTCTACCACAGGTTGAGGAAAATAGACTTTTAACCACTTAGAAAGGAGTTGTTTCTAAATATATGGATCTGCCGTTTCTTTTGATCCAGGGCAATTCTGCTTTGCTCATAGAGCGTAGCATCTTTTTCAATGCAGGCATGCCATGATGTATGAGACTTTGCCAATGTCTCCCATATCTCACAATTGATACTAAAGTTCTTCAAAGAGATAATGAGAGTGTCTTTGTATCACTTCTTCTGACCACCACGTGAGCACCTGCCTTGTATTGAGTTACAAACAAAAGTCATTTAGGAAAATTTACATTTGGCATTCAAACAACATGGCAAACCCATCAAATTGCACCCTCTGCAGTAGAGTTTGAGTACTTGGCAGTACAGCTTCAGAAAATATCTCAGTCTCCAGTACCTTCTCTTTCGAAGTGATCTTCAGAATCTTCCTAACACAGTTCAAATGGAAGCAGTTCAGTTTTCTAGCATGGTACTGGTGGACTGTTCAAGTTTCAAAGACATTCAACAAAGAAAGTCAGCAAAATGGCTCCATATACCTTCAGTTTGGTATGCAGCCTAATACCCCTAATATCTCTTACCATTCTTCCAATAGGTGATCTCATTAAGTTATATCTAGAAATTAAAGATGACAAAAGAGGAGAAGGAAGAAGTTACAAAGATGCAGTTCACTCTGGGGCTATTGAAGACTGATCTGATTTTCTTTATTTATAACAGTTATTGATTGTAATGGTAATTTGAAGACCCCTTTTTGTATTGGCAAGCAAGCAGGTACTTGGCACTTAGTAACTAATCAAACTTCTGTGAAAGAAACAGAAGGCATGAAACCCTGTTCCTAATGTAACAGGAAGGGGTGGGCTGAATCAGGAAGTAGCTAATGCTATGTATATAAGAAAAGCCCCAGAGAGGCACAGTCAGAATTTCTTGGGAGAAGAATCTGGAGGCAGAGCAGCTACAGAAGAGAGAATTGAGAACTGAGCCAGAATTTCCTGAGAACTTTGAGAACTTGGGGTGGTGGAGCTTCTTCTAAACAGGAGCCCAGGAGCCCAGGATGCCAGGAGTCCATGAAGCCAGGAGCACCCTCCCCCCAGGCTGGATAAAGTGATTCTGATTTTTTTAACAAGCTGCAGAAGACTGAGGAAGCATGACCAGGATGCAGTAACTTTGTTTGTGGCTTGGTTGAGCCTTGAATTCCTGGGAGCAGAAATTGTGAAGGATTTGAGATGGACTGTGAACTTCAGTGTGGAGCAGGCCTTACCCATAGAGCTGGGCAAGGAACTAGGAGCTGTCTGCCATTGAACCCAGGTGATAGTCTGGTGAATCCAGGTAGAATCTGGGACCATGGAAGAATCTGAGAACCAGCCTCAAGTCAAGATGAAAAGATGTCTCCATGGGTACTGAGTAATGATGAAATTGTAGTTTACTGGTGGCCTAGTAAGGAGGGTTTGTGTATTTTCTAATGATTGTACTTAGTGATCAATGATACTTAGTAATTGATTGCTGAATAAGTGACTGATGGAGTTAATTTAGTGTTCCCCATGAGTGGAAGACTTTGACTATTGTACTTTGAGATGATTGTTCTTTGTTCTAAATAGTGTGACCCCTTTGGTGAAAATTATGTGGCCATTTTAATGATAAGCCACTGTGAATACTATATTGTGATTTTCTGTGATAAGTTGTAATATTGTGAATGCTGTACCTTGATTTTCTGTGAATGTTTTGCTCTGATTTGTTATGGAATAGAGTGTTCATTATACTGTGTAATCAGAACTTTAAAAGCTGTTCACAGCAGCCATTCTCTGGAAAGCTGCTTGTGCATGGCTTTACACTTATTAGTTTCATCCTGTATCATTTTGTCTTGAACTTAGTGTACAGACATAAAAAAATACAGCAACCTGTCATGTTGACTTGAGTTTTTATAAGGCAGATGAAAGAGAGAATAAAAAAATCTTTCCTCTGTTCTTTTTGGTCCCGAAATGTTTTCACAGGTAGTTAAATTAGTTTGTTTTAAGACCTGGAGTTAAAATTTTGCAATTTGTTCATTTGTTGAGACCAATGTTATTAAAATTTTTATTTTAATAAAAAACCTTCAGTTTGGTATGTAGCCTAATACCCCTAATACCTCTACTCTCATACACAGTCTTTCAGAGATTCCCAAATGCTGAGCTAGCTCTGGCAATGAATGTCTCAACCTCATCATCTGGAGGATTCTATCACATTCAAAATAAATGACATGGGTAAAAGGGGTGACAGGGGAGAATCACATATTTTAAAAGTAGCATTATGTGGTGAAATCCAGGAACCAGAAGAAGAATGCATGGTAGAGAACATTTGGCCAAAGGATACTGAAAAGAGAAATAGAAGGAATGCTGTTATTGGAGGATATGTCAGATCTCCTAAGTGGAAAGAAGAACAAATGAGAAATCTGAGAAATAGATCACAAGCCTAGAACAAAGGCATGTGGTAATAGTAATGGCAGACTTCAGTAGCTAGATCTCTCTGAAAAAAATGGAGAAGGTAAGAATTTCTTGATTTGCCCTAATGATAGTTACATTCAAAAGTTGGAGGAACCACCAAAGAAGACATATCCTAGATCTGAATCTGACCAATTGGCAAGATTGGGTGGATGATTGGAAAATGATTGTTCCCTCTATATACTATGCTACAGAAGGAGAAGAAAGTTGAATATAGGACAACAAATGCTTTGTTTGGGTGAAAGTAGATGTAAAAGCATTTATAATTGTAATAGGATCTCATGGTCTAAAATATGACTTGAAAACAACCCATAAAACATAGAAAATTCTCAAGATGCAAAAAAAAAATAAACCCAACATTTTGATGAGAAGGAAAAAAAGTCTTTGCCAAAGACATCAGTGTAGATGTAAAGAGAACTCTTTAAAAGATATAAAGATGTAAAATTATCCTTTTTTGAATATGAATAAAAATGGAAGCAATAGATGGTAACATGGAATGAATATAAATTCATGATATGACTATTGTCAAATGTCCTAGAGTTGAGATACTAAGGAAGGAAGGCTAAGAAAAACTAAAAGGATTAGAGTTTTATTTGCTGGGATGGCCTTTAACCATATTGGGGGGAAGAATAGAAATGCAATTTAGCTTGAATGAAAAAATTCCAAAGAGAATAAATTAAAACTAGAGCAAGTCGAGAAATTATGAGCTGCTCTATTTTTGTGTGAGAGAAAACTCCACTATATTTCCATATAACATTAGTCCTCCCTCCCTATTATAGCATGCTTTGATGCCAGATTTGTGAACTATTTACCGAAGTACTCATCCATTTCCTCTTTCTGGTCAGGTAGTCTGTAATATACTCTTAGAACAATATTTTTCTATTTGTTAGAGAAGATCTTGACTCCTAGCTACCTTTGATGAAAATGTCCTTCAATGAAATTCAATACAATAGGCATTTATTAAGCACTTACTATGTGCTTATATTTGTCTCCCCAGCACCAAGAGAGGTTGTATAGGTGCTGGAGTTGCTTCAAGTAGTGGTTTCTTTTTGTCCATGAATTGAATTATATATCCAGTAAAGAACATTTCAGTTCTCAAATTCTGTTCTTCTAAAATTCCCTTCTTCCTAAAAGGATATTATGACTTTTCTTTTTTAAAGTGGTTAACAGATATAACAAATGCACTAATTGAGTCAGGAGGAAGATGAATGTGAGTATATTCCAGGTTTTGATTTTCCCTTTGCTATTTAAAGAAAAATTATCCATTGCTCCTGCCAGACTTTGGCAATTCAGAGAAGGCACAGATTTGGCTCTAATCAGCATCCTGAACAAAATCCTGACAAATAGAAGATAAATTAGACCAACTCCCACACTATTCAGAGATCTATGTCTAGGGGAAGATGCTTGTTGTGGAAGATTAATTATGCTGTAGTTTCATTATGTGCTTATCAATCATAGCTTTTTAAAAAAAATGTCCAATCTTCCTTTTTGATTAGAAAGCTGTAGTCAATACTATGCCCTTAAAAGGATATCCCTTCTGGATTATATATGGTTTCAATGACATATTTATTTAATGCAGTTGAATGCCAACTCTGAAATCTTTTCTCAAAAGTTATCTAAATGGCTATTTCTTATTAAGAAATTTAACCTATATACCATGCATAACATATAATGCAAAATTCTCCACAGAGGTTAATAAAGTAAACCATACAAGACCTTGCATATTGTAACTATGGAAATGTAGGACAATTTAGAATAATGCTATATTAAAGAAGAAATACACCTTGTAATATAGAATGTTACAATCTATAACATGGAATGCTAGAGGTAGAAAAGAGACTTTTAATAATAAACAGAACGTTAGAATCTAAATTATATTGATGGTCATCTATTCAAAACTTTTCTTTTTACAGATGATGAAACTGAGGTTCAGAGACATAGACAAAGATGTCCATGATCACACAGCTAGACAGAGCAAGGATTAGAACTCATGTCTTTTGTCTCTAATTCTAATGTTCTAACTCCATTAACATGGATCTGACCATACTAATAAAAACAAACAAAAAAAAACAAAATGGAGATATATTATTTGATCAAGTAACCAGTTCTATGAGGTTTAATACAGAAGGATAAAGATTCCACCTTGTAGGTGTGGCCAGGTAGGACAGCGAGTAAGAGCACTGGCTCCAGTGTCAGGATGACCTGGAGATCGAATCCTGGGCTCAGACACTCAGCACCACACCCAGAAATAACTGGTGGTGTAAACTTGAGCAAGTTAACCCCGATTTCTTTAAAAAAAAAGATTCCACCTTGCTAATCAATTTAGCACTACAAATACAAACATTTACTGATGTCAGGTAGACAGTGAATAACGACATTGTTCCAGGTTGGGAGAAAATAGTTTAGCTGAAATATAGTCATTACCATGATGGAAATTATAGTCCAATAGGCATACATGGCAATCCATAAAACATTGTAAGTTCAAAAGGAAGGTAAAAAGCAAAGTAATGCATGCTAGGACTTCATTAAAATGTTGTTAAGACATGGTGGATCAGGGAAGGTTTCATGGAGGAGGTGTCATTTAATTTGAGCCTTAAAAGAGGAGTAGAAATTCTTTTTATTTTTTGCCTTTTGGAGGGCAATTGGGGTTAAGTAACTTTCCCAAGGTTACATGGGTAGTTCTTTTGTGTGGGTGTTAAGTATCTGAGGCCGGAACCACACTTGGGTCCTCCTGACTCTGGGGCCTGCGCTTTACTCACTGCACCACCTAGCTGTCCCTCTTTAGAAATTCTTTAAATAAAAAGGAAAAGGGAGTATACACCAGATATAGGGAACAAGGCAAAGAAAGTTAAAGAAGCATAAGAGCCCATCTGTCCCTAAAGTACGTAAAATAGTCCAGCTGGAGTAGAATGGAGAAAACTTAAAAGGGGATTAATACAAAGTAAGTCTCATAGGGTAATGCCAGATTATGTAAGGTCTTGAATGTTAGGCAAAGAAGAATGGACTTCGCCCTGTAAGGAATGCTGAGCTGCTAATTATTTGTGAGATTCAGAGCAGAACTGCCAGAGTCCTGTATGAGAACAATTTTTCTAGCAATGACAAGAAGTATAAGAGATGTGGAGTTAAGAAGTGAAGACCCATTAGGAGACAAAGAGGCAAAAGGAAAAATTCCTTTAAAAATTCCAAATAGTTCCATGAAATTGGGCAGTGTACTAGGACTGTCCTCTCACTCTTTGGGTATAAGAAATTTTCAGAGAAAGAACTGATGATTATTGATTTAACTGACTGGTCATTTAAACAATCCAGTTGAATCAGTCTGACATCCATTTGAGTTTTCACCCTCACATAAGACACATCTCCAAAGAGATCAGTCCAGGTAAGCTGACAAAAATAAACTATTTTTTAAAAATTTATTTGTATATGTTTGTTTGTTTGTGGGGTGGGTGGGGTGGGGGTGGGGCTGGGGCTGGGATCAAATAGATGTAAACAAAGATTTTTTTTTCCTCTCAGATTTCTAGAGACAATGACTTTCTCCCAAGACATCCTAAGGGTCTGCTGTGGATTGTCTTCTGAATTCAATTAAACAACTGAGGAATCCATTTTTATGAGCCAGCCAAACTACATAGTAATGGCCTCTGGCAGAAAAAAAACAAAACAAAACCTTAATCATTTTTCGAATCAATACTGGCCAATTCTTTACCACATTTCAGACTTATTTTAGTCAGAAGAGGTCACATTCAATGATGCAATATTAGTGTATTTGTGAACTGATCCAATCCTTCTGAAGAGCAATTTGGAAGTATGCCCAAAGGCTATAAAACTGTGCATATCCTTTGACCCAACAATACCACTACTAGGTCTATATGTCAAAGAGATCATAAAAAAGGGAAAAGATCTCATATTTACAAAAATATTTATAGTAGCTCTTTTTGTGGTAGCAAAGAATTGAAAATTGAGGGAACATCCATCAATTGGGAAATGGCTGAACAAGTTGGGGTATATGGTTGTAATGGAATATTACTGTGCTATAGGAAATGATGAGCAGGCAGATTTCAGAAAACCTGAACTAATACAAACTGATGCAAAGTGAAATGAGCAGAACCAGAAGAACATTGTATATAGTAACAGTAATACTATACAATGATCAATTGTGAATGACTTAGCTATGTCTCAGCAATACAATGATCCAAGACAGCTTCAAAGGGACACATGGCAAACAATGCTGTCAACCTCCAGAGAAAGAACTGATGGAGTCTGAATGCAGATCAAAGCATGTCTATTTTTCACTTTCTATATTTGTGTATGTGTGTTATTCCCTTTAGGTTGGTATGTTTTTTCACAACATAACTAATATGATTATACATTTTGTACGATTGAATATGTATAACTTATAACATTAATTTCTGTCTCAGGGAGGAGAAAAATGAGGAAGGGAGGAAAAAATCAGGAACTCAAATTTTTTTAAGCAAATGTTAAAAATTGTCTCTACTTGTAACTGAGGAAAAATAAAATATAATTTAAAAAGAAAAGAAGGGGTCATAGTGATCATCGAATACTGCTGCTCCCCCTCCAATGAATGGGAGTAATTAAGACTCAACAAAGAGAAGTGATGTTGCCAGGGTCACACAAATAGTAAGTGATAAAACTAGGGTTTGGAACAATGTTTTCTGACTCCAGATCTATTATAATTTATACACTGCTATTTCTTCTTCATAAACTCAGAACATTACAGCTGAAAGGTACCTTAGAGAGCATCTAATCCAAATTTTTCATTCTACAAATAAGGAACAGGATGAGAAAATGATCACCAAAAATGATGTAGCTATAGGACATTGGAGAGAGTACAGGATTTTGAGTCTGACTACTTGGTTTCAAATTTCACTTCTGAAACTTACTATATGTGTGACCTTGGGCAAGTCAAATGATTTCTGGGCCTCAGTTACCTCATCTACAATTTGAAAGGAGTTATAATAAATGGCCTCAAAGGTCACTTCCAGTCCTAAATATATGCTTATAATCCTAGTAACAGCCTGAAGAATAGTATCCAGCTTTCACAATGCCTACTCCACAGCTCATAATCCTAAAGGACAACTTTAGGAATAATAAGACCAATGGTATTAGTCAGTATTCTTAGTACAGATGAACACAGTGAACGTTGTGTAGAGCACTGCCCCTCTCTAGTACAGGAACTACCCATGATGGATGGGGTACTGGAGTTAGAAAGACTTAGGTTCAAATCCTGACTCAGACTCATATCTGTTTTAGCTTACTAAAATCCTCCCTAAATTAAAGAAACAATTGATTAGTGGATTTGTTTTTCATTTGCTCCAATGTTTGGGTATCTTGTCTGAGTGATTACCTTGAATTTTCTTTTAATATATACTGTAAGTTGTGAAGCAGGTGCTGCTCTGCATTTGATAGATGGAGTTTCTCACTGGGCATTCCCTACACTTGTGAAATTGCAATTCCTCTCTTCCAATAGATTGCCCTACGTGAGGGTGGGATCTATTTCATTTGTCTTTGGATGGTCAACACCTTATATATTACCTAATACATAATAGGCATATAATATGTTTTGCTCAATAATGTAATAGAAGACTGACCACTGAACATTGTCCTTAGAAACATGGACAGTGGAGCAGCTAGGTGGCACAATGAATATAGCACAGTGAATATAGTGAATATAGCATTGGAGTCAGGAGTACCTGAGTTCAAATTCAGCCTTAGACACATAACACTTACTAGCTATACCACCTTGGGCAAGTCACAACCCCAATTGCCCCTTCCAAAAAAGTAAAAAATTAATTAATTAATTAAAAAATCAATAGTTACTTAAAAAAATAAACATGGATAGAATGCTATTTAAGCAATTTTCCAATGGGGAAGAGGCTGGGGAATCTTCTTCCAGGAGAGTCCTGAAGACATATGATAGAAATGCCTTGGAGAGAATGAAGTATGCACATACATTCTGTAACTAGTTTTGGTCAGCTAATCAGGTCATGAGCCCAGCTTCTTTGATTGGCATTACCACAGCTAAGCGTATATTTAAGAGCCTTATTTGACCCAGTCCTTAGCTCTGGGTTTGGCCTCTTCTTTTGGTATGGTCTTTCCCTGGCTGATGGCATTCAGTGAGAGATGATGTTGTAAGGTTAAAGGTCCTGGGTCCTTTTCTTCCAGGCTAGCACATGAATAATGAATTCATCTCTTCACTTAGTTTTACATGAAGAAAACTAGAGACCATGACCTTGTGAGTTTCAAAGTATCAAGAAATAAATCTGGAAATGCAGAAATTATATTTATGCTGGGGGTTGCAACTAACACAGTGTCTATTCCCTAAGGAGCAAGAAAAGACCTGCTGGACTCAGTCTGGTAGTTGAAACAGGGACTTATCGAGTAGCGATATTTGAACTTGAACTTGGTGGACTCAATGCTATGTAGAAACTATATTAACCACTTCCCACCTCTCCTCCATAGATTGTAGTGGTATAGGGGAAAGAGTGTTCCCAGATTGTTGGGGGAGAAAATGTTTGTAAATGTTGTTGCTATATTTTTGTAATGAATATCTAATTATAAATGATAATTTATATCAATTTGTTAAATAGAACTGGGGATAATAGTCACTCACTAGTAGCTAACTGTGTGGGTGTGAGGAAATAGAATAATAATTTATTAAGCACCTAGTATGTTAAAGATATTATGATAAGTACTTTATAAATATCATCTCATTTGATACCCACAACAACCTTGAAAGGTAGCTATAATTTTTATCCCCATTTTAAAGTCATGGAAGCTTAGGCAGAAGTTAAATAACTTTCCTAGGGTACCTCAGCTAATAAGTATCTAAGGTTACAATTGACTCAAATCTTCCTGACTCAAGGCCCACCATGTTATGGAACTCTTGTCATGGAAGAAGAGACACCCTAATTAATACAAAGTCGCCCACACAACTGTAAGAAAGAAATCTAGCCAGCCTCACTCAATGATGGTAAGGACAGAGAATATCCACTAACAACAATAATAAGTAATAAATTGCACATGTTATAATAATTATACAACAACAGTAACAAATAGCAATCCCTTTATACCAGTTCCCACAGCATAGTCACATAACTGGTCTCCATAATAATTATGTAAGATAGGAAAGGAAAGCATTATTATCCCTGTTTTCCAGATGAAGAACAGGGGAGTCACCCAAGTGAGATGACTAACCTTAAGGCACACAGCTCATAATTGGTAGAATTTGGACTTGGACCCATGTTTTCCAACTTTAAACCCAGTGCATCAAACTCCATCACAACAGATCGCCACATGAAAAGGAACAATAGGTTCTGGTGAAATGGCTATCTCATATCTTCTCTTCACTGAAGTTCAGAACTGGGTACTTAGTCACACTTCCTGCTTCAGTGCTGGGGTCCAAGATTCTGCTTGCCTTCTATTATACCACTTAGCTATCTTCACCTTCATAAAGCTAAGCAAATCAAGTAATCACAGTATCTCTTGTATTAGTGTAACAGCACTATGAAAAGTACACATTTAAATGTTCAGAGAGGAATGGGACACATTTGTAGTTTTCCCTGTTTGAAATTATGGTGCCTCTCTATATTCATAACTGGTCTGACTTTGAATGTCATATCACAAAACATCTGTGTCCACTCCCATAGTGACCAATGAAAGCAATTTTTCTGCAAACAGGACAAATTATCTCCCTTTAAGGACAATAGAAGCTGTCTCAGTGATGTATAAATGTGTCTTCCCCTTTAACCTGAGAGAATATTCATTTAAGAGGGATGAAAAAGCAAGGGCATCATGGAAAGTCTGCCCCTCATGGAAAACCAGCTGTTTTCTATTTATCATTTGGTGGCCAATGAGCCTTTATCCAGAATCCAGCTGTTATTTGCTAGTCTCCCTATTAGACACACCTGCCCCATGTATACAAGGCTGATCGTTAGAAGCATTCATCAGCATTCAAAATCTTCTGCTCTCAGAGTCTTATCTTGGAGCCTCAAGGGCAAATACTTTTAAAAGGAACATAAAATCAACTTTTTTTTAGTGTATACTGTACCAGAGGATCAAAGGATCACAATGCAGAGCTGGAAGGGAACACAGAGGCCACTGTGTTATCTTACAAATTTAAAAAAAATGATGACTCCAAGATATTTCCCTATAGTTAATACTTTTGAGATAATTTTGTCCAACCCCCTGAATCTGTAAGTGGGGAAACTCAGGCCTAGATATGTTAAGGGACTTGCCAAAGAACTGTAACTTTGACAGCATCTTGTCCACTTCCTTCATTCTAAAAGTGAAAAAATTGAAGCCCAATGATGCCAAATACAATATTCTTTCTTTGAAGCTCCTAAACTAGAGACTTGATCAATCATTAGCTCAAAGGATCTGGGGATGTTTGGTCTGAAGAGTACAAGATTTAGGAGGGTGGAGAGGAGCATTAAAAATGTCCTTTAACATTTGAAAGACTGTCATGCATAGCTCCAAAAGGAATGACTAGAATCAATTAAGAGAACCAGGGGATGATGGTAAGGAGTCAGGATTTAAATTAACATGAAGAAAAATATCCTAACAATTAAAACTTTTTGAATATTGGATGCTGCTCCTCAAAAAAAGAGTGATTTCAGCATCAGTAAAGATCTTCAAACAAAGCCTGAATAATTAAAAGTCAGGCAGGTGGTAAAGGAGTTCTGTGCTTCAACTAAAAATGGGCTAATATGGCAGGTGAACTAAGCAAATGAAACTTGGAGCAAAGAGAATGTAGTAGTGAATTCAGGGTAGTAGTGAATTCAGGAAGGGGAGGCAAAATTTGGAAAGCAGGAAGAACACGTAATCTCATACGAATGTAGATAAAAAGGAGAAGAAAGGGAAAATTTTCACTTTAGCATTGGCTACTGGAATTATAAAAAGCACAGAGAACAGAAAGCAGAATGAGATTCAAGTTTCAAGAAGAACCAAAGATTCAGGAAAGCCAAAGGAGAAAAAAGCAAGACTAGAGAATACTGTATCATTGCTAGACATCTTGCCCTGCTCAAGTTGAACCTCATCCCTTCGAAGCAGATGCTGTGTACAATTCTTACTCCCTGTGGCTGCTTAAGTAATGAGCAAAAATACCAGATGTTGAGGCCTAGAATCTGCAATATTGTTGCTATTTTTCACTTGTTTCAGTCACATCTGACTTTCATGACCCTATTTGGGTTTTCTTGACAAAGATATGGGAGTGGTTTGTCATTTCCTTCTCCAATTCACTTTACAGATGAGGAACTGAAGAAAACATATTTAAGTGACTTGCCCAGGGTCACACAGCTAGTAAGTGTCTAAGGCCGGATTTGAATTCAGGTTTTCCTGACTCCAGGTTCATCATTTTATCTACTGTACTACCTGTCTGACCTACCACCTGCAGTACTTCATAGTATTTCGATCATAAGTTTGTCATTACCTTTACAAAATCTTGGCCTATGTGCACCATGTGCCCTCCTTGCTTACAGCCTAACACTGGGCAAGGTCTTGGTCTTGATGAAATGTCTCAATAAAAGCCCTGGACCATTAACCTCACATCAGCTTCCATATGACTAGCTCATAGATAGAATTCATCCAGAGGTCCTAGTACCAGAAATTTCAATTTCTGGGATATCTAAAACTTTCTGAGCCAGCAAAGTCCTTTCAAACTTAAGCCTTGAGAATCTTGAACTCTCTTGATGCAAAAATGTGGATGGAAATTTCAGAGTTAAGTGATCCCCTGCATACCATTTCTGTTTATCTCTCCTCCCTTTCTTCCACCTCTGCCCTCAGAAAGTGTGTACCTGATACAGGCATCTGATCTCTTTTTTCACCTTCTTCTTTCATCTCCAAAAGCTTTAGTGTCTAGACCAAAAGAGTGCATTTCCTAGAATTAACTTTCAAGAGAAAAATGACTATACAAATTGAGAAACAATGAAACGTGTCTAAATAATTGTAAATACTTACAAAATAAATCAATCAAGTAGAATGGCTGCATCAGAGACTGGTGGGTTCGCCATCATTGAAAGACTCCAAGAAAAACCTGGAGCACTATTTCTTAGGGATGTTGTAAGAGGGATTCTTACTTACTTAAGACTTGGACTAGATAAACTCTGGGTTCTATTCTACTGCTCAGAGTTTGGTAATAGTTCAAAACTAGGTAATCTTCAGTCTTCCAGCAAGAATTCTATCTAAGCTATAGTTCTCTAGGCCTAGCTTTGCTATTATGTTCCTCTCTTAACTTGGAGTGTCCACTTCCTTGCAATCTATAGGAAAGAATGGTCTCTTCCATCAGGATACAATTCCCCTCTACCTTTCATTGAATTCCTGTTGTTCTAGACTGACTTCATTGATTCATTTGTCTACAAACTCATTCTTAGCTAATTAAAAAAGTCACTGGCTTTAAAAGGTTACATTCAAAATTTTACTTAATCATTTAGCTAAATAATTTCTCCTTCCACAAATCAAACAAGAGACAAGGAAAAAATGAATATAGCAGTGTCCCAGTGTCATCCAAATCATACTAATTCCATTGACACCCTCCACTTCAAAGTTCACAAAAGACAATTCTTATCATTACAGTCTTTTATAGTTGATTACAACCTCCTCAGGGAGAGTGTTATTTGGTGAAAAGAGTCTTGGAGTCAGGGAGGACCCTGCTTTGAAACCTGTTTCTGACACTTATGAGCTGTTTATATCACATCAGTGCAAATTACATCACCTGGAGGATCTTTAGTTTCCTAATCTGGTAAATGAGGACAATAGTAACTGTTGAGAGGCAGCTGGGTGACTCAGTAGAGGGCTGGGACTGGAGTCAAGAAATCTGGATTCATATCTGGCCTCAGACACTCACTAGCTATGTGACCCTGGGCAAGTCATTTAACATCTGTTATCCTTAACCTACTGAAGAAAGAAAAGGCAAACCACTCCAATATTTTTTGCCAAGAAAACCCCATATGGGATCACAAAGTCAGACACAACTAAACTGCAAAGTCTCATAGTGTCATTAGAAATCTTAAATTACACACACATGTCCACACACATATGTATATACATGTGCATTTTATATGTAGTTATGTTTGTATATGTGTGTATATATGCATGTGTATGTATGCATATGTATGAGTATATGTGTATACATACATGCAAACATATACACATTTGTACATGTATACATACATACATACACATGTGTATATATATACATATTTTTGTTGGTTCCCTTTTTCTTCAGTCACTTGGTAACTACCAAACATCTTTTACATAAACAGAACCCTAAAGACTAAGTACAAATACATCTACTACTTCATTAAAATTCTGCATTAGGTTTTAGCTAGCTGTTATATATTTTGATTAATTCATTTACATAAAATAGATTTTAGCTCACTCTTAAAATTACTATTAGCCCCAAGTCATAATTATTGATAAATCTGTAGTCAGCTCTTAGTCTCACTAATATTCACATACTCACATAACTAATTAGCAATGGAGATGGGACTTGAACTTGGTTCTGCCTTTTAATTTCTAATCTGGGGTTTTTCGTGGAAGGAAGGAAGGAAGGAAGGAAGGAAGGAAGGAAGGAAGGAAGGAAGGAAGGAAGGAAGGAAGGAAGGAAGGAAGGAAGGAAGGAAGGAAGAGAGAAATAGCAGCACCATTCTCTAAGCACCTACTATGAACAGGGCCCCATGCCAGACACTAAAGAAGATACTAAGATTAATATAATCTTAACTATAGAAGTGACCACTGTTGGAAAGATATAAAAGCAACAACATGTGAGTAGTGGTTTTGAATTTGGCAAAGAGTTTCATATATGTAATGGAGGTTTGACAAATACTTGAAAGGAGAGTAGTTATCACTCTCAATTATAAATCCCAAGATGCTGGTCAGTCTCCACACTTCTACTAAGCATTACCTCAATACAAAATAGAATGCAGAAATGTATCAAGAAAACTGCTAACAAAGTATCATGGAATTCAGGGAGTGAAATGTTTCCAATTGGGATTTTGTACAGACTTTGTCTATGTCTTTGCACTGGATGCCCCCCTCCCATTCTTGGAGGGCACTTGTTTTCTCCTCTACTTCATATACCCTTTAACTTCCTTTAAGATGTGACTGAAGAAACACTTTTTACATGAAGTCTTCCATGAACCTCCCCCACCCCCCACTAATTGCTAGCGTCCTCCCTCCCTTATTACATTATATTTTTCTGTTTCATTTTTTCTTTGTATATATACATATTTATGTCTAAATACTATTTCTCCTAATAAAATAAAAAGCATTTGAGAACACAAAACTGTTTCTACCTTTTCTTCTAAGCATCTAGAACACCTAGATGGCCTTGGCTAGGCATTTAATAAATTCCTTTTGATTAGTTGCTTAATTGGGACTATCATAGAAGGCTATTAAAGATTTGATTCTTAAGCTAGATCTTGAAGGAAGGGCAGATATTAGACAGAAGAAGCTGGGAGGATGATCATCCTGTGTGAAAGGAAGTGACAGTCTTGAAAGGTAATGAGGTTCCTGTCAATGCAGGTAATTGAGTGGAAGCTGAATGAATAATTGTTAAGGATGCTGTAAAAGGAGCTTTAAAGTTCCTTCAGATGGAAGTTAACAAAGTTTTGCAGTTTCCCTATAAGTTCTTATAATTCAAAGGCACAGAAGGAAAGCACAGAAAGGGGACACTATGTACTCTAGCTTGACTATCTCTCATCAACTGCTATTGACCAATATTCTAGTGGGGTACAAGTAAACTAGCATCCATTGATACTGATCAGCTCTTTGTATCTGTTCATTCTGGTGAATGAATGATAAAGATAATGATAACATTTCCCCAAATATATTCTGCCAAATCTTTGTGTTCTGTACTACATGAATCAGGGACTACTGTGAAAAAAAATCTCATGCAGTAACACATTTCCCATCAAAATATTAACTAAGATGTTATGTATGCATCAGAACATATCTTACGGTAGTTTTCATTTATGAAAATAGGCTTCACAATTTCTTTGACTCCCCTACCTCATCCCAGTGGTATTGTGTACCTTCAGGACCCCCAGACCACTACTGATGGGCTCCATCAACATATTTCAAGCCCCACAGCATTATGGGGCTAAATTAGTTTGGGGAACAATGCATTAGAGATGTGACTCTAAGAAAAGACTTAAATATAATTGTCCCCAGGTTTGAAGAAAAAAGGGATATTAGAGGAGCAGGCCTAGCCCAACCTGGATGGATGCCAGCTTTCATGGTAATGAGGCTTAGAGTGTTGAAGAACAGAGGGGAAAATCAACAATCTAGCCTCAGCAAACATACACAGACAGGTCAAAGAAAATAGCGTGTATTATTCATCTACATCCCTTCATGGAATTAAAAAGGCTTTCTTGTAGATTGCAAATAAATTAATCATGAGCTTATAAACCAGAATGCACTTCACTAAATCAAAGAGAGTAGTGGATGGATGACAGGCAGCAAGGCCCCTCTTATGCAAGAATCTATTTGCTCATTAATTCCTCCAGATCAGGGCAGCCACCTCTTTGGAAGGACACAAAGTATGCCCAGGAGGGATGTAACACTGATCAGGACTACAAGCTTATAGTGGCACATGGTAAGATCCCTGCTTGGAAATATAGTCAAAGGAGGGGGAAGGCCTATATTTATGCCTTCAGGTGCCTCTGGATGTGAAGAGTCGTCTACAATAATGCTAGCTAGTTAAGGCCTTTCCTTTTCAACCATACTTACAAATGTAGGCTGTCCTGGGTTCATTCCCTGTAATGTGGATTTAATAGCCACTAATAGGACCTATCCTATGCACAAGGAAATTCATGTATAAGAGCTTCACTTATTGAGGTATACTGACAATCAAAATTTATAATATGTAATAGAGTAGCTTAGAGTAGGGCAGGTATACTTAATCTGGGGTCCAGTCTTGTCTACTAATAGGTTTCAAGAGGTCTATGAACTTGGGTAGGGAAGCATACTGCATCTTTATTTTTGCTAACCTTTGATCTTTTTAATCCTATATATTCTTTTGAGAAAGAATAGATAGGTTTCATAAGACTTACTTACAAAGTGGTTCATGGTGGGAGAGAAGTTAAGAACCCCTAAGAACCTTTGGGGTTGTGGAAAGAACATAGTAATGGGCTTGAATCCCTTTTCTGACATTTTTTTTCTGTAGGAACACAAGCAAATTGTTTAATCTTTTGAGTCCCTATTTCCTCGTCTGAAAAATGGGTACAAGTAATTTAAATGCATACCTCAAGTCTTGTTATGAACAAAGTACTAAAGAACACTCAGTTTGAATTCCAGTTCTAATATCTACTGGGATACATTAAGGGACAATACATGCATTCCTGTTAATTGTTTGTTTAGGACTATCAGGCTTCATAGAAGAGTTGGTGTTTCAGCTAGACCATGAAGGAAAAGCATATATCATGTACAAGACACTGGAAATAATATTTGTACTACTTACCTTAAGTATTACTATTCGAGAAAGTACTCAAGGTCATACCCGTGGAGCTGAAAGGAACCTCAAAAGACATGTAGGTGAGCCTTTTCATTTTATAGATGAGGAATCTGAGGACCAAGGGGGTTAAATGACTTGTGTCTAAGGTCATAGAGATGGCAGAGATAGGATCTGAACTCTAGCCCTTTTAATTCTAATTCCAAAACAATCTATTATATTATAAATACCTGTCTCATAGATTTGTTGTGAAAAGCAAATGTTATAATGCATGAAAAGTATTTTGTGCTTTCTAAAACATTATATAAACAGGAAATATTAGGCAAACATGAGTTAATACTATCCTATTTCTTTTCATTAATATTATTTTCATTCTCATCTTCTTAAGATGATAATGATATACAAATGATCCTGGGACAATTTAATAACCTATTCTTTTTTGCTTATTTAATGATGGGTAGACTAGTGTGTAGGTAGATAAAGTGATGACTTCTTATAATTGGAAGACAGGATTTGAATGCATTTTTTCCCATCATATATACATTAAGGGATACACTTAATGGATCCCAGTAGACCTCACACAGCAACCCTAGTAGAACTAGAGTAGAAGACAGAATGAAACGGCGGGTAGTATGTACTAAATCATGTTCCTAAGGTTTTTGTTGTTTATTTGTTTATTTCTTCTGCTGCTGCTCTGAATTTCAATGATGTTTTAGAAAAAACAGTTCAAGTCTTGGAGTAGGTAGATGCTGAAAAACTTGGTCATATGTTATATGTCAGTCAACAAGCATTTATAAAGTGCTTACAACTAAATGTTGAGGAAGACATATACCAAGATACATCACTAATGTCTATGTCAGAGATTTGAAATTTCAATGGCATTTGAACGCTTCCTTCAATCTCAGCACTAAAATAGTAAATAGACAAAATGCTGCTAAAACTGCATATAAGCTGTGTGCTACCAACCTGGTATCCACCAAAGCAGTATTATGGGTATGGCTCTGCTAGCCATTTAGTTTGTCTCATTGACTTTCAAAGACTGAAAAGACTAATAATGTCCTCTATTTAAATACACTGTCCTTAAAATCATTATCATCTTTTATTAACAACTTCTACATATATGTTTTTGGCTTCCAAAGGAAAAAAAAAATTGGATTTGTTTCAAATCAAAATACTCTCAGGATTGTCAGCAAAATACTCAAATCTTGAAGCAAAATAAAAATGTGAGCTATTACTATTATTCCACTTATGTTTAAGTGAGTGTGATAGTAATGGCAATTAAAGATTCCCCTGTATTGGCTTGGTTTTCAAATTGATTGTGTTAAAACCCAGAGTTTGTTAATCCCACCTGTGGGATGGGCTTGTTGATGTGAAAAGAAAGTCCTGAACTGGGAGGAGCTGGTGATGTAGATTTGGAGAGACACTAGAGAGAGGCGGAAGATCTTTTTGGAAGCAGCACCTCGTGGAGAGAGAGAGACTAAGAGAATTGCTGGTGGCCGCTTTGAATTGCCCTGGACTTTTGAGACCTGCCCCCTGAGCTGCCAAGGACTGAGGAGACATGGCTGTTTTGCTGGTACTTTGTCTGTCTGTTTTGATGTTATTTTGCCAGATTTGTCCACTGGTGAAAGACTGTCCTTTTGTTGAAGAAGTCCTGGAACCTGGCTGTTCGCTAAGAAGGCCTGCGACTGTCCTGCAGACAGAGAGTGAATACTGTCCACTGGTGAGGGACAGTACTGTTGTTGCAGGGGTCTGGAGACTGTCCTGCAGACAGAGTGAATACTGTCCACTGGTGAGGGACAGTGCTGTTGTTGCAGGGGTCTGGAGACTGTCCTGCAGACAGAGTGAATACTGTCCACTGGTGAGGGACAGTGCTGTTGTTGCAGGGGTCTGGGAGCCTTTCTGTTGGTTCAGAAGCCCTGAAGAAGGATTTTCTTGTTGTATGTTTACAGAAATCCTGGGAGAGGGCTTTGCTAATGTGTTCAGGGGTTCTAGGACTGTTCTACAGACAGAGGATAAATTCATGAAGGGACTGGCAATGTATCTTGTGGCTTTGCTAAGCCTTGTCTCCCCAGGAACTAAGATTGCTGAGAACTTGCCTCATGTCAAGATGAAGAAAAGACCTCCATTTGGGTATTAAGTGCTGTGTTTAAACTTGATGTAACTCTGGGGTAGATTCAATTGTGATCCAGGGGTGGGGAACTTTTGACCTTATGTTTGGAAACTAATCTCCATTTGAGAAGAGGGGCTTTGTGGTGGACTTAATTAAGGTATAGCCTAGGGGTGGAGAAGTATTTAGAACAGAGACTTTGTAATTGATTGAATGATTGGAAGATCCTGGGGTGGGGTAGTACTTGGAGATTATTTAATCACACTTAGTAAATGCTGTATTTGGAATGATGTCATGTTTTGATCTTCTCTGTTCTTGGTTTGTCACTAAATAAAATAGAGAGCACCTATGCTGGTATTTTGAACCTGGGAAGTTGCCTTTCTTTTGGCATTGCATTACATTACAGTGAGTAATTTACTATTCCTCAAAGAACTTTTTTCATGAAATTCACATTTAAAATAAACAAACTAATATGGCACACATACCAAAGGGAAACTAGTTTCTGAATTGCTATTTCTAAATTTATTATACATTTTCTTAATTTTGTCTAAAATAATTCACCATCTTTTAAATTCTTATCTAGTTAGTACAATGAGAAAGGGGTGGCATGCTCATGGAGGGGTTGGGGAAGGTGTTACACTCAGTAGGCCCTGCCTTTTGCCCATTAAAGAATAGAAAGGGACAAAACTCTTAGAACCCTGAAAAACTGAGCCTGTGAACCTGCTGTTACAACTTCTCACTAATTACTACCTGAAAATTTACCTTGTCTCTCCACATTGCAGGAGAGCACATGGAGTTCAATTATCTGCATTTTACAGATTAGGAAATTGAGGCATAGAAATGAATTAAATTCAAAAAGCATTTAAAAATTACTATGAAAAATAACAGAGTAAAAGCAGGGACTTCCTTGAGCTCTCTCCACAAATCCCTCTAGATACCTGTAAAAATGACTCTAAAAAATTCTAGAGCAGCAGAACTCACAAAATGTGAGAGTAAAAAAATTTTCAGCCCAGAGCTCTCAGCACACAGACATTAAGGGGTTCACACAATTGATCAGAAGGAGATTATAGGGACCTCCTTGCTTGCACTAAGGCAGGATTCTGTTACTTTGCCCATATTTGGATCAGAGAGGGCACAATCCTGGAAGGCAACCCTGGGGTGAGGAGGAAAATTAGCCAAGTTTGTGGCAGCAGTGGAGAGGGAACCCTCCTCACAGTTCCAGGGCAGAAAAGGGTTCTTGTGGAGAACCACATTGCAAGGACTGAAAACTTATAGTTCCCTAGAAGTATCTCTGAAAAGAGCTACTCAAAGCTGATGAAGCTTGGGATAGTGCACCCTCCACATTGGAAGAAAAGACCTACCTTATAAAAGAGTTTAAAAAGTAAAGTAATTGACTGGGAAAATGAGGAAACAGCAGAAAAAAAACACAGACTATAAATTCTTACTTTGGTGACAACGAAGATCAAAATGTACAAAGAAGACAACAAAGTCAAAGTCCCTACATCCACAGCCTCAAAGAAAAATATGAAGTGGTCTCAGGACATGGAAAGGATAAAAAAGGATTTTGAAAATCAAGCAAGAGAAGTAGAGGTAAAATTGGGAAGAAAAATGAGAATGATGCAAGAAAATTATGAAAAGTGAGTCAACAGCTTACTAAAGGAGACTCAAAAAATACTGAAGAAAACAACACCTTAAAAATAACTCAAACAAGATGGCGGAGTAGAAGCATGACCACCAAGTGGCTCCGGCTTCCACCTTCCCCAGTCAATGTAAAAAGGGTACTCTGAACAAACTTTGGAGCTGCAGAACCCCAAAAATGACACAGGGAAGCTAAACTCCCTCTGAGGACAGCCTGGCAGGCCAGCAGGAATTGGCCAGCACAGCCAGAGGGACCCCGATCAGCAGCAGCTGGGGAAATTTCAAGAATTATCAACACACAGATGCAAAGGACAAAGTGAGAGGTCAGGGCAGTATGGACTTTGGGACCCAGTTAGTGGGAGTGCATGAGCTTTTGCCCCAGGGGCAAGAAGCCACTGAGATACCCGGCACAGCCAGCCAGTGCCACATGGCAGCTTCAGCTAAAGCCTGCAGACTGTAGGGGGACCAAGCGACCAGTCTGAGGGGTATTGCTCTTTCTTTAACCTGCTTGGATCTGGATTGCAGTCTAGGGTGGAGGTCCTGGGGTGTGTGTCCAGCCTGCCAGAGCATGTGGCTCAGAGAGGGCACCCATCTACTACCTCCGGCAGTTGAGAAAACCCCAGCATTTGGGACAGAAGCTCCCCTGTCTGGTGTCAGAGTCCTACTGTGGCAAAAAGCTCAGGGGTCAAGTGACTGAGGCATAACATGACCAGGCAAAGGAAACAAAGCAGACAGAAGATTCCAACATTAGACTCCTAATTTGGGGGAAAAAAGGAGCAAAGCATGGAACAGGAGGAAGACAGTGAAGTCAGAACTCCTGCACCAAAAGCTTCAAAGGAAAATACGAGTTGGTTACAGGCCATAGAGGACATTAAGAAGTAGATAAGAGAAGTGGAGGAAAAATTGGGAAGAGAAATAAGAACGATGCAAGAAAATTATGAAATGAGAGTCAACAACCTGACTGAGGAAAATAACACATTAAAAAATAGACTACCTCAAATGGCAAAAGAGGCTCAAAGAGCCAATGAGGAGAACAATGCCTTAAAAAGCCAAATTTGC
Organism: Petaurus breviceps papuanus; assembly: GCF_028583685.1. NCBI lineage: Eukaryota > Metazoa > Chordata > Mammalia > Diprotodontia > Petauridae > Petaurus > Petaurus breviceps. Next base: position 14,575,246 of record NW_027187352.1, read on the forward strand.
CAGATGGAAAAAGAATCTCAAAAACTCAATGAGGAGAATCATTGCTTCAGAATTAGATTAGAGCAAATGGAAGCTAATGACTTTATGAAAAATCAAGGTGCTGTTAAACAGATCCAAACAAATGAAAGAATAGAAGGCAATATGAAATATTTCATGGGAAAAACCACTGACGTAGAAAATAGATCCAGGAGAGATAATTTAAAAAATTTTGGACTACCTGAAAGCCATGATCAAAGAAAGAACCTACAAATCATCCTCCAGGAAGTTCTCAAAGAAAACTGCCCTGATGTTTTAGAACCAGGGGGCAAAATAGAGGTTGAAAGAATCCACCAATCACCTCCTGAAAAAGATCCCAAAAAGAAAACTCCTAGGAATATTATAGGCAGGTTCTGGAATTCCCAGATTAAGGAGAGAATATTACAAGCAGCCAGGAAGAAACAATTTGAATATTGTGGAAACACAATCAGGATAACACAGGTTCTGGCAGCTCCTACACTGAGGGATTGAAGGGCTTGGAATATGATATTCTGGAGGGCAAAGGAGCTGGGATTAAAACCAAGAATCACCTACCCAGCAAAACTGAGTATCATGTTTCAGGGGAAAGTATGGTCATTCAGTGGAATGGAGGATTTTCAAGCATTCTTGATGAAAAAACCAGAGTTGAATAGAAAATTTGACAATCAGAAACAAGAATATTTATTATTCTCATGCAAGAGAAGCATGAGAAGGTAAACAGGAAAAGAAATCATAAGGAATTTATCAAAGTTGAACTATTAGCATTCTTACATGGAAAAACAATAATTGTAGGTGATGAAACTTTTGTCAGTATGAAAATAGTTGAAGGGAATATACACACACACATATATATGTATATATGTCTATATATGAGGGTATATGGGAATATGAATACTTATGTGAATGTGTGTATATATGTTTACAGTTATACATAGAGAGAGGGCACAGGACCAATTTAACAGGAAGGGATGATACTTAAAAGGTCAAATTAAGAGTGAGAAAGGAATATAATGAGAGGAGATGGGGAGAGACAAAATGGGGTAAACTATCTCATAAAGAAGAGGCAAGGGAAAATGGTTACAATGGAGGGGAAGAACAGGAAGGAAAAAGGGAATGGGTCAATCTTATTGTTATTGAATTTGGCTTGGGGAGGGAATGAATTACACACTAAATAGGGTATCTCACCCTACAGGAGAGTAGGGGGGAAGGGGATGAGAAGGGAAATGATGGAAGGGAGGGAAGGCTGGGGTGGAGGGAAGTTGGAAGCATCCACTTTTGAAAAGGGACGGGATCAAAGTAGAGAACAGAACAATTGGGAGGTAGGATAGGAGGGAGGGAAATATAGTCAGTCTTTTACAATATATCTACTATGTTATTCTTTTGCATTAGCTACACGTGTACAACCTATACTGAACTGCTTATCTTCTTAGTAAGGGTGGCTGACAAGGGAGGAAGAGAATGAATCTGGAATTCAAAGTTTTAAAATCAAATGTTTATATATATATATATATATATATATATATATATATATATATA
>NW_027187352.1:14576806-14642472 GCF_028583685.1 Petaurus breviceps papuanus
TATATATATATATATATATATATATATATATATATATATATACACACACACACACGTAATATATATACACACACACACATAAATATATACATATACAAATAAATATATACATGTAAAATAGTATTAATAATAGTATATATAGTAAAATAGCATTGATAATAGCATATGTATACCTATATAAACTATTATTAATATTCTTTTACATGTAATTGGTAAATAAGATATATAGGCACGGGGGCATCCACCATGCCCTACTGCAAAAGTTGAAAGGGGTATGGGAGAAAATATGGGAGAGAGCAGATTGGAGGAGGGGATATCCTGTGGGACTGCTATTTGGGGGCAGTGTGTAGGGGATAGAAACGGGGAGAAAATTTGTAACTCAAAATCTGGAGGAAATGAATGATGTAAATCATAAGTTAATTTAAAAAAATAACTCAAGTGGAAAGTGAGATACAAAAGCTCACTGAAGAGAATAATTTCCTAAAAATTAGAATGGAGCTGGGGGCAGAGCCAAGATGGCAGAGTAAAAGCAGAAACTTGCTTGAGCTCCCATTCCAACCATTTCCAATACCCATAAAATCTGACTCTAAACAAATTTTAGAGCTACAGAACCCACAAAGTGACAGAGAGAAACAAATATCCCATTGAAGGCAACCTGGCAGGATTATAGGAATGGTCTATCGCACCAGGGTGGGAGCGAAGCACAGTCCTGCATGAGACACACAGGCCAAGACCCAGGGTGGCCTTGAGCCATGGCATAGATTGGCAAGAGCAGACTTTAGGAGAATGAATCACTGGCAATTTCCAAACTTCTCAACCCATAAACACCAAAGAGAAAGTAAAAGGTCAGTGGGGAACTCTGATGATCCCTGGGGCAGTGGAGGTGATGGGCTGCTGGAACTGCCGCTGCTGCTTCTGGCTTCTGGCCTACAGATGATAGGGGGGCTAAGTGACTGTCCAGAGGTCATTCACAGGAATCTCTCTCTTGGCACTGAGGCAGAATTCTCTTGTTTTGTCCTGCTTAGATCTGGGTCAAAGTATTGATTGATGGTCCTGGGTTGAGGATTGATGGTGTAGCACAGCTTGTTGAGGCTGTGGAGAGAAAATCCTCCTCGTAGGTCTGAGGCAGGTGCCTGGAAAAATCGCTGACAACAGCTTTGCAAAACCCCAGAAATTTGGGACACAGCACTCTTCACTCGAAGCAGAGTTCTACCATGGAAAAAAAACCTCAAAAGTCAAGTAACTGGCTGGCAAGAGGAGCAAACAGAGAAAGCATAATCAGACTATAGGATTCTTTTTTGGGACCAAGCTAATCAAAACATAGAACCAGAAGAAGACAACAAAGTAAAAATTTCTCCATCAAAAGCCTCCAAGAAAAATATGGATTGGTTGCAGGCTGTGGATGAGCTTAAGAAGGATTTTGAAAATCAAGTAAGAGAAGTAGAGGAAAAACTGGGAAGAGGAATCAGAAAGAGGCAAGAAAATCATGAAAAATGAGACAACAGCCTGACAGAAGAAAATAATACCTAAAAATAGACTAACTCAAATGGCAAAAGAGGCTCAAAAAGCCAATGAGGAGAAGAATGTCTTTAAAATGCTGAACTTGCCAGATGGAAAAGAAATTTCAAAAACTCACTGAAGAGAATAATCTCTACATAATTATATTGGAGCAAATGGAAGCTAATGACTTTTTTTTTACCTCTTTATAATGCATATACATATATATGTATATACACACACCTTATATATAGACAGATTCTCTCTATGTATATATATTTATATGCATATATATATATATATATATATATATATATATATAACATGTGTGTATAGACAAAGGCCACAGGGTGCCTTGAATATGAAGGCATAATATCTAAAAAATAAAGTTAAATGGTGAGAGAGGAATGTACTGAGAGAAGGAGAAATGGAGAGGTAGAATGTGATGAATTATCTTACATAAAAAAAATGTAAGAAATGCGTTTACAGTGGAGGGGAAGAGGAGAGAGGTGAGAGAGAATGAGTGAATCTTACTTTTGTTGGAAAAGGCCTAAGGAGGGAATAATATACACACTGAATTGGTTATAGAAATCCATATTTCCCTACAAGAAAGTACGAGGGAAGGGCATGGGGGGGTAATAGGAGAGAGGGCAGACTGGGGGGGGGTAATCAGAAGCAAACACTTTTGAGAAGGGACAGGGTGAAAGGAGAGAATAGAATAAATGGGGGGTGGGATAGGATGGAGGGAAATATAGTTAGTCTTTTGCAACTTGACTATTATGGATGTCTTTTGCATGACTACACCTGTACAACCTATATTGAATTACTTGCACTCTCAATAAAGGTAGGTGGGGAGCAAGGAAGGGAGAGAATTTGGAACTCAAAGTTTTAAAAATGAATGTTAAAATTGTTTTTACATCCAACGGGGAAATAAGATCAACAGGCATCTGGGTATAGAAATATAGGTCACCCTATAGGAAAATAAAAGGGAAAGGGGATGAGAGAAGGGTGGGATGAAAGAAGGGAGGAAAGTTTGGGGGAAGGGGTAATCAGAATGTACACCATCATGGGGTGGAGGAAGGGTGGAGATGTGGTGAAAATTTTGAACTCAAAATCTTGTGGAAAAGAATGTTGAAAACTAAAATAAATAAATTGAAATATGAAAAAATTAAAATAATAAGAATTTACTATGTTATTTGCAAGGCTCTATGTTTGGTACTGTGGAGATTAGTTGGATATGATAATGGCATATATCTAGCCAATTAAAAATTAAAATCCAATATGGAAGAATGAAATGTACCCATAAATTTATGCTACAAGGATAAATGTAAACGTGGAAAGAAGATATCTAGAAGAAGTGATATTGAAAAGTTAAGTACAAATCACTTTCAACTGATTAGTAAAGAAAGGCTTCCTAGATAAGGGAAGTCATTGAATCTGACTTCTTCATTCAGAGTGATGGAAATACTTTCCACCATAAAGGACTTGGCTACCTTGGGAAGTAACAAGTTCCCCATGATTAGAGGTCTATAAGGAGATGTTGGAGAGTCATTTGCTGAGAAGTCATAGGTGAGATTTATGCTTTCATTATCAATTGGACTGTTAGCATTGAAGTCCCTTCTATATGTGAGATTTTATGATTCAGGGGCACAGAGGAGATGTACAAGGAAGGTGTCATTGACAAACATTGATGAGACCTATGCATTTGAAAACTTGCTTTGTCACTGGTGCACAGAATAGATTGGTAAGTGGGCTATACTTTTACCAAGAAGTTTTCTTTGATCCTGTCTTGGTCTCTTGGCACAGTACACTAGGAAAAACAATGATTCTGAGTAAGAGAGCCTAGATTCATATCTTCAAATAATTTTTTACTTTGCAGAAGTCACATCATCCATGGCCTCAGTTTCCTCAGCTCTAAAAGGGTTAGACTTTATAGCCTCTGAGGTGATGATGAGCTTTCTATATCTAATAAAGGATACTTAAGCCTTTTATGTCATGAATCCCTTTTCAGAATAATATTTTAAGATGCATTTTAAAATAACATAGGCTTGCAAAGGATACCAGTTATGTTGAAATATAGTCACCAAAATTTTTTAAAATAAATTCATGGAACCCAGCTAAAGAATCTGTGCTCTAGATCTGTGATAATTTTTGCATTCTGCACATTTTTCCTTTCATCATATTTATGTACAATTCTAATGTCCTTTCTCACAAGATTATAAACTTCTTAAGGGCAGAGACTTTATCACTTTTATGCATTGTATCCACAGGACTCCAAGCACAATTTTTTTTTCATTGTTTAGTCATTCAGTAATATCTGACTCTTTGTAACCCCATTTGGGGTTTTCTTGGCACAGATATAGGAGTGGTTTGCCATTTCCTTCTCCAGTTCATTTGACAAACTGAGGCAAATTTAAATGACTTGCCCAAGGTCACACAGCTAGTAAGCATTTGAGATCAGATTTTAACTCGGGTCCTCATGACTGCAGGCTCGGTACTCAATCCACTATAATACCTACCTGCCCCCTGAACAGAATAAACAGCAAATAAATACCTGTTGAATGCAACTGAATTTATGCCAGACATTTTTAGAATATTCCTCTTTTCATATACTATATGCAAACAATATGTGATTCAATTATTTTGCCACTCATTTAAGACATTCTACACGTTTGTGAATATAAATAAATCCAAGTGCTCATCAGTGACAATATTGCATGAGGTTCACGCCACCATGTCAAAATGAAAGTTTATTATTATCGTTATTATTCAGCAGTTCAACAGTCTTCTGCATTGACTATGACACAGAAGCCTGGATTAAAATGAAAACAAGTAAACATCACTTGTGATGGCTTACACTGACAATCAAGATAGAAAACAACAATGAAAAATGTTACTCCACTTGAAAGCAAATCCTGGTGTCTACTATGCAAGATTGGGTAAAATAAGAGGGCTGCTGTGGAATGAGTCCTTTCCTGCTTTGGTTGGTAGGTGCGTATTCCTAAGTGAGTTTTCTGTCCCTATTTTATGATTCAGATTTAGAAGTATAATAGAACTTCGCAATTAGGGCTTCATTTTAAATGAAAAAAAGGAGGTTAAATGACTTGCCCAAAGTCATAACACTTAAAAGTCACTAAGCTGGCATTCTGACCCAGCTCTCCTAACTTTCTATAATAAATTCCTCCCCATTACATCAGTCCCACTCACCTCTATTTCCCTCTCTCCCCCTCCCTACAAGTTCTCTCCCCTTTTCCCATCTTTCTCCCTCTTCTTTTTCTTTCTTTCTCCTTTCCTATGTTCCCCTACATTCCCTTGCTATCCCTTGCCCTGAGCTGAAAGCTCTTCATATCCTTAGATAACAAATACTTCTCTAGAAATATTTTCTTCTTTGTAAAAATAAAAAGATGTGGGCAAAGAGAATAAGGAAGATAAGGTGACAAGAACAGCTCTCCAAAATTTACTCTATAATGCACCATTTTCCCCAGACTAGTTACAGTTTCACAGAGTAGCCTAACTAGTTCGTGGCCACCATTCTTCTAGAAGGTCTATAAAAAGGAGTTGACAAGCATCAACTTTGGTTCAGAATCATGGAAGTACTTTCCTTACCCTCCCTTTGAAAGACAGGATATATTTCTATGTAAATGGCAAGCTAATAATGATTCTGCATAGTGTATATTAAGTGCCTAATGAGTTTGGAAAGGGTATTATCACTGCTGACTGGATCAGTCTAGGAATACTGTTCAGAGGACCTAAGACTCAAGAATGGGATAATGGGTGGGTAAAGTATTTCACCCAGCTATAATGTTAATGGAATCTAAAGATATTCCATGCCCCTTTGTATTGGCAAGTAAGCAGGGACATAGCACCTTGTTTCAAGTTAACACCTGGTTTGAGCTATTTAATTAACATGGTAGTTAACACCTTGGGATGAAGTTGGTGATGTAGCAGGAAGGGGCAGAATGGGGAGGAGCTATACTGTATATAAGGAAGAGCACCAGCAGGATAGTCAGAATTTCTCTCAGTGAGCATCTGGGGGCTGCAACTTCTGCTGAGACCTTTCTTCTAGAAACTTCTGCTGAGACCTTTCCTTTTAGAATTTCTGCTAAGAACTTCCAAGAACCAGACTGAGGAGCTACCGTGAATGAAAGAGTAGGATCCCTGCTTGAGGGAGCCTGTTCTGTTGGGAAGGCTTGGGAATGTTAGTGTTCACTGCATTAACCATGTGTATCAACTTGGTGGCGACTGTAATGACTTTGGATTTCTGGTTCTGGGACTCAATTTTCTGGTATTTGAAAAAAAGGCTTTGGTTCTGCCCTCTATGTGGAGAGTCTGCTACATTTTGTGATTCACAACTATACCAGCATATTAATAAACACTGCAGGTGTTGTGAATATTGCATTATTGTTACAATAGCTGCAATGGGAAGGGCAGTTTGAAAAATAAGAAACAATTTAATAGGTTGTCATAGGGGAGTATGCCATGGGAAATAACAGGGAGAAGGGAAAGTGAAGTCTAAATTGAGTAACCTGTTCTCAAATTCAGAACTTCATAGTTTGAACTTTAGCTTATGGGCAATAGGAAACAATTGAAAGCTTAAAGGCAGATAGTAAAAGACAGCATGTGAAAAGCAGTCTTTTAGGAAGATTAGTCTGCAAGAAACAGGTTGAATATATTGATAGGAGAAAGGGAGAAGGAATAAGCATTTATTAAGAATTTACTATGTGCCAGGTACTGTACTAAATCCTTTAAAGATATGGCAGAAGAATATTAAGATCCTACAGTCTGAAGAAGGTAAAGACTTGGACAAGTATAGTAGAAGTAGAAAGGGAAAAGAAAAGATGGATGGGGAAGAGACAATAAACCTTCAATTTAACAAGCATTTATTAAGTCGCTCTTATAGGTAAAGCAATGTGTCAGATGCTTTCATATTGTTATTGTTTGGCCTTCATTTCAAAGAGGACCAATGACATCATGGATGATGTCTTGACTCTCATGTGAATTGGGTTTAAGTGAGGCAGTTATGCAAAATCATCAGCCTCCCTCTTTCTTCTAGAATCATTGAAGTCCAATAGCACCACAAAAGTAAAAATGACTTGGGTGCAGTGAATGACCTTGGTATCTTCAACGTCTGACCAATCTCTAAGCACTCCACAATACCTGCTTCACTCACCTTCAGTCACCAGATTGTTCTCATCAGTCCATTCTACCAGGGAAGCAAGGAAGTCTTCCCAAGTTTGGAGCAGATATGCCCCTTACTCATGGATGGGTTTGAGGCCTGTCAGTTATTCTCCACCTGATTTAGCCTATGTGCTAAGATGATTTTACTAGGAGGTCGTCCCCCAGAGCCAGAGGTGAGAGTTGGGTGAAGGTAGACACCAAGAGCGGATGAGAAGTCCTGTAAAGGTCTTTGTGGCCCTCACAGCAGAGGTTCTAGTACTCCCTGAATACCTCCATAACCTTATGGGGAGAAGTACACTATATACAAACAACTGCAAGGAAGTATAAAATCGGTGCCCTGATTTGAATCCTAACTCTTCCACTTATCATTGTGTGGCCTTGAACAATACGCTTAACCTCTCAGGCCTCTGTTTCCTCATCTGTAAAATAAGAAGTCTGGATTAGATAGTCTCTTTAGATCACCATTAGCATAATAGAAAATATGATAACTTTTAAAAAATGATAGGAAAATGTGAGAAGGATCATAGGCAGGAAGCAATGGGACAAAGGAGAGGGAGGCAATGAAAATTCATAGGCAATTATGACAAACTCTAAGGTGGGGCTAAAAGATATGGGATTAAAAGCTCAGTTGGAGGAATTAAACTTAGATGAAAAATATATAGACACAAATGTAGGTATGGGCATAATTTTGTAGTGACTGGAAGGAAGGAGGGAAGGATGGGTGAAGTAAGAGGAAATTTTATGGTGAAGAAGTTGTGACCAGACTTGGAGTCAGGGATACCTGAATCCAATATCCTGCCCCCTTAAAAACTTACTATCTGAGTAACCTGAACAAGTCAATTAACTTTGTGTAGCCTCATTTTCTGATTTGATCATACCAGTCTAGTCTCACAGGGTTGTTTTTAGCATCAAATAAGATATTGTATGTAAAGCAATTTTTGTATGTTAAAATACTATATACATTTTAGCCACAATTTTTATATGATTCCAAAATTAAACCAATAATTTACAACTTCTGGACTGTGAGTCCCTGGGAGGAGAGAAGGGTATACACATTCCACAAATAACAATCTGGACCCAGGGCATTTCAATTTTTATTTAGCTTCCATAAAGTTTGCTATCTATTCTAATAACAAACTTTGTGTCCATGTTTAAGAACTAAATGACCTCCAATAATACATTTAGACCAGGGGCGGCCAGTTGGCTCAGCGAGTAAGAGCACCGGCTCCAGTGTTGGGATGACCTGGAGATCGAATCCCGGGCTCAGACACTCAGCACCACACCCAGAAATAATAACTGGCCGTGTAACCTTGAGCAAGTTACTTAACCCCGATTGCTTAAAATAATAATAGTAATAATAATAATAATACATTTAGACCTTCCTTGTCTAAATGTATTATTGTATGCTACTAGAACTCCATTTGTACTTAACAGAATGAAAAAAATTCATATACAAGGACTTGGCTGACATCTAAATACACATTCTTACATGTTTCTTTTTTTTCATTCTCCAGATCATTTTATTTATTTTTTTCCATTTTTTATTAATTTGTTTGTTTACTTTTAGTTTACAGGATTCAATTCCACAATTCCTTGAGTTTCACACTTTGTCCCCCTCCTTCCCCTCCCCACCATGGCAGCATATAGTAGAGTATAGGATCTTTAAATACTTTCACATTATACATTAGTCAGGTTATAAAGGTGTATTGCATCAGATGGAATGAAAAATGGTAAAGAGGACATAAAACCAAACAAGAAAAGGAAAAAGATCAGCTATTTTGCTTCCATCTGGATATAAACTCAGTTCTTTCTAGTTCTTTCTCTGGATGCACACATTTCTCTCTATCATGAGTCTTTTGGGATTGACATAACACTGCATTGCTCAGAAGAGTCCAGTCTATTAAAGCTGGTCATCACACATACGTTGTGTCTGTAATTGTGTACAAATTTCTCCTGGTTCTACTCTTCTCACTCAGCAGCAGCTCGTATAAGCCTCTCCAGGTAAACATGAAGACCATCTGCTCCTCGTTTCTTATAGCACAATAGTATTCCATAACATGCATATACCACAACTTGTTCAGCCATTCCTCAATTGATGGGCACCCCCTTAATTTCCAATTCTTTGCAACCACAAAAAGAGCTGCTATAAACATTTTTGTACATATGGGTCTTCCTCCCACTTCTATGATCTCTTTGGGATAGGACTCTAGGAGTGGTATTGCTGGGTCAAAGGATATGAAAGTATTTATAGCCCTTTGGGCATAATTCCAGATTGCTGTCCAGAAAGCTGGATCAGTTAAATCCACCAGCAATGCATTAGTGTTCTAATTTGCCCACATCCTCTCCAGTATTTGTCATTTTCCTGTTTTGTCATCTTAGCCAATCTGACTGGTGACATGTGGTACATCAGAGTTGTTTTGATTTGCATTTCTCTAATCAATAGTGATTTAGAGAATTTCTTCATGTGCTTATAGATATCTTTAATTTCTTTCTCTGAAAATTGCCTGTTCATAACCTTTGACCACTTATCAATTGGGGAATGACTTGTATTCTTATAAATTTGACTCAATTCTCTGTATATTTTAGAAATTAGTCCTTTGTCAGAAACATAGGTTGTAAAGATTCTTGCCTAATTTCACCCCTCCCTCTTAATCTTGGTTACATTGGCTTTGTTTGTACAAAAGCTTTTCAATTTCATGTAGTCAAAATTATCCATTTTACATTTTATAATGTTCTCTAATTCTTGTTTAGTCATAAAGTCTTTCCCTCGCCACAAGTCTGATAGGTAAACTATTCCTTGTTTTAGGAGACTGCTTACATTATCAACCTTTATACCTAGATCATGCACCCATTTAGATTTGATTTTGGCATATGGTGTTAGATAATGGTCTGTGCCCAGTTTCTGCCGTACTATATTCCAGTTTTCCCAACACTTTTTGTCAAATAGTGAGTTCTTATCCCCAAAACTCAGTCTTGGGGTTTATCAAACAATAGATTACTATAGTCATTGACTTCTGAATCTCGTGTGCCTAATCTATTCCATCGATCCACTCCTCTATTCCTCAGCCAGTACCAAGTACTTTTGATGACTGCTGCTTTATAATACAGATTGAAATCTTGTATAGCTAGTCCACCTTGCCTAGCATTTCTTTTCATTAATTCCCTTGATATTCTGGACTGTTTATTCTTCCAAATGAATTTTGTTACTATTATTTCTAGCTCTATAAAGTAGTTTTTTGGTAAATTAATTGGTATGGCACTAAATATATAATTTAATTTAGGTAAAATTGTCATTTTTATTATATTAGCTAGACCCAGCCATGAGCAATTGATATTTTTCCAATTAGTTAGATCTGACTTTATTTGTGTGAAAAGTGTTTTGTAGTTGTGGTCATATGGGTCCTGGGTCTGTTTTGGCAGGCAGATTCCCAAATATTTTATAATGTCTGCACTAACTTTAAATGGGATTTCTCTTTCTATCCCTTGCTGTTGAATTTCATTGGAAATATATAGGAATACCGAGGATTTATGTGGGTTTGTTTTATATCCTGCAACTTTGCCAAATTTATTTATTGTCTCAAGTAGTTTTTTACTTGATTCTCTAGGATTCTCTAAGTATATCATCATATCATCTGCAAAGAGTGATAGCTTGGTCTCTTCTTTGCCTAATTTGATTCCTTTGATTTCTTTTTCTTCTCTAATTGCTACTGCTAACATTTCTAGGACCAGATTGAATAAGAGGGGTGATAGTGGACATCCTTGTTTCACTGCTGATCTTATGGGAAATGCTTCTAGCTTCTCCCCATTACATATAGTACTTGCTGATGGCTGTCAATAGGCGCTACCTATTATATTAAGGAAGGCTCCATTTATTCCTATACTTTTTAATGTTTTTAATAGGAATGGATGTTGTATTTTGTCAAAACGTTTTCTGCATCTATTGAGATGATCATGTGGTTTCTGCTAGTTTTATTGTTGATAGGATCAATTATACTGATGGTTTTCCTAAAATTAAACCATCCTTGCATTCCTGGAATAAATCCTACCTGATCAAAATGTATTATTCTTGAGATAAGTTGCTGTAGTCTTTTTGCTAATATTTTATTTAAGATTTTTGCCTCTATATTCATGAGGGAGATTGGTCTATAGTTTTCTTTCTCTGTTTTATCTCTTCCTGATTTAGGTATCAGTACCATATTTGTGTCATAAAAAGAATTTGGTAGGACTCCTTCACTAATTTTCCCAAAAAGTTTCTAGAGTATTGGAATCCATTGTTCTTTAAATGTTTGATAGAATTCACTAGTAAATCTATCTGGCCCTGGAGATTTTTTCTTAGGGAGTTGACTGATGGCTTGTTCAATTTCCTTTTCTGAGATGGGGTTATGTAAGTAATTTACTTCCTCTTCAATTAATCTGGGCAACTTGTATTTTTGTAAATATTCATCCATTTCCCTAAGATTGTCAAATTTATGTGCTTACAATTGGAAAAAATAATTCCTATTCATGGTTTTGATTTCCTCTTCATTGGAGGTAGATTCACCCTTTTCATTTTTGATACTCATAATTTGGTTTTCTTCTTTCTTTTTTTTATCATAGTGACTAAAGGTCTATCAATTTTGTTGGTTTTTTAATAAAACCAGCTCTTAGTTGTATTTATTAACTCAATAGTTTTCTTAATTTCAATTTTATTAATCTCTCCTTTGGTTTTCAATATTTCTAATTTAGTATTTAGTTGGGGATTTTAAATTTGTTCTTTTCCTAGGTTTTTCAATTGTATGCCCAATTCGTTGACCTCCCTTTTCTCTAATTTAATCATGTATGCACTCAGGGATATAAAACTTACCCTAAGAACTGCCTTTAATGCATCCCAGAAATTTTGGTATGTTGTCTCATTATTATCATTCTCTTGAATGAAATTACTGATTGTTTATTTCTTGTTTGACCCACTCATTCTTTAGGATTAAATTGTTTAATTTCCAATTAGTTTTTAGTCTGTCTTTCCATGGCCCTTTATTGCATATAATTTTTATTGCATCATGATCTGAAAAGGATGCATTTAATATTTCTGGCTTACTGCATAGAATTGTGAGGTTTTGTGCCCTAGAATGTGGTCAATTTTTGAGTATGTGCCATGAACCGCTGAGAAGAAAGTATACTCCTTCTTATCCCCATTCAGTTTTATTCAGAGATCTGTCATACCTATCCTCTCTAAAATCCTGTTCACCTCCTTAACTTCTTTCTTGTTTATTTTGAGGTTAGATTTATCAAGTTCAGAGAGGGGGAGATTAAGGTCTCCCACTAGTATAGTTTTGCTTTCTATTTCTTTCTCTAATTCCTTTACCTTCTCCTCTAGGCATTTGGATGCTATATCACTTAGTGCATATATATTAAGTAATAATATTGCTTCATTCTCGATGGTGCCTTTTAACAGGATATAGTTTCCTTCCTTATCTCTTTTAATTAGGTCAATTTTTGCTTTTGCTTTATCTGAGATAAGTATTGCTACCCCTGCTTTTTTTTTTTTACTTTAGCTGAGGCATGATATATTTTACTCCAGCCTTTTACCTTTACCCTGTTTGTATCCCTCTGTTTCAGAGGTGTTTCTTGTAAACAACATATTGTAGGATTATGATTTCTAATCCATTCTGCTATCCATCTCCGTTTTATGGGAGAGTTCATTCCATTCACATTTATAGTTATGATTGTTATCTGTTTCTTTCCCTCCATCCTATGCCCACCCCTGTTAATGCTCATATTTTACCCCCTTCTCACTTCCCCCCTTAATAATTTTTCTTTTGACCACTGCCTCCTTCACTATTCCCTTATCAGCCCCCCTACCTTTCCCCCCCTTTCCCCTTACTTCTTCCCTCCCTACTAACCATCACCCCACTTTAGTAGCCCTCTCCCCTTCCTACTGCCTGTAGGATATTTTTATAATTAATGAAGTATGTTATTTCTTCTTCACACTAAGAGTGACAGAAAAAAATCTCATGTAAAGCTCCTCTCCCTCCCCTCTTTCCCTCTAAAATGATACTTTTTGCATTTCTTCTCCATAGAGTCCTATGCTTAACTGGTTGTTATTCCCTCCTTGCACCAGAACCAATGAGGGAAAAGCTCATATGATTCTCATCTCCCTCCCTTCTTTTCCTCTGCTATACTGTTTTTATGCCTCTTTGTGTGGCATAATTTACCCTTTTCCACTTCATTCACTCCCTTTCTTCCATTGCATACCCTCTACTTGTCTATAACCAGTTTGCTCTTATAAAATAGCAGGGTGTGTGTGTGTGTGTGTGTGTGTGTTTTCCTTGTTTACCTTTCTACATCACTGTTGCATCTTGTAATTGGAGGTTGAATTTTCCATTGAGTTCTGGCTTTTTTATTAGGAAGGTCTGGAACTTTGTTATATCATTGAATGACCCTTTGACTGGAAGAATATGCTCAGTCTCGCTGGGTATGTGATCCTTGGTTGTAACCCGAGTTCTTTTGCCTTCTGGAAAATTGTATTCCACTACCTCCAATCTTTCAGTGTAGAGACTGCCAAATCCTGTTGGATCCTCACTGTGGACCCTCGATATTTGAACTGCTTCTTTCTGGCTGCTTGAAGTATTTTCTCTTTTATCTGGTAGTTTTGGAGTTTGGCCACAACATTTCGAGGACTTTTCAGTTTGGGATCTCTTTCAGCAGGTGCCCTCTGGATTCTCTTGATTTCTATTTTACCCTCAGGTTCTAGTATCTCAGGGCAGTTTTCCTTAATGTGCTCTTGGAGAATGATGTCCAGGCTCATTTTTTCATCATGATTGTTAGGTAGGCCTATGATTCTCAGATTATCTCTCCTGGATCTGTTTTCCAGGTCAGTTATTTTTCCTTTGAGGTATTTTACTTCTTTTTTCTAGTTTTTCATTCTTGATGTTTTGTTTGACTAATTCTTGGTTCCTCATAGAGTTATTTGTTTCAATTTGGTTGATTCTAGTATTTAGCAAAGCATTTTCCTCGGTTAATTTATGGAGCTCCTTTTCCATATCATACACTTTTCTTTTTAGAAAGATGTTTTCTTCATTATAATGTTTTTTCTAATTCTGCTATTTTGGTTTTGAGAGAATTATTCATTTTGTCTTCTATCTCTCTCATTCAGTTTTCAAAGTTCCTTTTGATCTCTTCTAGGAGAGCTTTCTGTGCTTGGGACCCATTCCTTGTTGATGTTTCAGCTGTGGGTATGGAGTCCACATTGTTTCCCTCTGAGTCTGTTTCCTCCCTCTGAGGATAGTAGGCCTCCAGATTCTTTGTCTTTGTAGTCTGCTTTCTACCCATTTTGAGGCAGGGCCCTAGCCATGCCCTTCCTCTAGGGATCCCAAGTCTTTACTGTAGAGGGTTTTGCCCTGGGGCAAGAGTTACTATGTTTTCGGGGTCAGGGAAGGGGGTGGTTGGAGCAGGTGCAGTTCACTCTGTCATCCTGGTTTTTTGAGGTCCTGATAGGGACTTTTTTTAAAATTAATTTCTGGGCTATGAAGTGGTAGCCCCAGGAGTATTTGCTGTCTGAGACAGGGGCCCCTGTATTTGGTTCTTACCTTATTTTTTTTTCCAGTCCCAGCCCTTTGGTGATAGGCCTGGTAGTGGCCCTTGTAGTTGGTGGGACAACTTGCCCTCCAAGTTGATCAGGCCCTTTCCGGGCCTGCCTCTACTGGCCACGCCTTCTGCGCCTGCCTCTGCTGGCCACATGTACCTTCTAAGTATATAGAATTGTCTGATAAGGCTATGAAGTACATAATGCCTTTTTCCACAAAATGTTTTGCAAAATCAGACTTTCTGCTCTGGTTGCATTAAAATCTAAATGCTCAAACAAGCTGCATGTGGAACTATATGTAAGGTCAGAAATATCATTCTAACTAGACTTTCAATCTTAGAAATCTGCCAGATAGTACCAGTCATCACTTTAGATGACTCAGTATAATAAATAAGTCAGTATTCCCTAGGTAGAGTTTGAATACATTCTGCCTCACACTGATATCTTTTACTCCTTTTCAAATGAATGTCAATGTTGGGATTAGAACACAAATTCATTTACAAGTATAACTGAATTTATGCTGTATCTTTTGTCATCTTGCATTCTATAGAAGTGATTATCTGATGTAATACATGGAATGCTAGGTCTTGATTCTGGAAGACCTGGGTTGAAACCTTGGCTTATAAATTTATTAGCTGTCTGACCCTTGACAAGTCACTTAACCACTCTGTGACTGATCAGTCATCAGGATTTATCAGCTAGGTCATAGACAGGTTATGATCTGCCTTGGAGAAAGTTCCCATGCAGGGAATTGCACAAGATGATAAATAATGCATTTAATGGGTTGGGTGTTTTTTGGTCAATCTGAAGTGCCCACCAGAAATTATACACCAAAGCCCCCTAAACCTGCTAGAAGGGGACCCCTACCAGGGTCCCTGGATATCACCTAATAGACCACAATAGTGAAGGAACGTTTCACCTGTGTTGCTAGAAACATACCCCAGATACAAGTCTGTTCTTGTTAGCCCAGATAAAAGTCTGTTCTTGTTAGGTACCCAAGAATTTACTAGAAATGTCACCCCCCCGCCCCGCTTGGAACCACATTTTGTTGATTAGCAACATCTAGTTCTATAAAAATGCACCTTTCAGAAGACTCAGTGCTGTTTTCCTTATTAGGGAGGCAGTCACCTTGGTTAATAAACACTCCTATCAAATTATAATTGGCTTTGCTGTCATGTCCATTTCATTTGTCCATTTCAAATCAATGGAAACAAATAATTAATGAATGAATAAAAATATTAAACACAAGTAGTAATACTAACAGTCCAACTATTATGATGAACTTAAACCCCCCCTGTAGGAGACTATTCCTCTGTGTACTAATATCTTCCTCTTTCAAATTGCCTTCATGAATTCTGTACATATGTGTGTATGCATGTATGTATGTATATATATATGTGTATATATATATATATATATAGTACATAAGTAACTACCTACATGGTTTCTCTCCCATTTGAATATATGCATGCTACTTGAGAGCAAGTATTGTCTTTTGCCTTTTTCCTGTGCTTAGCACCATGATGGTACATAGCAAGCTTTAAATAATTATTGACTGATAGTGAAATATTTTGATGTTAGAAAAGGCTCTTATTAATTATTCAACAATCATTTATTAAATGCCCACTACGTGCTAGACATTGTGCTAGGTTGACACTGGGAATAATCTACTAGGGAAAACAACAGGTAAGCAGTTAAGTCAATAGAACATATCTGATTATACTAAAGCAAGTTGAGATCCATTAAAATACATTATTTCTTTATTCAGAGTTGTGTGCTGGAGACAGTTTCTCTGGGTACACTGATCCTGTGCCCATAGTAAATTAGTTGGCTAAGCCTTTGATTTTTTTCTCAAACTCTACCCACCACCATTGTCAAACTATTTGGCTTCAGTGACTAGCTGTTTAATGAAATTGTTCAGTTCACTTGATTAAAATGCACATTCACAGAGGGGAGAAAGCAGAACCAGGAACGATACATACAATGACTACAATTGTATAAATGCAAACAATTCCAAATGACTTCTGACTTAAGATTAAATGCAGCAACCAGTCTTGATCCTGGGAAAATAGCTGATGAAACACAGAGAAGGGAAGAAGAGGGTGGTAATAATGCTTGAGGAATGTTCCATTAGCTATAAGGCCCAGCTATTGTGTTGGTCAGTTTTGCTTAACTTTTTTTTCATAATTACAAAGGAGAGTATTATGGAAGAGTAAAATGGAAACTGATTCTGAATTTAAAAAATAAAAGATTTCAATACAACTTTGTTTTAAATTTATATCTCAAATGTCAAATAATTTTCAGCACCAATTTTGTTTCAGAGTCACCTTAAATCTTTTCTTCCCATGTTATTTAGTTGTTTCAATCATATCCAAACCTTTGTGACCCCATTTGGAGTTTTCTTGACAAAGATACTGGAGTGTTTTGCCATTTCCTTCTCCAATAGATCCAGTAGGTCCATTTTTTTCAGGTAATCAGAGGTTGTGACTTGCCTAGTCCCACAGTTAGGCAGTGACTGAGATAGGATTTGATTCTGATCTTCCTTACTCCAGGCCCAGTGCCCTATCTACTGAGCTACTAGCTGTCTTCTTTAGACATTCCCCTCACATAGGCATTTATAAATAATTATAACTACCTTTTCTATGGGACATCTACATGATACAGTGGATATAGCATTGGTCTTAGAATCAGGAAGACCTGAGTTTGAATGTGACCTCAGAAACTTACTGGCTATGTGTAATGACAAGCAATGAAATAGTTAACACCTTGTTTCAGCTATTTAATTCTTTAGCACTTTGCTTCAGTTCAAGTTTCTTGCCAATGATTATACCAAGTTTTTTGTTAAGAAACAGAATTTGTGAACCCCTGTTGTAAAGAAGAGGAACAGGGAGGAACTTAATGACCATAAATAAGGAGAAGCCCAGGCTGAGAGAGAGCAAAACTAGGAGGAAGCATGACTGTGGTACCAGTACTTTGTCTGTCTGTTTTGATGTTACTTTGTCAAATTTGTCTGCTGATAGAGAGTATTGCTGTTCTTACAGAAGCCCTGGGACCTTACTGCTGGTTCAGAAGCCATGAAAGAGAATTTTCTTGTTGTCTGTTTACAGAAGTCCTGCAGGAGGGTCTTACTGATGTTTGCAGAGGTCCTGAGACTATACTGATGATTTGTGTTGATTTCTCAGACCATGCTTTGGGGTTTGTGTTGATTTCACAGGCAGAAAGTGAATTGATGCTGATGCCGGCAATGTGAATAAATGTTATTATGGCTTTCTTAAGCTTTGTCTTCCCAGGAACAAAATCTGAAAAGCTTGAGGTGGACTGGAAACTGTGAGCTTCAATATGGAAAGGGAACTGGACAAGGAGCTGGATGAGGAGCTGGACGAGGAGTTAAGAATTGCCTACCTTTGAACTCAGGTAACAGTTGGGTGGATTCAGATAGGAGATGGACCCATGGAAGAGGAACCATGGAATCTGAGAGCCACCCTCAAGTCAAGATGAAAAGACCTCCCCTTGGGTATTTAATGCAAACTGAGAAGATCATGATTTAACATGGCCAACGGGTGAGAGTACTTTGTACTCTGTATCCTGTACCTCTTCAGGATGATTGAATTAAGGATGATTGGAAAATAATCTCCAATTAAGAAGAAAGAAGACTTTTTCACTAAGAGATTAAGACAATGTAATCTAGGGGTGGAGAACTTTGACCTTTGTATTTTGTGTCCATTAAGGAGGCTTGCTTCTTAAGGATGATTGAGTTAAGGACTTACTAAATGATTGTACTTTGTTTAAAACTAGGTAACCACTTTGGTGAAAACTGTGTGGCCACTTTAGTGATAACTTGTTACGTCATAACATTGTGAATGCTGTATTTTGGTTTCTGTCAATGTTTTGCTCTAATTTACTGGGGAATAAATAGAGAGTTCGCTATACTATGTAATCAGAACGTTGAAGCTATTCAAAGCATCAGTCCTCTGGAAAGCTGCTCATAGGCTTTACACTGTGTGACCCTGGGCATATAATTTAATCCTGTTTGCTTTAGTTGTTTCATCTATAAAATGAGCTAAATAAGGAAATAGTAAAGCACTCCAGTATCTCTTACAACAAAACCCCATATGGGGTCAGGAAGAGTCAGATATGACTGAAACAACTAAACAACAACCTTTTCTATAGCTCTTAAAGGCTTACAAGACATTTTCCTTAAAACAAACCAGTCTATTCGTAGTATAAAGACTATCATTACTGTTTTACAAATAAGGAAATTTGAAGGCTTTAAGAAGTATTCCCCCAAGGTCACATGTTTAAAAACTATCAAGCTGATGAACAAAACCTAGGGTTCCAGAAGTCAAGTTCCTACTCTTGGCAGTACAGCATATGATAACCTTTGACCAGAGCTGAGGATCATGAGTATTTGTTTATATTCTCTTTTTTGTTGGACTGCAGCACCACAATTGTGCTGTTGTAATTAGCATTCCATCAGTGTTTCTCTAACAAGGGCATCTTCTTTGAGAAACTCCTTAGACAAAATGCATGCCCAGAATTTTATTTGGCACTGAACTGTCTTGACCCAACAGTTAATACTTTGCATGGTTCTAGTTGGAAGAAAAATGTTTAAGTTTGGCCATTCTCTGAAGTTCTTCTCATGCCTTTGTATGGCTTAGACATGACCTTGGATTCTTGAAGCCCATGAAGTCTATGGGAGGACCTACCAAATCCTAGAGACAGACTTCGAGTCTGTTGTCTCAAGAGGAACTTAGCAAATCAAAATCTTAGGTACTAATTATCCAAGGCAAATAAAACAGTCCCTGCCTCCAAGGAGTCAACATTGTACTGGGGAAAAGAACATGTCTGAAGATGAAAATAATAACAATATTTATATATTTTTCAGGTTTGTGAAACAAACCTTTTATTATCTTGTTTGACTCCCACAAAAATCTTGTACTGTAGTTGCTGTTATGCTCATTTTACAGATGAGAAAACTGTGGCTATGGTTGAGAGACTTGTGTGTGTTTATATGTGTATACTGACATATATACATGCATATGGTGGTATATATCACCCATGAACTCCAGCTGTCTTGGCTTTGCTGGGCACTATCCAAATTCTAGACAGTTTAGCCTTGCTGCCCTGAACTTACTGGTAACAGATGGTGCTTTGCTGTCCTGAATACCCAATAGGCATGATGTTCTCCTGTTCATGAGGAAGAAACATTTGTTTTATGCATTAAATGGACATAGGCTGCAGGATATGATCCTTTTGTAAATGTGTTATCTCAGTACCCTTAATTGCTCTTCCCTGAGCAAGACAAAGTCTTACTCTGTTGGTATATAGGGCTATAAAATTAACTGGTAGAGAGTTGCAATATGTCTTTAATTTTCCTGGTTTCAAAAATGAAAGTGATGCCATGAACAATATCAATGCAAGTAAATTAAAAGGAAAAACCATCAAATGGGTGGGGTCTTTGCCTAAAATATCACTGATAAAACTTTGATACCCCTGGTATATAAGGAATTATAAATATATAGGACCAACCAAATCTTAATAATGTAAATAATTACAAATGAAAACAACTCTGTTGTGTTGCCTTATAGCCAATAAATTGGCAAATATGACTGCAAAAGAGAAACAATCACTATTTTGGGAATGTGGGAAGATAGGAACACTAATTCAGTCTTACTATTCTTGAATTGCTCCAATCATTCTGGAGAATAATTTGGAATGATGTGAGAGACATGTCAAAACTGTTCCTACCAATTAGTGGTCCATATACTATTGGATGTGTAAGCCTAATCAATATGCATTCATTAACCACTTACTATATATCAGGCACTCTGTTAAATGATGGGACTACAAATATAAATGAAAAGAAAGACAGTCTCTACCTTCAAGGATATAAATTTCTAATGAGAGAAGACAATACAGAAAACTGAGGTGCAAAAGAAGGAAGGATCTGGGGAGAATGGAAGAGAATGTACTCATACAAGGGTATGATGGAGAAAGAAGTCCAAAGAGACAACTAGCATTTATTAAGCACCTACCATATGGCAGATATTAAGTTAAACAATGGGGATACAAAAAAACCCAAAAGGCAATTCCTACTCTCAGGAAGCTTGCAGTCAAACGAGAGAGACAGTATATAGTCAACTATGTACAAATAAGATATGCACAGGATAAATTGGACTTAATCAATAGAGAGAAGGCACTATAATTAAGAGAGATTGAGAAAGGCTTTTTGGAGAAGATGAGATTTCATATGGGACTTAAAGGTAGTCAGAGAAGCTGAAAGGCAGAGATGAATGGAGGACATTCCAGGTATGAGAGGCAGTCAATGAAAATACTCAGTCAGGACATGATACATTTTGTGTGAAGAACAGTAAGGAGGACAGTGTCACTGGAATGCAGAGTATTTGTGCAGAAATGAGATTTAAGAAGATTAGGAAGGTAGGAAGGAGATACATTGTGGAGGGCTTTTTTCACAGTTCCTATTGCTAAGTATAATTTCCCTCCATCCCATCCACCCACTGTTAATTCTATTCTCTCTCTCCTTTTACCCTGTCCCTCCTCAAAATGTTTTGCTTCTGACTACCCCCTTCCCAAATCTCCCCTTCCATCACCACCCCCCTTCTCTTATCCTTTTTCCCCACCCCACTTTGCTGTATAGTAAAATAGATCTCTATACCCAATTGCATGTGTGTTATTTGCTCTTTGAACCAATTCTAATGAGAGTAAAATTTATTGACTCCTCCTCACTTCCGCCCCCTTCCCCTCCACTATAAAAGTCTTTTCTTGCCTCTTTTGTTGGAGATAATTTACCCCATTTTACCTCTCCCTTTCTCTTTCTCCCAGTACATTCTTCTCTAGCCTCTTAATTTTATTTTTAACATATCATCCCTTCATAGTCAACTCACACCTGTGCCCTCTGTCCAAATATACTGCTTCTAACTACTCTAATAATCAGAAAGGTCTTATGAGTTCAAATATTATCTTCCCATGTAGGAATGTAATAGTTTGACTTTAATAGGTCCCTTATGATTTTCCTTTCCTGTTTACCATTTTATGCTTCTCTTGAGTCTTGTATTTGAAAGTCAAATTTTCTATTTAGCTCTGGTTTTTTCTCAAGAATGCTTGAAATTTCTGTATCTTATTGAATATTCATTTTTCCTGTGAAGGATTAAACACAGTTTTGATGGATAGGTGATTTGTAGTTGTAATACTAACTCTTTTGCCCTCCAAAATTATCATAGTCCAAGTACTCTGATCCTTTAATATAGAAGCTGCTAGATCTTGTGTTATCCTGACTATGGCTCCATAATACTTAAATTGTTCTTTCGGGCTGCTTCAATATTTTCTCCTTTACCTGAGAACACTGAAATTTGGTTATAATGTTCCTGGGAGTTTTCATTTGGGGATCACTTACGGGAGGTAATCAGTGGATTCTTTCCATTTCTGTTTTGTCCTCTGGTTCTAGAATATTGGGACAATTTTCCTTGATAATGTCTTGAAAGATCATGTCCAGAGACCATGGCTTTCAGGAAGTCCAACAATTTTTAAATTATCTCTCCTAGATCTAATATCTAGGTCAGTTATCTTTCCAATTTGACATTGTCTTCTATTTGTTTCATTCTTTTGGTTTTGTTTTATTATTTCTTGATTTTTCTTAGAGTCATTAGCTTCCATTTGCTCTATTCTAATATCTAAGGAATTGTTTTCTTCAGGGAGCATTTGGACCTGCTTTTCCATTTGGTCAATTCTGCTTTTTAAGTCATTCTTCTCCTCACTGACTTTTTGGACCTCTTTTATGATTTGGTCCAGTCTGTTTATTTAAGGTGTTATTTTCTTCAGTATTTTTGGGTTTCTTTTACTAAACTGTTTATTCATTTTTCATGATTTTTTTTTACATCACTCTTATTTCTCTTGCCAATTTTTTCTCTGCTTCTCTTATGTGATTTTCAAAATTCTTTTTAAATTCTTCCATGGCCTAAGACCATGTCCTATTTTTCTTGAAGGCTTTGAATGAAGAAGCTTTGAATTTGTTGATGTTTTGATCTTCCTCATCACCACAGAAGATTTATATAGTCAGAGGGTTTTTTTTGTTTTGTTTTGTTTTGTTTTTGTCCATTGTTTGCTCATTTCCCCCACTCTTATTACTTAACTTTTTAACTCTTTGTTTAGGTAGGGCTATACTTCCAGGGTTGGGGGCAAACTGTCCCAGGTTTCAGGGGTTTTGTGCAGCTATTTTTAGAAATACTTTTAGGGACCTGTAAGTTTTCAGTTCTTCCAAGGTGATATGATCTAAGGAGAGGTATTTACTACTCTCCAGGACTGTGCTTTGGTCTCTGAGTGACTATGAACACTTTTTTTTGCCTTGGAACTGTGAGAAGGGTCCCCCCCCCCATGTTGTGGCCACAAATTCTGCTGTGATAGTGCTCCTAGGAAGGTAAATTTGATACCTATGGAGAAGATGGACTTAAATGTGGAGAGATTTTTAAAATGGAGACCAACCAGTAGGCTATTGCAGTAGTCTAGGAATGAGGTGATGAGAGTTTACATCAGTCTGGTAGTGGTGGCAGAGTAATAAAAAGGGGAATATATAAAAGATGTTACAGGGGCTAGAAATAGCAGAACTTTACAACATAGTAGGTAAAACATGAGGGCTGTGGGAGGGAAAAGGGGTTGGGTAAGAGAAAATGAGGAATTGAGAATGACTCGATTGTGGGCCAAGGTAACTGCAAGGTATTCTTAATAGTAATAGGTAAGGAGAGGGGAGGGGTTGGGAGGAAAGATGGGTTCCATTTTGAACATGTTGAGCTTAAGATGTTTACAAGACATCCAGGTTGATGTCCAATAGGTATATTATTGTTGTGGTGACAGTTACTTCCTTTAGTTGACAAGCACAGAGAGACCCTGGATAGAAATGGATGGATGTGAACTCACTACTCGAGAATGAACATTTGTTTTGGCCTCAGTATCTTTAGAAGTGATATTCCTATTTCTATCAATTGTAGTTCATGACAGGAATTATTTTGGAACAAATGTAATCAATATGGCTAGATTATTCCATTCCCTACTAGCAGCTTTTGCAGGGGTGGGAAGCCAGCAGCAGATTGGTTGTCTACATATGAATCTTTATGGTATGCATATGGGACACAGGAATCTAAAAGTGGTTTATGCCAATTAAGTGACCAAAAAGAAAGAAAAATCTGATTACTAGAAAAGCAAAATGGGAAGTGGAAATATTTCTTTCTTTTCAATTGACCTTCATTTGGCTCTTGGCTCTAACTCTTATTAGCTATATAATGACTGAATAACTTTATTTCTCTGAGCCTCAGTATGCTTATTAGCAAAATAGGTAAAATTCATAGTCTATCTCACATTATTGCCATGGCACTTACAACCTTACAACCCTGCATAAATGAGTTACTATTACTAATTGACTGATACTAATAATTAATTACTAATCTTTTTTTTTAAGCAATTGGGGTTAAGTAATTTGCCCAAGGTTACACGGCAATTTTGTGTGTGTGTGTGTGTGGGGGTGTTAAGGATCTGAGGCCGGAACTGATCCCAGGTTCTCCTGACTCCGGGGCCAGCACTCTTACTGTGCCACCTAGCCGCCCCAATTACTAATCTTAAAGTCAAAAAGAGCTCTCCTCCACATAACTGCAGAGAGCACAAGATGTCTTCCACCATGATGCTCTTCTAGATCTCTTTTCTTTTCCATTCAAGAAACTACCATGACAACAACACCTCATCTTTCCTCAGCTTCTTCTCCTATCCATTTTTGGTTAGTCTCTCTCTCTCTCTCTCTCTCTCTCTCTCTATTTCTCTCCAAGGCTCTGATTTTTTAAACTCAGTGCATTAATGGGAAAGAGCTATAGTATTTTCTCTATAATTCACAAATCAAACATGCATGTTACCAACAATTTCTTCAAGAAAAAATAAATCATTATTATTCAGTCATTTTATCATACTATTTATACCAAGATACATGGTTTTGAAAAATTGTACACTTCATCAATTGACATGAGTCACAACCTCTCTATTTTTTTTATCAAGTAGTTGTTCTTTAGGAATTGCTATAGCTGAAAAAGTTGTTACCCTGAATTCTATGTAGTTCATCTCCCCTCTCTGAACAGAACCAGGATGGACTTCTTATTATTTAGGCCTGTATTCAAAGAATTTCTAGCTTGATAGGATGTGAGATCCAGTATAGTAGCCTTCAGGAACCCATCATTACCCCATGATATAATAGAAAGAAAAGATAGTTTTTATATCACCAGAAAGATGAATACCAAGTGATTTTTGGTGAGAGACTATGCTGACACAATAACTAATAAATAATAATAATGTGTAAACTTGTCCAGATCAGTTCCTTGGGGAGCAATCAAAAGGTATGTGCATAACTCAGCTCTTTTTTAAATAGCTTAACTTAGCTCTTTAAAAGTAGGATTCTAAGAATATGATTTTTAAAAATTATTTTCTTTTCAAAAGGTTCATGGCTTCCAGGTTAGTATGTGTGGATGAGGACACAAGCACCCTAACTGGAACCAGATCCAATTAGGGGCTGAACATGCTGCTAGTACCAGTGTTCAGTTAGTCACACCATGTGTCAGTCCCAAAGATTTGACAGATGCTACAGGATTCATCTTGTTATCTGGGAATGTTCAACTAGGTGTATTCAGAGGAAGCTTAAAAAGTTTGGTGAAATGTTAAGGAAACCTAGTGACAGGTAACTGAAGAAGGTGCATAGAAGTAAGCTATCCATATATAAATCAACATACATTCATTAAGCACCTCCTTCATGTTTTATACTGGACTAGACTCCAGTGATACAGAGGTAGAAACAAAGTAGTGACTTATGAAGGAACTTAAAAAAATCTAGCAGGTGAAAGTCCATTGGAATCCCAGAACATGGAAAAAACATAGCATCTGAAAAACATAGCATTTGAGGGACCATGTTGGTATGAGAAGTAAGGGTTTGAATAATCAAGCATCAGATATAAGAAAATATGGGCAGGAGTGGATCATCCTGAAGACGCATGAAAAAGGATGGCAGTCAACTGGTTGGTGATAGATGTTAAATCTATTCGATTCACTTTTTTTTTAAATTATATTTAATTTATGGAATAAAACAAACAAAACAGTTCTTACCTGTCTCCAGAACTCCAATCACTGTGACAAATTGAAAGTTTAGATCAGATACAATATGGAACTAAGTCTAATAGGGAACTCTGGCATATAGATTTGGGGGAAAGTTATCTGGATTTCATAGGTAGAGAAATTTCTTACATGGAGAAAAGTCATCAACTTATCTGTCATGTAGAGTCTGAAATTTGCCTTGGGGTGCTGAGAGGTTAAATAGTTTGACCACTATCACACAGTGTGTCAACCAGACATCTATAATATAGTAGGCATAATACAGTAGGCATAGTACATAAGTGCACGAGAAAGGTAGAAAATAAATTGCTATGTGAGATCTAAGGGTAAAAAGTCATTACTGGTAGAGTGCATCATAGAAAGGTTGATGGAGTAGATGACAGATCTAATGAACTGTAAGTGATGGACAAGAAGGAATTCAACAGGTAAAAGGAAAAGAGGAAATAATGTGATTCAAAATGCAGAGAAAGGGAATCCTGGGTCACATCTAGGAGATAGTTTGGCTGGAATATAGACAGACAGGACAGGTAGGAGTAATATGAGTTTTAAAAGAGAGGATGACATTTGACTGTAGAAAGACTTTGAATGCTTGGCAACAGTGTTTGAAATTTAATCATTGGGCAATGTGGAGCCGCTTTGAGAAGGGGAGTGACATGACCAGACTGTTAGGATCATAAATCTAGCTGAAAAGTAAAATGTACAGGATGGATTAGAGAGGGTAAGACAGCAAAGGCAAGATCTATGAAGAAGTTACTGAAAAAGTGCGAATAGACAGGCAAAAGAACCTGTGCTAAATTGATGGCACTGGGAGTAGAAGGACAGGGAGAGATTCTAAAGACATTATAGAAGTATAATCTATAGGACTTGGTAAGAAATTACATGTGAGAAGTGAGGAAGAGGGAAGAGTCAAAGATAAAATGTTTCAAGTGAGAGCACAGGAAAGGAAAAAGACTTCAGGAAATTAGGCAATACGTAAGTGAGAAACTGTTGCAAGGGCTTATGCTTGAGAGGTGAAGTTAAAAGTAATGAAAGAATATTTTTAAGGTAGAATAAAGAAATAAAAGAAAAGGAAAATGGACGATATATGCCACAAAACAAACAAAAAACATGTAGTTGTTTGGGGGAAACCAAGGAAATGCCTATCAATTAGGAAATGGTCAAGCAAATGATAGTTTATGAATGTAATAGACTATTATTGTGCCTTAAGAAATTTGGAAAGGGGGAATTTCAAAGAAATCTGGCAAGGCTTACATGAACCAATATTAGATAGATAGGTAGATAGGTACATAGATAGATAGATAGATAGATAGATAGATAGATAGATAGATAGATAGATAGATAGATAGATAGAAAGATATGTGAGTAGAAACAAGAGAACTCTTTATGCCACAACAACATTATGAAAGAACAGGGATGGGGGAGGAAGGGGTTAAATATCTCAACTGTGAGAACAGGAAAAAGAAATTAGTTTTGTCACGGAGATTGGTCATCATGCAATGGGGAAGTGACTTCACAGAAACAAGTTTTTAAAGACTTAATAACTCGATCAATACAGAGATTAACCATGATGGCAGAGGACAATGATGATAATATCTAACATTTATAAAATGATTTAAGATTTGTAAAGCGTCTTCCAAATATTATTTCATGTGATCTTTATAACAACTCTCGGAGGTAGTGCTATTATTATCTCCATTTAACAGATGAGAAAGCTGAGGCAAACAAAGGTTAAGTGACTTGCTTGGGTTTACACTCTTAGGAAGTAGTTGAGACCAGATCTGAACTCAAATCTTCCTGGCTTTAGGTTTGGGGCTCTAACCACTACAACCTAGCAGCCTAGGACCAGTGATAAAGGATGATAACAACCTCCTGAGAGAAAGATGACGGATAAAATAAGCAGAATGAGAAGTGCATTTTTGCACATGTAAATGTGGGAATTTGTTTTGCTTGACAATGTTCATTTGTTAACAAAATTTTTGTTGATTTGCTTCATTTTGTTTCTGATGGGAGGGAGGAGAGGAAAATAGGTGCTATATTATTTGAAAAAATTCATAAATTAAAAAATAAAACAAAGTTTCAATGTAGGAGAAACCTAGGAACTGAGCAGAGTATCAAATTAGAGATTCAGAGATAGGGAAATTCTGTTGTTTGAATTTGAATATTGCAGAAGGGCTTTACAATGAAAAGGTTAATTACTGGAACTAAGGATATAAGGTCAGAGCCAGAAGAATAGCAAAGCTCAGTTGTTATTGAGATCCTTCTCTTTTCCTAGGCATTCTGCTATTTCCCACTCATAAGGAACAAATGAGTGCTTAGGACTATTGAAACAAAATGGCACTAGTTGGAGGAATAGAGAGCTGTGGGGCCAGAAGTGGGCTATCACCTTGAAATGAAATACTATTCACCATTTTTAACATTGACTTAGTCATTAATTGTGATGCTTATCAAATTTGCAATATAAAAAGTGCTGTTAGGGATGGTTAATGTATTCTCTGAAAGTCAAGAACCTCAAGGTCCTTAATGGGTTAAAACAATGTATCAGAACTAGTAAGATTAAATTTTGTTAGGATCAATCTAATATAAGTGCACAAAAGGGAAGAGCTAGGCATGTGGGGATTTAGTGGATTGCAAGCTTCATGACACTAACAGTCAGAAAGCACTGATGTGGTCTTAGCCTGTATTCATAGTCATAATGTCCCAAATGAGGGAGTTGTATTGTCCTTTCTGCAGACACACCTCTTCTGGAGCATTGAATTTAGTTCTGGGTGCCATGTTTTAGGAATGAGAACACTAAAATAGAACTTGACCAAAGAAGGGTGACTAGGATGATGAAAGAGTCGACTGAACACCATGCCACATGAGAGTCAGTAGAAGGCAGCAGTGATCCTTAGCTTAAGAAGGGAAGATGTAGTGCTAACATGCTAGCATCTAATAACTACATAGAAAAGGCATTAGACTTGTTCTTCTAAGGCCTAGAAGGCAGAATTAATAGCTGGGGGTCAGGGGAAAAGCAATTACAGAGAAGTATATTCAGGCTTCTTCTAAGAAACAATTTCTTTTTTCATAAAACTATGCAAAAATAGAATGGATTCTCCCAGGTGGTAGAAGGTTACTTGTTACTGGAAGTCTTCATGCAGAGGCTGCATGATGAGTTGTCAAGATGTTATAGAGGGGATTTCTGTTGAATTACAGGTTCAGATAGATGATGACCTCAGAAGGACCCTTCTAACTCCAAGATGTTGTGATTCTGTAATGGCCATTAGAGAGACAGATGCTCAAATGGTTAGACATATGGTCAGTACCCAGTAAGTCATAGGAACAGATGGAGGAGGGAAAGTCTAGACATAGGGACAAGTCCATAGCACTAGTAATATTGGAAGGGCATTGATGATCAGGTATATTGTACCCTCGAAGTCACCTGTCTCTACATCCCCTTCACACCCTTGTGAGAACCAAACTTGAGCTAGCCTGACCTGGAATTTTAACATGATCCATTCATTCATCAAATAAATCCTTAAGGGCTTACTTAGCACTTCTAAGCACTGTGCTAAGGCAATAAAAGATACAAAGTTAAATAATATGGAGCAACTACCATCAAAGAGTTTGAAGTCTACTAGTTAAGAAAGATATAGAAAAAGGAAAAGGAATAAGCATTTATAAAATTTCTATAATGTGCCAAACACTGTATTAACTGCTTTACACTTATTATCTTCTTTGATCTTCACAACAAGCTTGTAAGGAAAGTGCTATTATAATCCCCATTTTACAATTTTGGAAACCGAGGCAAACAGAAGTTAAATTACTCACCCAGAGTCACCCAGCTAGTAGATGCCTTGAAGCTGACTTTGAACTCAGGTTTTACTGATTCCAGCCTCAGCACTCTATCCACAAAACCACTTAGCTCTGAGATATATAGATATAGAGGATATAGCTAGGTGACTTAGGATACAATATTAGCTTTTTGACCCTGGGCAAGTCACTTAACCTATGCTTGCCTTAATCCACTGAAGAAGAAAATGGCAAACTACTATAGTATCTTTCCCAAGAAAACTCCATGGACAGTATTGGCGTGCTGTGGTCATGGGGTCACAAAGAATCAAACATGGCTGAACAACTGAATAACATATCTATAATAGACACACATATATACAATATATCTATCTATCTAGATGTCTGTCTATCTATCTATCCAATGAATAACTGATATAAAATAAAATATAGTGCTTGGGAATTAAAGTGCTATAAAATTTGAAGGGAAAATGTAGATGGTAACTTATTTTATATTATTTTATGGTTTACAAACTGCTTAAATATGAGGTTTACTCATAATGGTATAACTTATACTATTCAAGATATGGAGTTCAGAGAAGTAAATAGAGCTAGAAAGTGCCAGAACAAAAACACATATCCAGGTCTACTCAAAAGAAATTTATTACTCCTCTCACAATAGCTCTTATCTTAGGGAACGATGATGGAAATATCATTTGACTGGAATTTGAAAGATGGATAGTATTTCAGCAATTGAAAATATTAGGATGTGGAACAATATAGGGGATTCCATACAAAAACAATAAAGGTAAGAAAATGTGAGGCATGTTTAGAAATTGTGCATTAGCCAGGTGGAAGCTGGGAGCACATGAAGGGGAAACATTGCAGGGGCCTTGTATGTTAGGCAAAGAAAACTGAAATCTATTTGAATTCTCTTTTATTTAATTTAAGAAAAATTCATTAAAGACCTACTATATGGAAGGCTCTATGCTAAGGCCTCAAGAAGCAAATATAAAAAATTATAGTCCTTCCCTTCCTCTCAAGATATTTTCAATTTAACATATATGATTACATTATATATAGCATATGTATATATACACATTTGAATGCATATATACATATTTAAATACATAAACATGTATATATTATATCTGTACATTATAAACTATATATAACTTTGATGGTTTCAATATATATTTCTATATTACAAATTCTATGTAATTTAATGTATTTATTTTGTAATACATATATTTGGTAAAATAAATATATTTATTATAAAGCATATTTAGTAAATGCATGTTTTAATAATTATAAAATAACTGTAATAAATAACAAGACATTTAATAAAATATTAAATACATTTATTGTATTGTATATTTACATATTTTGTGTATGTATATATATATATATATATATATTCTCTGGTCAGACTCATAATTTCATTGGTGTGGGAAACTCCTGGTGAGGAAACTCCCTCTATGTTACAGACCCACCACTATTTTACAACTTTTAGTCATAAATTTTTCTGGGGCTGGGAAAAGTTAATTGACTTGCCCAGAGCATCACAGAGCTATATGTCAGTGGCAGAACAAGAGCCTAGATCTCTCTGCCTCCGAAGCCAACCTCTCTACCTACTCTGCTGTATTGCTCTGAAAGGACTCTAATAAATATTTTTAAAATTGTTAAGTGTATAGGTGAATTTAAATAATACATCATGAAAAAAACTTTAAGAGCAACGAGTAATTTCTACCTAGGTTAATCAGAGAACAATTCATGAAGGTAGCAGCTGGTGAGGAGAGCTTGACCTGAGGGTATCTAGAGGCAGAGCTCTGGAGGGAAGTGGAGAAAGATAGTGATCAATCATTACAAATCTTTGAGGAGAGCATCAGAATGCACAGATCTTTCAGACCTATGAGTATGGAAGATCAATCAGGCTGTATGTATAGGATGAATTAGAGAGAAGAGATGGGAGGCAGGGAAATCGGTTAGGAGATATTCTAGTAGTATCAGCAAAAGGCAGTCATAATTACAAAATGTGGCTGGTTGGGTACTAAGTGAATGGAGGGAGAATGAGTAATATGAGCATTACATTGGCATCTTGTAATCCCTTTTGAAAAGGGGATTGTTCTAAAGAAAGGAAGTTCATGAAACAAGTGAAACTAAGATATTAGTGATGTTTTACAGAATCACAGAGAATGAGAGTTGGAAGGGACCCAGTGGGCATTCGTATACTTGAAAAGGATTCCCACTATAACATATCTGTGGAAATGGTCATGTAGCCTCTATTTGAACACCTTTCTAGAAGAGGTTATGAATCCACCAGTTCTCGGAGCAACCCATTTCATACCTGGAGAGGAGAGGCATAGAGGAGATAAGAAACTATGCTCCTGGGTAACAGCAGGGGAAGAGAAAAGAACACATAGAGACAAGGTACAATGCCAAAAACAAGAAATGTGTGCACTAAAGAGAAATGTGGGCTTCCAGGAGCAAATTTCAAACACTTTACTATTTTTATGTACTCTCAGAGTTAGAGAGGATGATGTTAAGAGGTCATCTACTTCAACCCTTTGACCAACAAATGAATCCCTTCTACAATAAACCTGAAAGGTGGTCATCTAGATTCTGTGTCAGGAATATACAGCTGACAACCAGTACATAGCCCCTGACACAACTGGGTAAGCATTAATCAAGTGGTTATCAGAACCATGTGCACTCAACAGAAGTCATGCCCCTCCATGCAAGAATAAGTGGCAGAGGCAAGTGTCAAAAATTTTGGGGTGGAGAAAGCAAAAGGGCATGAGTCAAGAGTTAAGGGAAAGAAACTGCCATATTATTCCATGGAGATAGATCTTAGAGATTCAAGGGGTGTCAGAGATGGAAAGAGATTTAGGTAGAGCATCATAGAAATCAAACGAATAAGTATTTGGGAATCATCTAGTCCAATTCTAAGATCATTTAACACCTGAAGAAAGTGAATCTCAAAGAGATTAAGTGACTTGTCCAAAGCCACATGGTTGATAAATGTCAGAGTCAACACTTGAACCCAGATCTACAAATGTAAGATACTGTGATTGTTAAATTCAATTGATTATTTTCCTCAGTGATAGTTAAGTATAATAATGGATACCTTCTCTACTCATTTTTTCTCATTAAAGTTTTCATAAATATCAACCAGGAAACTCCCATGCCACTTATAGAAATATGGAAAGCTCAGAGACACACATTAGCTGTGGTCCCCTCTTCTCTATCCTTCATGAAAGCAATTAGCCAGTAAGAATATGGAGCAGGAGATTTTTTCATACTGGCAATCTGATCGCATCTACTTGTATTTGCATGGGAGAATCAAGGTATTTCTGTTTGAATCACAGTGATTTTTTACACTTGTCATATTTTCAAAACCATGTGACCAGGAGAATGCTTCACTCAAGGTGCTAAGATTTGAGCCCCTGTTATCTGATTGCATAGTGGAGTGTACAAGTGACCTTGGGGACCATCTGGTCCAACCCTTCTTCATTTTATTGCTAAGGAAAGAGAAATTACTAACTCTTTTATAACATGGTATCTCTCCTAGAGAAATATTTAGGTCTTGATCTGGTAATCGGTGTTATAGTTTTGTTTGCTTTGTTTCCAAGAGAACAAAAACTGTTAGTTAGAGGACTGACTTGAGCCATTTCAGAGTAGTCATTATTGTTGAGAACTTGCACTAGAAAAGACTAATTTCATTTGAGAGTATCATTCTTAAGTAAGCCCCATATTTGAACATTTTTATTGACATTTAGTACCTTCTTCCATGCATCAATCTTATATAGAAGGAATTTTATCTTCTCATTTCACTGAAGAGGAAACTGAGATTTAAGGAGGTTAAATGACTTGGTTACACTCATATATCCCGTAAGGGAGGGACAAGATTCAAACCTACTTCCCCTGACTCTAAGTATAATTGAATTGAAATCTACTTCTCTTCATAGTCTCCACCCATGAACCTTGGTCCAACCCTGAATAACAGATTCTCGGGTTTACTTTTGTGACACTGAGTTAGGAGGATCAATCGATGTGATAGAATAGTATTCTTCACTCATTCAACATCCATTTATGGAAGATCTCAATCCTTCAGCTATGAGAGAGAGAGAGAGAGAGAGAGAGAGAGAGAGAGAGAGAGAGAGAGAAGGGTATTCATGAAGCCCTTGTGACCTTTCTTAAACCTTTCAAAATTTGAAGATGAAAACTTTAATAACTTAGCTTGTAGATAGGTTATTTTAAAATTACATTTAAAGGCAAATTAAATTTTCTTCTAATTGTTGCTATAAGCTTCCATTCTGCTCACATATGACATAATTTGCCATTTCATAGAATCACAACATTTCAGAACAGGAAAGAAGATATCTGCTTATCTAGGCGAATCCCTTCATTTTACTATTTAGGAGACAATTTTTTTTGTCCAACACCAAATCTGAAATAAGAATCTGGCATGCGTAATTGTGTAATATAGCTATTATAGATATCATAAATTGGCTTTTATGTAATATTTACATGTGTCGTTTACGTAATATTTGTTTTTATTTTATATTTATTTTAAATATATATTTTTATTTTTATTATTTATTTTAATTAATTTAATTTAATATTATTTATTTTAAATATATATTTATATATATTTGTTGTAATATTTATATGTGGCATTGATTCTAAAGTATCAACAACTTTAAATGTGTGGAGACTATTCCTCCATTAAGCTAAACCCTGCTGTCTTATCGTACCATGGAGGTGACCCCACATTCTCAAAGGTTAGGCCAGTGTAATGGGAATGTAAATTTTTAAGATCCTTCCTCTCCCTAGGCTTAAGTGCATCTGGAGCCTGTGGTAGGAGGCTTGTTTTTCAGGAGATACTTTGTGATTGGGCAGTGGGTTAAGAAGGTTGCTACAGAGAAGGCTATATAACCCCTGATGGGAGGCTTTGCTTTGGGGCTCACTTTGAGAAGTGTTGTGTGATTTGACCAGATGAGACTCTGGGCACCCTGTCTTTGAAAAACCCAGATGTTGATGCTTCCCTCTTTTTCTTGTTTGGTTTTTGTTTTCTCTTTCCCATTGTTCATTCCCTCAGTTATAATCCTTTTTATTTTATTTTAGCAATTGGGGTTAAGTAACTTGCTCAAAGTTACACGGCTAGTTATTTCTGGGTGTAGTGCTAAGTATCTGAGCCCAGATTCGATCCCAGGTCATCCCGACACTGGGGCTGGTGCTCTTACTCACTGAGCCACCTGGCCACCCCAAGTTATAACCTTCTTTACAACCTGACTAATGTCTAATGTGAAAGTATTTGTAGATACAATACTTGATTACATGCTGCCATGGGGGGAGGGGGAAGGAGAGAGAGGAAGAGGAAATTTGAAACTCAAGGAATTGTGGAATTGAATCTTGTAAACTAAAAGTAAACAAACAAATTAATAAAGACAAAAATACTCAGAATAAAAAAAAGAAAAGAAAAGCTCTCTCTTCTCTGCTCTGACTACTGACCTTCATGACTTTCTTTAAATCCCAACTAAAAAGCCATTTTCCATATGAAGTCTTCCTTAACCTCTCAATTCCAGTGCTTTCCTCTGTTAATAATTTTCTATTTATCCTAAGCTTGCTTTGCATGTATGTATGTATGTATATATACACTCACATACATATATATACACACATATACATATATGTTTCAGAGAATGTGCTGAATTGCAGAGGTAGAGGAAGTTCCTCTCTGGGAGCTTTCTATACCTATTAATAATAATAATAATAATAATAATAGTAATAATAACTAGCATGTATATAGTACTTTAATATTTGCAAAGTACTTTACATATAAAATATCATCTGACCATCAAAATAACACGGTAGGGTAGATGCTATTTTTATTCCCATCTTACAGAATTGAAGACTGAGTCTGAAAGACTTTAAGTGACTTTTCCAGGGTCACCAAGCTAGTAAATATATGAAGATGGATTCAAACATGGATCTACTAACTCCAGATCCAAGATTTTATCCATTGTGTCACTTTGCTGCCTATGAATCATAGATCTGGTCCTTGTTATGGACTAAAATAATGATTAATAGTAATAATACTAGATCTGGTCATTGCTATTGACTAAAATAATGATTAATAGTAATAATACTGTTTATATGTGTGAAGAGGAACAAAATGAGATCGAATAAAAATCAAATGATAAAACATATGCAAAGTACCTCCAAGTATATAAATATATACGTATGACACACATATACATGCATACACATGTGTATGTATATATGTGTGTGTGTATATACCATGTGCATGTCTGTAACACTTGAAGGTTTCCCAAAAACTACATGTATATTGTTTCATTTGAATTTCACATGGCCATTTGAGAGAGTAAACCTATTTATCCCCATTTTTATATGTGATTTGGTTAAGGTTACTTTACATGGTTAGAAATCCTGGTTGACCCAGGATTCAAACACAAGCTTCTGATTTTCTCATGTATTTCCAATATAGAATGAAGCCACCAGGACCTCTCAGTTCCCTTTTATCTGCAAGCTTTTATGGCTCTCACAGGTTAATAACATTATCATCATCATCATCATAATAGCTAAGATTGTAATTAAGCCTTTTGGTGCTAAAAGCAAGCACAACAAACTATGCCCAGGGTAAGCAATGTGAAAGCTACCCTCAGCTTAGATTAGAGTAGGGAGGCTTCGGCTGCTGTTCCAGAAGGGGAGCACAAAATCCCTGTAGGAGAAGCTCGTATACAGCACAGAGCAGATAACCCTAGCATTCAGATGGATTTCAAGCATGCTCATCTTCCTCTAAATTTGGTATCTTGCTGATAAGTCCCTCTTGCTTTGAGCTTTTCACAGTTTTGAGAATAACCGTCATTGTATATAGCATTTTCAGCTTTACAAAGTCCTTTTCATTCACAGTATCATTTGAACCTCACAGTATTCCTATGGGCAAAGTTAACCATGCCTATTTTACAGATGTGTATCCTTCGTTTCAGGGAAGTCACATGCTTCATCCTTAGCATACAGCTAGCAAAAGTATGGAGAGAGATTTGAACTCAAGGCCTCTTGACCCCAGGACTAGGACTATTTTCCACTATGCCATGTTGCCTCTTGAATGTACCACAGAGGTTATTAAAGGCAGGTCAATGATAAATGTGTTAGAAAGTGCTTGACAGTATCACCAATTCTTAATTGGGGATCTAAATTTAATTAAAGAAATGAGACAATTCTTAGTGCATGCTTAATCAAACCCAGGAATCATCAGGGTAGCCAGTTACCTGGAGAGCAGAAAGCAGTATGTAAGTTAAATATAAAGTCGACCTTTAGGGAATTGATTGGGAACTTAATTCTTGACATTGAAGCTAAATAAACAATTACTTATTAACGGTTGCCTGGAGGTTCTCTCCTTTTTTTAATCTCCTGAACTAGCGATAAAGTAGAGATTTGATTTGAAGGTTTAAAATCGGACTCAAGACAATTTGCAGTTAAAGGAAAGAAACAATCGGAAGCTGTGGGATTCGGGTCAGATGGCAGAAATGCAATTTTATTGTTTGCTAGAGCAACAGGTGGCCTGAGGAGACAGTTAGGAGGTTGAAAATATCACTCAACGGAATGTTACCTGGGCTGCTGGGTAGCTGAGAACATTGCTTATTAATACTTGATGAATCATCAACCACCCCTCTCTCCAACAGCCTATTCCTGGCGATGTCATTACTCCTGGTTTTTTTCTTTTTTTTCTTTTTCCTTATTTTGCTCATCTTTGATCTCCCTTTATTTTGCAGGAACAGTCCTTATCACTACCAACCGAAGAGTTTCAAGGTGTTATTTACATGAGTTAGTGAGTTCCCTATCCCTAGAGGTCATCAAAAAGGAATTTAGTGATTATTTGTTTGGGATATTGTATAGACAGATAGGATTTATGCTTCAGGGATAGGTGGTATTTTTAGATTCCATCAGATATCTAGTGTGGTAAAGAAAGAAATATTCTAGTGATCCAAAAATCATGTGGAATTTGATCTAAGAATAAAATTATTGGGGCAACCAGGTAGCACAGCGAGTAAGATCACCGGCTCCACTGTCGGGATGACCTAGGGATCAAATCTGGGCTCAGACACTCAGCACCCACCCAGAAACACCTGGCCGTGTAACCTTGAGCAAGTTACTTAACCCTGATTGCTTAAAAAAAAGAATAAAATTATTAATGTGAACACACTCTATCTGTAGTCGCT
Organism: Petaurus breviceps papuanus; assembly: GCF_028583685.1. Classification (NCBI taxonomy): domain Eukaryota; kingdom Metazoa; phylum Chordata; class Mammalia; order Diprotodontia; family Petauridae; genus Petaurus; species Petaurus breviceps. The sequence continues at coordinate 14,614,211 of NW_027187352.1, forward strand.
ACTGGTATCTCCCTCTTCTGAGTCCTGGCACAGTCTATGGCACTGTCAGTGGGAAATTTTACCTTTACCTGTCACCTTCTGCAATGTTGGTTTTTTTTCCATGTGTTACTTAACAAGAATTTTGTCTGACTTTGTTTTTTAAATAGCAGGGCTGTGTAGTATATGGAAAAACATTACATAGAACACTGAGAGACCTAGCTTTGATGCTAGCTATGTAACTTTTATGAATCTCATTTTCTCATTTGTAAAGTGGGAAAAATATAAGCATTACGTGACTTATGATATTGTTGTGAGGATCAAAAAAGATACTATACATAAGGCATTTCATAACTATAAACTGTAATGTTACTATAAACTAAATTACCACTAGTATTATTACACTTCCCCTAAATTCCTATGACTCTGCTATCTCACTGAAGCACAGAGGTGACCCTCGGGTCTTGGAGGTTATACCCACAGAACACAAGTTGTTATATGTCCTTACAAGTTTTTTTTAAGGGATTCAGATACAGTCCCAGTGATGGATTATATGTCCAAAGACCAGTCTAGCTAAGTTTAGAGAAAGACTTGTCAATAGTGATTTGGCAAGCAAATGATAGATTTTTTTCAACCACGCTAAAATTCAGAATAGTTGACAAATATTTGGAGGACTTTCCTTTTTCATCAATGGAGGGATTATTCTCATAGATTTAATCAGAGATCCTTCAAAGGTACGTGAAATGTATTTTGAATTTTTAAACCTTTTTCATCAAAAATCTTCCTAAATATATGGACAATTCCCTATGCAATGCCCTTCAGCCTCCTCCCTGTCTAGGATGTTTTGTTTCCATTACATTCACCTCATTGAATCTATCTCTCCCTTTAAGATGTAGCTCAGGCATCATCATCTGCTTTCAACTTTTCCTGATGCCCCCAGCTGCTAGTGTCCTCCCTCCCAACCTATCCTGTCTTTAACTGTTTTGCACATATTTGTATTTATTCACTTTATACTTATGCTGTTTATATTTATAAATGTACTTATCCCCTTTTTCAGAATGTAAGCTCCATGTGAGCAGAGATTACTCCATACTTTGAACTTACATCCCTAGTTCCTGGCACTGTGTCTGACACATAATTTGTTTAGTCATTTTCAATCATGGCCAATTCTTCATGACCCCGTGGGGATTTTTGGCAAAGATACTGGAATGGTTTTCCATTTCCTTCTCTAGTTCATTTCACAGAGGAGGAAACTAAGACAAACAGGGTCAAGTGACTTGCCTAGGGTCACATAGCCAGAACATGGCTGAGGTCAGATTTGAACAGTCTTTCTGACTCCAGGCCCAACACTCTATCCACTGTACCACCTAGCTGCCCACAGTAGATGCTTAATAAATCCTTATTGATTCTATATAATTCTATAATTCTACATAGATACTCTGTGCTTGCTTCTGACTTTGTATGACTCATAACTAGATTGAGTAATCCCAAATGTTTGCTGGGCCAGAAAATCTTATGACAAAATCATAAGCTATCACACTGTGTAGAAGACAACTTCTGGTTAATGGGTATCTTGGAGGTGGCTTAGTGGAGTGACTATAGTAGGGTTGGGGGGGGAGGAGAAAGTAAAGGAGTCTTGCCACACTGATCTTAATAAATAGAAAATGTATTAATACTGTAAAATTTTTTATTTTAGAGAGCTCCAGAAAGTAATTCTTTCCACTAAAATACTAAATTTAGTCCAGGCTCTTGAAGGTTTTGCTAGAAAGAGTATAGAGGGGGAGCAGGTGGTGTTAGAGAATTGCAATTATAAATCTTATTTTTTCTACTTTTATTTAAAACAAGGGAGAAGGGAGGGAAATTTTGGGGGGGAACAGAATTAATTATAAAATTATATAAAATTTTATTTAATGTTGATTTTCTATATATAAATATATGTTGGATTCACTGAATTATGTTTAATAGTTGTGGAATATGGACAAGTATGTGCTGCTTTAATAGAGTGAATTATTTAAAATATATAGGATGTTAGGTATAAAAATTATGATTTGAATATAAATTAAGTTTATTTATGAAAAAGAAAAAAAGCTATTGAATGGATCAGAAAATATAACCCAACATCACATTAAAATACATACCCTTTGTAGAAACATATAAAGATTTAAACCAAGAAGATACACTAAAATTTACTGTGTTAGCAAAATACAGAAGATCTTAGGTAGCATGATAATTTTGGACACATGGAATTTAAATTCCCAAGTATTAAGAGGGAGAAGAAAGGAAGGTGTCAGAAATGTACTTAAAGATGATGTGTTGTTATTATTCAATTATGTTCAACTCTTCCTAACTTCATAGATCATTTTGTTCATGGGGTTTTCTTAACAAAGACACTGCAGTGATTTTCCATTTCCCTCTCCAGTGGATTAAGGCAAACAGGTTAAGTGATTTGTCCAAGGTCACACAGCTAGTAAGTGCCTGAGGTCAGATTTGAACTCAGGTCTTCCTGACTACAGTCCCAGCACTATACACTGAGCCATCAAGCTGCTGTTAAGATGCATAGGTAAGGAAAAAAGTAAATACCAAATTACCAATCTAAACACATAGCTACTGCATCAAAAGACATAGTTACTAAATTTATAAAAAGGAAAAATTACTGAGTCACAGCTTTCTCATACCTTAAACCCCCTTAAACATATTCTAAGATTCAGAGACTCTGACCTTTTTGCTGTTCCTTGTCCAAGATATTCCATCTCCAAGCTGTAAGCATTTCTATTGCCTGTCCCCCATGCTTAGAACTTTCTCCTTCTTCCTCTCGGCCTCCTAACTTCCCTGACTTCCTTCAGGTCTCAGCTTCTGCAAGGAGTCCTTTGCAATTCTCCTAAACCTTAGCGTTTTCCCTCCGAGACCACACCTAATATTTCCTGTATATGGCTTGTTTGTTCATACTTTGCATATTGGCTCCCCATTAGACTGTGAGTCTATGAGAGATGGGCCTGTTTTTTTTAATTTTTTTTGCCTTTCCATTCCTATTGCTTAGTACAGTGCTTCTCAGTTGTTGTTGTTGTTTATCCTTTATTTTCTAAAAGTTTCAATGACCTCATGGGGTGATGTCTTGACTCCTACATGACTTGGATTTAAGTGAGGCAGAGTTGCACAAAGTCATCAGCCTCACTCTTGTCTTCCAGAGTCTTTGTCAAGACAAAAGTCAAGATGACTGGCAATTGTGCAGGAGGAAGTGGATGAGCTTGGTGTGTTTGGTGCCTTACCAAGTTCCATAGCACCTACTTCGTGGCCATTGGAACAAATTGCTCTCATTCACCCATTCTGTAAGTGAAGTCTTCACATGCTTGGGGTAGACACACCCTAACTTAGTCTTTTCAGTGTGGCTTATCCAACTTTGCTGTTTACCAAGTACTCAACTCTCACTTGTGGCTCCAAAAATCCACACCCCATAAACCATCTTGCCAGACAGGCTAACCCAGGTTGAGGATAACCAATGGACTTTAAACCTGTTGGTAAGTTACAAGGATGTCTATCCCAAGCATATGAAGCTTGGCAGTATGTAGTAGGCACCTAATAAGTGTTCACTGATCAATTAATTATAAATAATTAGTGACTTTAACCAAAAGGATGATAGAAATGAAGCAACTTATTAAAATGATAAATTAGTAAGGAAAGATAAGAATAAAAGAGAAATAGACCATTATTAAAATTATTACATAGTGTTCAATAAAATGTATTTCTATTTACAAACATAACATATGCAAATTAATTATGCTTGTTTACATCTGTGATGTCATTAGTGTATGGAACTCCTTTTACTAATGCAGATCAGCAACTTCTCTGCAATTTATAGCCTTAAAAAGTTACTGCCAATATGAATTGATTAAAAAGAAGAGGTAACTTCAGTAAATATCAAAAAGAGAAATAGAAGAAAATATCCATCTGCTTCCATGTAAAAAGTCATTAAGTTTAAGTGAATTCTACCAGATAAAAGAATAAATAATGCTGATAATACATAGTATTCAAGCATGGAGACAGAACTAAACTCATTTATTGATCCAAAATATCCTTGAAACTTTTTTCTGCTATCTCTGTCTATTAGAATGTAATCTCCTTAGAGGTCAGGAATGTCTCATGTTTGTATTTCTATTCCCAGAGCATAGTGTACTATCTGGAATGTAGCAGGTAATCGGCAAATGTATTTTCATTGTTTAATAATTAATCATAAGTCCTTGACTAACTGAAACATTAGTTTCACTAAAATAGCATATACAAGAAAATACAAAATTATTTTTATATATTTATAGCAAAAAAGGAAGTATAATTTATAAAAGATGCTGGCCACCAAGGAGGCTCAAAACCTATTCAAGACTTAGGAAACTGAAACCCAGTTAAGTGGATTTATCCAGTCATATGACTAGTAAGTAGCCAACCCAGGGCATGGCCTCTCCCTGAAAGTCAAGCAACAGTCCACTATGGCATTCTTTTAACATAAGTTCTGTGCAGCCCTTTTATTTCCCTTTCATTATTCTCTCTTCACATCATGCAGTTATTGCTCAGGAGTCCAGCCCTGCTTCTGTCTTCTCTGATTGCCTCCACAACCCTTTCAATGTGAACATTAGACAAGGCTCATCTAAGTTATTTTAATTGAAAAGACCTTTTAAAGTTTAACAACTGTACTGAGAAGGGACATTTTTACAATCTGCATATTTGGTGGCATTTGATTTAATTTATGATTCAATGAACTTGTTTCTGACTATCTGAAGCCAACTCTTTTTATTTGTTCCTGTCTTTTTCATTACTTCCCTTTAATGGTCTTGAACACTAATAAACTTTTACAAGAGTTGTGGCTTCCTGATCAAGCATAAAGTTCCTCAACCGGTGATACACCAGAGAGTCAGTCCTCTAATTCTGAAACATATTTGGTTCTCAGAAGTAAGGCATGTGTTTCAATACTTCATTACTAAATTACTTTCCTAATTTTTGTGCATATGGTAATAAATATTTTTGACTGTATAGACAAAGGGATCCACTCCTTTTAGGTTAAAGCGACCAAACACAGTCTGGGATCTTGAATAGAGCTGATTATTTATTTATTTATTTTAAAAAAGTCAATCCTCTTTTGACAATTTGCTCTAGTGCCTTTTTCCTAAAGTTTTCCATTATTCACAGCCTACTTCCCCCTTGCTATAGATGTGGGTTCCTGCTTAGGTATAGATTGGACTAAGTGACCTCTGACATGGCTCCCAATTCCGAAAGTCTTTAATTGTGTGATTCTGAGTAAAATCATGACATCAGTACAATTGATTGTCATGACTGATGGGAACATGAGATGGATGGGGTATTCAGGAGGCTGCTGTCTTGGATAGTTGTGGCACTAATGTCCCAGCTTCAGCAACAGAAAGGAAAGTACTCACTCTCTGAAACCAGTCAGTTTTACTTCTGCTAGAGGAAAAACTGGTATTGAAGGATTCCCTTAACTCCTCTGAGCCTCAGTTTCCTTATCTGCAAAATAAAGGGATTTAGATTGAATGGCCTCTGAGATCATTTCTAATTCTATATCTATGATCCTAATCAAAAAAGCCAGTTTTGGGAATAAACAGATTTAAGTACTGGGTGATTGGTGGAGGGCAGAAGAAATGAGTGGTAAAGAGTTTACCAGATCACAAATCCAAGGAGGTAAACTGAAGAGAAAGAGAAAGGGTCATAAGTCATAGCAGACCCATTATTTTTAAAAATCAATTAATTATTTTTTTTTACTTTCCACATTCACTTTTATAAGATGTTGAGTCATAAATATTTCCCTTCCCTTTCCTTCTCCCTCCCCAAGACAGAATGTAATCTGATATAGGCTATACATGTATAATCATATTAAATATATTTCCACATTAGTCATGTTGTAAAGCAGAATCTGAGTCAAAAGGAAAAATCACAGGAAAGTAATAAAAAGAGAGAGAAAAAAGTATGCTTCAATCTGCATTCAGACTCCATAGTTCTTTCTCTAGTTGTGGATATAATTTTCCATCCATAATCTTTTGTAATTGCCTTAGATCATTGCCTTGCTGAGAAGAGCTGTCTATCAAAGTTGGTCAATGCACAATGTTGCTGTTATTGTGTACAATGTTCTCCTGGTTCTGCTTACTTCATTCAGCATCAGTTCATATAAGTCTTTTCAGGTTTTTTCTGATAGCCAACTGTTTATCATTTCTTATGAAGCAATGGCATTCTATCACATCCATATGCCACAGCTTGTTCAGTCATCCCCCAAGTGATGGGCATCCCCTCAATTTCCAATTCTTTGCTACCACAAAAAGAGTTGCTATAAATATTTTTGTACATGCAGGTCCTTTCTCAGTTTTTATGATCTCTTTGTGATAAAGATCTAGAAATTACTACATCAAAGGGTACATACAGTTTTATAACCCTTTTGGCATAGTTCCATATTGTTCTCCAAAATGGTTAGATGAGTTCACAACTCCACCAACAATGCATTAGTTTTCCAATTTTCCCACATCTCCTCCAGCATTTATCGTTTTCCTGTTTTGTCATGTTAGCCAATCTGATAGGTAAAACAACCATAAAGTTGTTTCAATTTTCATTTCTCTAATCAGTACTGATTTGGAGCATTTTTTTAAATGCCTATAGATAGATTTAATTTCTTCCTCTGAAAACTGCTTGTTCATATCCTTTGACCATTTATCAGTGGGGAAATAATAACTTGTATTCTTGTAAATTTGATTCAGTTCTCTACATATTAAAGGTCCTTTAACAAAGATACTGGCTGTAGAAATTGTTTCCCAGATTTCTGCTTCCCATCTAATCTTGGTTGCATTGATTTTGTTTGTGCAAAACCTTTTTGAATTTAATATAATCAAAATATTGATTTTCCATTTCATAATGTTCTCTGTCTCTTGTTTGGTTATAAATTATTCCCTTATCCATGGACCTCACAGGTAAATTGTTCCTTGCTCTTCTAATTTGCTTATAATCTCAGGCTTTATGTCTAAATTATGTACATATTTTGACCTTATCTTGGTATACTGTGTAAAATCTTGGTCTATGCCTACCTTCTGCCATATTGTTTTCTAGTTTACCCAGCATTTTTTGTCAAATAGTGAGTTCTTATCCCAAAATTTGGAGTCTTTAGGTTTATCAAACTATCAAAACTACTGTGTCTTGTGTACCTAACCTATTCCACTGATCCAACACTCTGTTTCTTAGCCAGTACCAAGTAATTTTTATGACTGTTGCTTTATAATATAGTTTTAGATCTAGTAGGGCTAAGCCACCCTCCCTTGCATTTTTTTCATTGATTCTGGACCTTTTGTTCTTCCAGATGAATTTTTTTTTTATCATTTTCTCTAGGTTTATAAAATAATTTTTGGTAGCTTGATTGGTATGGAACTGAATAAGTAAATTAATTTAGGTAGAATTGTAATTTTTATTATATTAACTCAGCCTACCCATGAGCAACTGATATTTTTTTCCAGTTATTTAGATCTGATTTTATTTGAGTGAAGTGTTTTTCTATTGTGTCCATAGAGTTCCTGGGTTGTCTTGGCAGGTAGACTCTCCAAAATTTTATATTTTCTACAGCTATCTTAAATGTAGTTTCTCTTTCTATCTCTTGCTGTTGGGTTTTGTTAGTAATATATAGAAATACTGTTGATTTATGTAGTTATATCCTCCAATTTTGCTTAAGTTGTTAATTATTTCAAATAGTTTTTTAATTGATTCTCTAGGATTCTCTAAGTACACAATCATTATCTACAAAGAGTAATAGCTTTGTTTCTTTCTTCCCTATTTTAATCCCTTCAATTTCTGTTTCTTCTCTTATTGCTAAAGCTAACATTTCTAGTACAATATTGAATAACAGTGGTGATAAAGAACCTCTTTGTTTCACCCCTGATCTTACTGGAAATATAGCAGATCTATTCTTGATGAATTCATATGTGCATTTGAGATTTTACCAGGAATTAAATTCAGGCTTACTAGACTATAGTTTGCTGAATCAACAAACTGATCAGGTTACCATTTTTGAAGTTTGTCTAGACCTAGCCCTTGCTGCATTTATGTTCAATCTTATAGTGCATATACTCCAACTGATCTATGATCTCATATTGGAAAACTTCCATTTCTTCTTATGATGTGAAATTATTTTCTGTGTTCTTTTATAAATTTACCATAGAGCATGCAAAATATATGTTTTAAAGTACTGGTTTCTATGCTGTTTAACAATATTTAGGGTTTTTTTATCCTTTGTTTATTTTCCCAGAACATAGCCAATGCAGAAATTTGGTTTGCATGACTTCCTTTTTGCTTTTTTTTTGGAGGGGGGGAAGGCAGGGCAATTGGGGTTAAGTGACTTGCCCAAGGTCACATGACTAGTAAGTGTTAAGCCTAAGGTCAGATTGAACTCAGGTCCTCCTGACTCCAGGGCAGGTGCTGTATTCACTGCTCCCCCTAGCTGCTCCCTGACTTCCTTTTTGTAATGGGCTTTGTGTTTCTTGTCTTCTAGTAGGAATAGATGAGGGGAGAGAGAAAACTGAAAATAAAGTAAAATTGAATTTAAAAAGTTCATTGGTTCCCTATAATGTGCTGCTGCTGGTATAAAATACAACCTTATCATTTTGGAATTTAAACTCCATTCCCAGCCTACTTCTACCAGGGGTGAGGTATCCCCTTAGTAAAGGGATTTGTTCTATAAAACTTGGACTCAGTCAGAAGGTCACAATCAAAGACCTAGAAGGCCACATGTGACCTCAAGGCCACAGTTACTCCACCTCAGCATCTAGACCATTTTTCCTGGCTTATTTCACAACATTCTTCTTCATGCATTCCATGATTATACTAACTGGCCTTTTGCTTTCCTGCTCTACTCATCATTCTATCTTCTACTTCGATACCTATGTAAAAGCTATCTTCCCTGCCCCTCCCCACCACCTTCCTCATACATAGAATTTACTTCCTTCTCATCCCCCACCCTTACAGTCCTAAAGAAGTCATTATATACTCTAGTGATTCTTATCCCATAACCCACTGGTATTGATGAGATGGATTCCCAGACTGAAGTTGGCTCTATCTCTTATAAGGATTATAGGCTTAGTTCTGATACATGGGAGTAATCCTTTCCTATTCTATACCCCACAAACTCCATGGGTACATTTTCTAGGCTTAATTATTAGCTAACATCTGATTATCAGACTTAACTTTTAGAAAATGGGTCTTACAACTATAAATATCAATTCAGCTAGATGGCATAGTGGATTGGACTTGGAGTCAGAAAGACCTAAGTTAAACTCCTGTCTCAGACATTTATTAGCTGTAGGACTCTGGGCAACTCACTTTATTTCTCTTTCCTCACCTACATGAGATAACATGCAAAGTGCTTAACAAACCTCAAAATTTTATGTAAATGCTACCTATTGCTGGTGTGTGTATACATACATACATACATAATTTTCCTCCAATTAAATATTAAAGTCATTGAGTTTTTTTAAGTTTTGAGTTCTAAATTCTATCCTTCCCTCCCTCCTTCCCTTTTTCTCTCCCTCCCTGAGACAGCAAGCAATTAGATATAGATTATGCATGTGAAATCATGTAAAACATTCCCATATTAGTTGTTTTGTGCAAGAAGACTCAGATAAAAGAAAAAGAATGAAAGTGAAAACCACATGCTTCATTCTGTATTCAAACAATAACAGTTCTTTGTCTGGAGGCAGACAGTATACTTTATCATCAGTCCTTTGGGATTGTCTGGGATCATTATATTGCTAAGAATAGCTAAGTCATTCACAATTCTTCATTGAACAATATTGCTGTTACTGTGCATTATGTTCTCCTGTTCTGTTCACTTTGCATCAGTTCATGTATATCTTTTCCAGGTTTTTCTGAAACCATCATGCTTATCATTTTTATAGCACAATACTATTACATTAAAATCATATACCACAGTTTGTTTAACAATTTGTCAATTAATGAACATCCCTTAATATTAGTATAATTATTAAGATGCCATAAAGTTCAAAATCCATCAGATTACTTGAGTAAGTGAACAACTTTTTATCTCTCATACTTAGGATGGGGCACTGTACATTTTGTTGTTGTTCAGTAATTTTGGTTGATTCCAAGTCTTTCTAACCCCATTTGAGGTTTTCTTGGCAAAGATACTTGAGTGATTTGCTATTTCCTTCTCCAATTGATTTTATCAATTATCAACTAAAGTAAATAGGATTAAGTTACTTACCCAGAGTCACACACCTAGTAAATGTCTGAGACCAGATATGAACTCAAGAAGATGACTCTTCCTTACTCCAAGCCTAGTACCCTTTTCAACTGCACCACCTAGATGCCCCATATGGCAAAAGGAGATACTCCAGGAGTTCAAGGATGCCTCCATTGTGCATCTCTATAAAGCAAAAGGAAAAAGGTTGTCTGGTAACAATCACAAAGGCATTTCTCTTTAGTTATTACCAGTAAGATTCTTGTCAGAGTACTCCTAATACACTGATCCTCCATTTGAAAGACGATCATCTATCCGACAGCCAGTGTAGTTTCAGAAAGAGCCAAGGAATGGTCAATGTGATGTTTGCTGCCCAACAGCTCCAAGATAAATGTCAGAAGAAAAAAGGTCTGTATACAACATTCATTAATATGACCAAGGCCTTTGATGCTGTCAATAGCAAGGGCTTGTGTAAGATTATGAGAAAATTGGGCTGCCTGGAGAAGTTCATCAGTATTGTACATCCATTTCATGATGTCATGCTTGCATGGGTTCTGGATAATGTATGTTGTTCTCATGCTTCCCAGTCACCAATATAGTGAAGCAGGGCTGTGTGCTTGCTCTTTTGCTTTTTAGCATGATGTTTTCAGCAAAGTTTTCAGAAGCCTTCAGTGAAGACAAAAATGGCATCAATATCATCTACTACACTGATAGTAAATCATTTAATTTGAAAAGGCTATAAGCCAAGACAAATATGGAGGGAGAGTTGGTAAATGACTTTTTGTTTGCAGATGATTGTGCACTCAATGCAGCCTCTGCGGCTGAAATGCAACAGAGTATGAATTGATTCTCTGCCATTTTTGCTAACTTTGGTTTGACGACTAGCACCAAAGCACAGGCACTCCACCAGCTGGCAAATCATCATCAATGCATGGAAACTTTGGTTATAGCAAATGGGTTCATATTGAATACTCTGCTCACTGGCTTAGCAGTATACTCTCCTGGGATGCACACATAGACAATGAGACTGATGTATGCATTGCCAGAACTAGCTCAGTAGTTTTTATTTTTGTTTTTTTTTTTCATTTTGGTTTCTTTTAATTGTGTGTGTTTGTTTGTGTGTGTGTGTGTTTATTTACTTATTGTTTTTGACATTCACTTTCATAAGACTTTGAGTTCTAAATTTTTTCTCCTTTCCTACCCTGGAAAAGGAGTTATTAGACTCAGTACCAAAATGAAGATCTACAGAGTTGTTGTGCTGACTTCATGGTTGTATGACTATGAAACCCTGACAGTATACCAGTGCCATGCCAGGAAACTGAATCACTTTCATTTGAATTGTCTTAGGCAGATTCTGAAGATCACCTGGAAGGATAAGATAACAGATACTGAGGTCCTTTCTTGCACTGAACTGCCAAGCTTTGAAATTCTATTGCAAATAGCACAACTCCAATGGGCTGACTATATTGTTTGAATGCCAAACATATGCTTGCCAAAAGGCTATTTTATGGAGAACTCACACAGAGCAAGTACTCACATGGTATTTAGAAAAAAGGGACACAACACTCTCAAGGTCTCTCTTAAGAAACTTTGGAATTGATTGCATGACATGGGAGATACTGGAACAGGATCACCCAGCATGGAATGACCCCATCAGAGAAGGTGCTGTTCTTCATGAGCAAAGCAGAATTGAAGTAGCTCAAAAGAAATGTTAGATGCACAGATTTAGAAATGCTACCCCAAATGCTCACATGGATTATTTGAGCCCGGCCTGTGGTAGAGCACTCCAATCTCATATTGGTTTGATCAGCCAGTCAGACACACTATAACTTTACTTAACACTGTGATGTCATTTTGGTTCTCTTTGAGAACAAAGGACAACCACCACCAACAGAAACTCTATTGGAGGAAACATTAAGATGTTTCTCTTAAATAAGCCATAGCTTTTCTTCTATAAAAATCAAAGTCTAAAACCCTTAAGATGTTCAAAGCTCACAAGGTCCTTCTGTGACAAAGGGTGGGAGGAGAAGACGTAGGTTGCTTTCCAGAACCAGATAATGAAATCTTTTGGGCACTGAACTAATCTCCTGGTTTTATGGAAGGCCCATAGGTCACTTCCAAGTCCCTTCCCCAAAGAGAACAGAATTCTTCTTGCACCCAATTGGCATGTCTTTGGTTGATTAGAGGCATCCAGTATTTGTTCATACCTAGTTCTGATAGATTTAATCATAAATTTTCTCACCTAAGGTAATTGCTTTTAAGTGGGGTAGTATGTTGAATTAACCCCTCCCCCACTTCTTGGCACTTACCTTCCTTCAAAATTCATTACAGGTTGTACCTTCCATTTGTCAGGAATGATTAAAACTTTTGTTTCCACAGAAATTAATACAGAATTCATGCAATCTATGGGGATCTAAATATACCAGAAAGTCTTTTGACTTGCAGCAAATGCAGGAAAATAAACTGATTGTGGGAGATACTATCAACTTAGATTAGTGCTAGATTATCTTCTAGCAGAAGAAGGAAATTTAGAGATATAACAGAAAAATTTGTTTCCATAAATTCAGAATAACAATCAGCAGAATGGGAGACATAATGAAGGAGTAATGTCTCACAAAGAAGATGATGGGTAAAGCAAGGATCTGACTGGTTTTTTGTTATTTGGGGTTTTTTTGAGGTTAAAAGTCAGCTAAGTAGAGTAAAAGTTAAGGCTAGCTTGGAACTTTCATTCATAATAAGCTTATGAATATTAACTTCTCCCACTCTGGGAGGGCTCAAGATTCATTTTATTAGTCATACAATGAAGGAGGAACATGTTAAGGGGAATTATGTAGTAGGTGTATTGGGAAGTTATACACCCTGTATTACCCAGCTAATGGGAAGACAGAGGAGGGGACTTTGTGTTGGGCATAGGTTTTTAAGGCTTACTTTTGTTTTTAAAGGATGTGTCTATTCAAGGAGACACCTACCACTGCAGTCACATAATAAACTTATGTATCTTTTATCTTCACCCCTCTGGAGTATGAATGAGTTATTTCTCACACATTGAAGGCCTTTCCTGACCGCAGAAGCTATTCCCATTCATTCATTCATTCATTCATTCATTCATTCATTCATCCATTCATCCTCTCTCTCTGTCTCTCTGTATCTGTCTCTCTGTCTCTCTCTTTCTCTATCTCTCTCTCTCTCTCCTTCCCTCCCTCCCTCCCTAGTGATACAAGATCTCTGTTTATATCTTCTTTACATATTGTATCATTTGTAAAAGGAGGGGATTCAACTAGCTTACATTGGAGATGTAGCTCTGGAAGCTAAGAAAGAGGTGGGAGAGGAAGGATAAAAGAGGGGATTGGGTGCATATTTACAATAAGTTCCTTGAAGGTAAGGACTGTTTAATTCATGTCTTTTTTTATCCAAGGTACAAGTACAGTCTCTTGAATATGGTTTGCATGTAATAAATACTTTTACTGGATTAAAACATAATGTTGTATTACTACCACCTGACAGAATACTCTGCCATTCTAAGTAGATACTCATCATGTTAATCCTGAAATATGGAACTCTATTTTCATTCAGTTTCTCCATGGAGTAATTCTACCTATCACCCGTGCTGAGCACTCAGTGAATGAGCAAACCATACCAATTGTGAAGGAAGATGAATGGACAAGTGTGAGAGGAGCTGCAAAAGGAAATATGCAATCAGAAACAGACTAAGGAAGTCAATTTCCAAATATCTAGTAATAATTAGAAAGATTAACAGTGCCAGGAATACTAATGCTTTTTCATCTAGCATCATTTAGTCAGGACCATCATCATTAGTGAATACCACTAAATGAATTTTTTTTACTGAAAGTAATTCAATTACTTGTTACCCCTAAGTCATGATGATGAACAACAGTCAGAGCAGGTCCTCAGTTTGTTGATGAAACAGGTACTTGCCTACTATTTAAGGAGATAAGTACACTCCTCAAATGGAGAAGAACTTATTAATCAATTTTCATCACTCCCATCCCAGCACTGGTCCTCAGGACCAGAGAGTCATAGGATGTTTAACTAGAATGAATCTCAAAGACAATGTAGTTAAAATATGGCATTTAACAGGAGGAAACTAAGTCCTAGACATGTTCAGTATCTTGCCAAAGTCATAAGCTTACAGAAGCTAGTAAAGGCAAACCAAAAATTCAAACCCAAGGTTTTGGACTCAAAATCAAGTCTTTCCTGTGCAACATGCTGCTTCTGTCTTAGGAGTTCCCCCTTGGACTCCCATGTTACTATGTTTGCTCTCCTTAGCTGTGCCAGGACACTGAGAATCCCAAGATTTCTGACCCTGACGATTTTAAAAATTTTTTTCATCTTTCTAGGATACTGTTTTATGATAGGTAATGAATAAGTTTAATGTGTATAGATTTGAACAGGGGTACAATAGAAAAATCACAAAACTAGGGATCAGAAATATCTCTTTACCTCCCTTTCCTAGCATATAAAATAGAGATAACACCTATGGTGCCCACTTCCCTGGGTTGCTGTGAGAAAGAAGGGCAAAATTTATATAAACTTTTTAAAAAAACTATAAAACATAAATGTCAACATATTATGTCCTAAGAAACACTCCAAGACTATAAGTTGTTTCTATAAAGTGTCAACTTCCCCTAGAAGAAGGAGCATCTTTACCTGGGCATTACCTGTAATAATGAAATTGCACAACTAGACTCTGTCCTTGTCACTATCAACTTCATGTTGTCAGCTGCCAGCTTCTTGTACTTGAATACACAGAGAAAAAAGCAGCTCATTGTAGGGATAAACATCCTTGATTTCTCATCTTTCAGTCAAGGCACCCTGGCTGATTTACTATGTGACCTAGTCCCAGTGAATTTTCTTCTCATAGAATTAGCTTTCTCATTTATAAAATTAGAATAATAATTCTTACATTGCATCTCTCACACAACTGTTGTGAGGATGAAGCAAATTAGTAGATGAGAAGTCCATTGTGAATGTAATGGCAGGCTGACCAACAAGCTCAATTGCTACAAGCATGAATGGACTTTTGCTAATGTAATTCCTCAGATGGAAGATGATAGGGAGCCTGCTTCTTGGAAAGTCAGGTGACATGTGAGCTTTGGAGAAACTGAGAATAAGTGGAGATTCTCTTTAAATGATTCTTGGAGATCAGGACAACTTTTATCCGGGCAAGCAAAAGGCAATTTCAATCTCCTACTACTGCCAGTCTCATCTCCCATCCATAATGTACAAAAAGAGGCACCCTTCCATTTAAGAATGGGCTTCTTATTCATTTCGTACTCATATAATGATTAGGCTCTGGCATTCCATCTCATGCTGCCCGTGTCCTTTGAGGAAGGGGAAAAGGAAAGTCTGTGGGGAATGAGACTTCCTTCTTTTGATGTGCATGTATGCCTTCCATCTCCTACTAGACACTTTCCTGCCTAATCTTCAACCTTTGGAGAGGAGGGGACTAGAGAAATGAGGTTTCCCATCCGACCATCTGACCATGTGCCTTCTATCTCATACTGCATTTGTCTCCAGCCTAATCTCCAGCCTCCTTTGGGAAGAGGAGTTCTGCCTTTTATTCAGTGAAAAATATCCTCACACTAAGTCATATACTATGCATCTCAGTGATTTTTGATACCCTGTAGGTCATAAGGCAAACACCATTTCTCACACCCAACATGTGATTAGCTATTGTCATCTCCCTAACTCTCCCCCACCCAAGTTCTACCCAAACATAACCTATTCTGGATACCACTTATCAAGGGCACCACCGTGCCCTATGGAATGCTTGTTCCACACTGAAACCTAACTCCTCCCCAATGACACAGCCTCCCTGGACACCCATTCCAATACTGGCTTCATCTTCATTCATTTTCCTCTGTTTCTCTGGAAAGTGGAAGAGTTGGAGTATTCCTTGGATCTCCATTGTCAGTTCCAGGTCATCTCCCTACATCCATCATGCAGTAATCTTTTCTTTGAGGTTCAAGCAATTCATCTCTATTACCTAATGAAAATTCTGGTCGCTATTGTCTACAAGCTTCCAGGTCACTCTTCAGTGATTTTAGTACGCGGCTCACAATTTCTCTCTCCTCCTCAATTACTGCCTTCATACTAGAAAACTTGAACATAAATTTGTTAATATCTCCCTCAAACACCCTAACCAATCAGTTCAGTCTACTCACTTCCCATTATCCATTTTTCCATCATACCTCAGTCACACACGATGGTTATGACGTCGATCTCATCACCCACCTCTATGTTCAGGAATTCTGAAATGCCCTTATTTGACTATAATCTATTGGCTTTCACCTCCTTCTGCTTCTATTACAAAACCCTATTCATCATCTGTGCCACTTTCCCTATTCCCATTCTCTCAGCTGAGAACTTTGTCTCATATTTTACAGAAAAAATGTGAGGTCATTCACCATGAACACCCTCTTTCCTTTTTTTTCCCCATATCTTTTTTTTCAAGTGCTTTACTAACTTCTGGTTTATATCATTCATCTCTGCCAGATTTTGAGTTACAAATTTTTCCCCTACCCACCACCCCAAAATAGCGGTCCCTCAGGATATCCTCTCCTCCAATCTGTTCTCTCTCATATCTTCTCCCATACCCTGTTCGACTCTTCCAGTAGGGCATAGTGGATCTCTATGCCCAAATGCCTGTATATCTTATTTCCCAATTACGTGTAAAATAGTATTAATAATTGTATTTATATATTTTTAACATTTGATTTTAAAACTTTGAATTCCAGATTCATTTCCTTCCTCCCTTGTCACCCACCTTAACTGGGAAGAAAAGCAATTCAGTATAGGTTGAACATGTGTAGCTATGCAAAACATTAACATAGTAGATATACTGTAAAAGACTGACTATATTTCCCTACCTCCTATCCCACCTCCCACCTGGTCTATTCTCTACTTTGATCCTGTCCCTTTTCAAAAGTGGGTGCTTCCAATTTCCCTCTACCCCAGCCTGCCCACCCTTCTATCATACCCCCTCTCATTCCCTTCCCCCCTACTCTCTTGAAGGGTGAGATAACCTATTTAGTATGTATGTCATTCCCTCCCTGAGCCAAATTCAATGAGAATAAGGTTTTGCCTTTTTGCCTTCCTGTTCTTCCCCTCCATTGTAACCATTTTCCCTTGCCTCTTCTATATGAGCTAGTTTACCCCATTCTGTCTCTCCCCATCTCCTCTCGTTACATTCCTCTCTCACCTCTTAATTTCACCTTTTAAGTATCATCCCTTCCTATTAAATTGGTCCTGTGCCCTCTATCTATGCATACCTATAAACATATATACACACATTTATATGCCCATATGGCCTCCTATATAGACATATATATATATTTGCATATATATTTATATTCCCTTCAACTATTTTCATACTGAGAAATGTTTCATCAGTTACAATTATCATTTTTCCATATAGGAATGTAAATAGTTCAACTTTGATAAGTTCCTTATGATTCCTTTTCCCTGTTTACCTTCTCATGCTTCTCTTGCTTCTTGTATCTGAATGTCAAATTTTCTATTCAACTCTGGTTTTTTTTTTAGCAAGAATGCTTGAAAGTCCTCTATTCCACTGAATGACCATATTTTCCCCTAAAACATGATACTCAGTTTTGCTGGGTAGGTGATTCTTGGTTTTAATTTCATCTCCTTTGACCTCCAGAATATCATATTCCAAGCCCTTCAATCCCTCAGTGTAGAAGCTGCCAGATCCTGGGTTATCCTGATTGTGTTTCCACAATATTCAAATTGTTTCTTCCTGGCTGCTTGTAATATTCTCTCCTTAATCTGGGAATTCCAGAACCTGGCTATGATGTTCCTAGGAGTTTTCTTTTTGGGATCTTTTACAGGAGGTGATCAGTGGATTCTTTCAACCTCTATTTTGCCCTCTTGTTCTAAAACATCAGGGCAGTTTTCCTTGAGAATTTCTTGGAGGATGATTTCTAGGTTCTTTCTTTGATCATGGCTTTCAGGTAGTCCAATAATTTTAAAATTATCTCTCCTGGATCTATTTTCCAGGTCAGTGGTTTTTCCCATTAGATATTTCACATTGCCTTCTATTCTTTCATTTATTTGGATCTGTTTAACAGCATCTTGATTTCTCATAAAGTCACTAGCTTCCATTTGCTCCAATCTAATTCTGAAAGAATGATTCTCTTCAGTGAGCTTTTGAGATTCTTTTTCCTTTGGGCGAATCGATTTTTTAGGTATTCTTCTCCTCATTGCCTTTTTGAGCCTCTTTTGCCATCTGAGTTAGTCTATTTTTTAGGGTATTATTTTTCTCAGTAAGGCTGTTGACTCTCATTTCATAATTTTCTTGCATTGTTCTCATTTCTCTTCCCAATTTTTCCTCCACTTATCTTATTTGCTTCTTAAGGTCCTCTATGGCTCCTATTTTTCTTGTAAGCTTTTGGTGCAGGAGTTCTGACTTCACTGTCTTCCTCCTGTTCCATACTTTGATCCTTTTTGTCCCCAAAATAGGAGTCTAATGCTGGATTGCTTTGCTTGGTTCGCTTCCTTTGCCTGCTCATTTTGCCACTCAATTACTTGACTTTTGGGCTTTTTGTCACAGTAGGACCCTGCTTCCTGACAGGGGAACTTCATACTAAATGCTGGGGTTTTCTCAACTGCCGAAGGTATTAGCTGGGTGTCCTCTTTGAAGCCTCCACACGCTCTGTCAAGTTGGTCACACAACCCAGGACCTCCACCCTAGACTGCAATCCAGATCCAAGCAGGTTAAAGCAAGAGCAATCACCCCTCAGACTGGTTGTTTGGTCCCCATACACTCTGCAGGCCAGGAGCTGAAGCTGCCATATAGGGGCAGCCGCACAGCTGTAGCTCCTCATTGGCTTCTTGCCACAGGGGAAGAGGCTGATGCACTCCCAACTACTGAATCCCAAAGTCCACACTGCACTGACCTCTCACTTTATCCTTAGCATCTATGTGTTGTTAATTCAGGAAATGGCCACAGCTGCTGGTGATCTGGTGTCCCTCCAGCCAGTTGTTGGTCAGGCCCACCCTGGGGCTAAAACCTCTGCCTACTGCAGGGCCAGGCTTGGCTCCCAGAGTGCTGAGCTATCCAATTCCTGCTGGCCTTCCAGCCTGTCCTCAGCAGGAGGTTAGCTTCTTTGTGATATTTTGTGGGTTCCGTAACTCCAAAGTTAGTTCAGAGTCCCTTTTTACATGAATTGGGCGAGGTGGAAGCCAGAGTCCAGAGGAAGTCCTGTTTCTACTCCGCTATCTTGGCTGTGACCCCCTTTTTCTCCATATTCTATCACTCAGATACTTTCTACCACTATCTCCTCCCTCACCCCTCATTCACGTGATGACTTGACCTTACTCCTTTGCAAGGCTAATACCTCAACCTCCTCAAACAATCCTATTTCATCCCATCTTCTCCAACAGATTGTCCCCTCTGTCACTCTCCCTTTTTCATTTATTTTCAATTTCTTTCTGTTCCCTGGATCATCTTCTTCTGCCTACAAACATGCCTATGTCTCATCCATCCTGAAAAAATTCACTTGATCCTTCCATGCCCTGCTAACTATCTTCTTATATATCTTCTGCCTTTTTTGGCAAAACTCCTTACAAATGTCTACAATAGGTAACTTTACGTTCATCTCACTCTCTTCTTAACCCCATACAATCTAATTTCTGACCTTATCATTCCATGAAGTAGTTCTCTGCAAAATTACTAAAGTTTTCTTGGTTGCCAAATCCAATGACTTTTTCTCAATCCTCCCTGAAGTCTTTGACACTGTTGATCACCCTCACCTCCTTGATACTCTCTTCTCTTTATGGTTTCATGTCACCATTCTCTCCTGGTTCTACTACTACCTATATAACTTCTCCTCACCTTTGCTGGATACTCAAAGGGATCATATTCTTTATCTGTAGGTGTCCCTCAGGGTTCTGTATTCTGTGATCTTCTCTTTTTTTTCTGTATTACTTCATTTGGTGATCTTATCAGCACCAATGGATTTAATTATCAGCTCCATATTGATAATTCACAAATCTACATGTTCTATTAAACCCAATGGTGATGGAAGGTTCCTACCTGAAAGGACACAGGCTTAAACTGTCAATCCTTGCTTCCTATTACCAGATTCTAAGCATCATGGCCTCCCCACAATAAGTGCAGTTGTAATGTCCAATCCTTGCTCTGATGTATAGTTTATACCTAAGCAGGGAGAACACCAAAGGAGTCCCAGTTGGAGCAAGGTAAACAAACCCAATTCTTTGTATACTTACTGGGAAAAATTATATTGGCAATAAGAGAATGATAATTTATCAACCATGCCTTAATAAGACACAATATTTTAACAAGGCACAAATAAAGGCATACTTTAATAATGTATAAGGAGTACAGAAACAGATGGTGTGGGAATGGGATGGAAGAGTAAGATGGGTACATAGAGTCACATAACTGTCAATTACATAGCATAGACCTCTAGTGTTGGAGGAATACTCAAAAAGTAGGGCTTTACTGATAAATAGAAGTGTGTATAGAATAACATTATATATATATATATATATACACACACACACACACACACATACATATAGATGTATGTGTATACATACACAGAGACACACCTATTTGTGGCCAATAGTAGCCATATTTAGGGTGGGGAGTGAGAGAGAAGAAAAAAAATTTTACATGATAACTTTATATTTAAAAGGAATAGCAAGTTGTACATGATAGATTTGAATTTTCATGTACAATTATCTTTTTTTCTCTTATATATGCTGTCATTAAAATGCTTGTTTTATTCCATAAATATATAATTCGGCTTTTGGAAGGCAATGGGGTTAAGTGACTTGCCTAAGGTCACAGGCTAGCTTTTGTGTTGTGTCTGAGGTCAGATTTGAACTCAGGTCCTCCTGACTCCAGGGCTGGTGCTCTATTCACTGCGCCACCTAGCCACCCCAAATTAAAACTATTTAAAAAAAAGAAGCAGGGTTTTGAGGTTGCTTTCTTGTGGGGTTCTTTAGGGTTGATGGACTCATCCATACCAACCTCAGGATTGTCTCATTAGCAAATCAGTACCTCCTTGGGGGTCATTTGCTCAGGCCTATCTGGTTTCTATTAATTTAGCACATGTTCTCTGGATGTAGCCTCAATTAATCTAGGAGATATTTTGGCAAATGCCTTCTATGTTCCTCCTTATACTCGTGGTTCCTATTTCCAATTTTTTGTTACCTTACATTTGTTACTTATATACTTACTATACTAACTAGTGGGACATTCGTGAGGACTATAAAAAGATATAATTTCAACACAACACAACACACATGCACGCACACACATGCATACACCCTTTTAAGGCTCAGGTGACAAGAAGTCTTCCCTCGTCCCTCTGACTGGAAGTGTTCTTGCCCTGCTCTAAACTCACATAACTGTTTGGCCTACTACTGTTGCATTAACTTTGTACCTTGTATTAGAGTCATTTTTAAATGCAGATTATCTTCTCTACTATGCTGTAAGCTCTGTGAAAAATCACTTCATTCATCTTTTTATTTCTCTTAGAGTCTTGAGCATAAAAAAGTGCTTAAAAATGTTCATTGAATGACCTAATAGACAGATAAATTAAGCTATGCCCAGTTACTCTTTTCAGCTCCTGTGATTTCAAATGATCCTATTTGGAAATGACAATGTGCTGATTGAATCAAGCTTCAGAACACTGTAAAATCTCCTAAATTAGATATGTGATCACTCAAATTACTTAGGTTGAACTATTCTCATAGGGGAACTAGATGGATGAAGACAGTCCATTGTCCAAACTGTGATACGAAGCTGAATTAGTGACCAATAGAGCCAGTTTAGCAGTACCTATATCTGAAATAAGCATCACAAGTGGACAATCTGTTGGTTCTAGAATTGAAAAGGAATTTAGGAAAGGGTATGTATAAGTCATACAGGACAGACAGACATGGATGAGTCATGATTTGCATTTTTGGATGGAATAGACAATTAAGGAGGCCACTGATGTTTTGGAACATTCAATCATTAATCCACATCAATGAATCATATGTTGTAATAACTTGGCTCAGAGACCAAAGCACAAACCTGAGCTTGAGGAGAACCAAATCATACCTTAGTTTGTGCCTTTCCTGGACCTAAGTTTTTTTATCTGTAAAATGGGGAACAGTTGCACTGGGATAGCCCTAGGATCCCTTTCAACCCTGGAAGTCTATTTAAAACTATGTGATGTTTACATTTTAATGGAGCACTCATAACCTGAAAAAAATGTGAAATTCATGATGTGAAATTTGGGGCATGCCTGTAGAGATACTTGGGAGTGTCCAGCCAACTAATAAATCCATATATGGTGCTTGTCAAAGTTATATCAAAATTTTAGCCATAAAACTCTTCCTGACCTCTTCCCCATAAGCAGATGATGCCTATACATGAAAGAATTTGATAGAAATATGTTTTAAAATGAGGCTTCCTATTAAAATGACAATAGGGAAGGTGGTAGAGACACCCAACTCTCAAGAATAAACCCCAGTGTGTGTTCCAAAAGTCTTAGTGAAATTTCAAACTGTTAAAGCTTGGTATATGTGAAAACATCCCCAGAAAGACTAACGATTAAAAAAATGTAAAAAGAAGTAGAACTTAGCAGCTTCATCCAATATAGAACTTTGAAAAAAAAGATGGCTGGGAGAAGTGTATAGAACGGTCTGACCAAAGGAGCCAGTAAGCCCAAATAAACATTAGAAGTTAGTTGAGTCAAGAACAGTAGTTACAATGGAGAAGCCAATGTGAATTCAGGAGGATCGTCAGAAAACCAGGCAACTCCATCAGAGAAGCCAGCACAAGCATAGTCTTCTGGAAGAAAGGAGAGGAACCAGGACAGGAAAACAAACCTATGCTTCTGAAAACAGCCTTGAAGCCACTATCCACATCCTGAGTCCAAGGGGGAATGGACATCCTACAGCCATCACAAGCTTCAGGAGTCAGGGACATGTAGCCAGTTCCTAACACTGGTCCATAAGAACAGAAATATGTAGAGACAGAACTTAACACAATAGATCACTGAACAGGGTCATAAGATTCAACTGAGCCATCTTCAGAACACTGAAAGTTACAGAAGACAGTACCAACCCAGTACTTGATAGCTAGTACCAAAGATGATATTCCAGAGTTTTGAGGTCATTATGATAACCACCATGTCAAGCTGGGCATGTCAAGACCACAGAGAAGGATAGAACCTCATTTTTGCAACAGCTGTATCTCCTTTCACAACTATGATATTTTGATAACTACGGATAAGGGGAGACTTCTTGATTAAAATATATATATATATATGCCCTCACCATCTTGTTCATGATGCTCTTACTGATTGCAGAGGTCTATGTAAATTTCTCTGAAATACCCCTGTGCATTCAGATCTATATCAACTGATTAGACAAAAAGAACTTGCTGAATGCTTAGTTTGTACCCACACTGTGCTTGGCACAGGGGGACTTGTATAGAGGCATATAATGTATTGTTCCATGTCCTAAGGGAACTTAAACAATCTACTTAAGAAGACAAAAAATTCACATGAAATAGAAAGCAAATAAGTGCTAAATTCTGTGACCTTAAGGATCATTAAAATGAAGGGGTTACCCACTAAGAGGGTTAGGGTTGCTCTGGAGACCCCAAAATACCAACATGCCAGGTCCTGCCAAATGAATTCGACTCAAGTCTTCTCTCAGCCAAAGAAAAGTAAAGTTTATTAAAAGTTTGCTTGTATTAAATACAGAGTAAGTCTGTGCTAGGTCATTCTATGTCACTCTCCCTATTCTATGGTGCTCTCACCCACATGGCATTCTATGGCACCCTCAGAAACATGAAGACAGGATGGGGTCTTATATATAGAAGGTTGTGGGAGGAATCCAGGGGTGGTCTAGAGGAGGAGTTTGGGATGGTCTTCAGGAGGAGTTAATGAGGTAAATGAGTGATTAAGTGTGGGAAATAGTTGGAAGCCACCTGGAGACCACAAACAATGGTGGGCTAGGCCAGTTCAAGGATGGATCCATAGGGTGGGGAGTCTAGTAAGTCTAGTAAGAAAGGGTGGGAAGTCTAGTAACAGACTTGCCTCATGCAAATGCCTCATCAAATGAGATGATTTAATCAGAATTCAAGGGCCAAAACCTCAAGGACTCAAGGAGAGCTCAAGGGGGCTCCCAGAGCCCATACCTCATCAAAAGGAAATAAACTAATTTTTATGGGCTAAAGTAGCCAGGGCAGAAGAGGGAATCCAAAGCCTCTATTAAAAAAGGAATCCCAGGGCAGCCACATCTTCTTCTACTTGTTTCACTCCTTTGAGTACGACTCCATTTTGCTATGGAGAAACCACATTATCAGAAAACTCATCCTGAGACATTACATAAGTTTTGGTGTTCATACCTCATTTATATCCTCAATACCATCTGCCCCTCTGATTGGAGGGCTGAAAAGCAGAACAAAGAAATCCTGTCAAAGTTTCCACTGAAAAAGGGTTCCCAGGTCATCCACATCTTCATGTCCACAAACTGCACTCTTTTGAACAAAACTGGATTCCATCATGTCTCAAGGAACATCATTATCAGGAAAATCATCATCCTTTGGAATTACAGCAGCTTTGGTACTTATGTCTCTTCAGTGCACTCAGATTGTACTAATGAGATATGAGTAACACTGCTAATATAAAAAGATATGTGTGTATATTAATATGTATGAACACATGTATGTGATAAGATAAATATATAGCATACTTATTATGTAGAATATATTGTATGGACAGCATTTGGGACATTCACATAGCACATACTTTAAAATATATACCATACAACTGAACACCATAAATGCAATTTAATACAGTCTAAATTGGAATTTGATGCAGGTCAATCCATTTTAAACCATTTCAATATATTTTAAACTGATTCAATCTAGTTTAAAATGGCTTAAGTCTAAAACAGTCAATAAAGTTTAAACTGGTTAAAACAGATTCAATCTACTCAAAACCAGTTCAATCTAACAAAAACTGATTTAATTCAGTCAAAACCTGTTAAAACCAGTTCAGTCCTGTTTAAACCAGTTCAATGTCATCTAAAAAGTCTCCATCCAGTTTAAATCAGTTCAATTCAGTATGAACTGGTTGAATTCAAGTTAAACCAATCCAATTGAGCAGGCTCAACATAGTTTATGGTTAAAACATTTTTTTTTCTTTTCTTATTTTTAAGCAATTAGGTTTAAGTAACTTGCTCAAGGTTACATGGCCAGTTATTTCTGGGTGTGGTACTAAGCATCTGAGCCCGGATTTGATCCCCCAGGTCATCCTGAAACTGGGGCTGTTCCTCTTACTGGCTGTGCTACCTGGCCACCACGGGTAAAACCCTTTTAATCAAGTCTACCTGGGGTTCAATCCAGTATAAAAAGGTTAAATCTTTTTCAAAGTGGTTCAGTACAGTCTAGACAGGGTCAAAACAGTCTAAGCAAGTTTAAACTGCTTCAGTCCAGGTGAAATCAGTTAAATCAAGCTTAAATTAGCTAAAAATAGTTCAGTCTAGCCTAAACTGCTTCAATACAGGTTAAACTGATTTAATTCAAACTAAACTCATTCAATGTAGTCTAAACTGGTTTTAAACAATTCAATCCAGGTGACGCCTATTCAAAACAGTTGTTTAAATCTAGTTTAGACTATTTCTATTAATTCCAAACTACTTGATATCAGGGTTAATATAATTCAAACAGATTCAATGCAACTAAAGCCAGTTTAATTCAGTCTAAAGGGGTTCAATACTGTTCAGTTCAATCCAATTTAAACTGGTGTATACCAGTTCAATCCAGTCTAAACCCGTTTGAAATAGTTTAAACTGGTTGAATCCAGTCTAAAATGGTTTAAATCTAAATAATTTTATTCCAGTTTAAACTGGTTTTTCTCCAAACTAAAACAGTTCAATTCTATTTAAACTGGAGGCCTTCAGTTTGACTATAAGGCAAATAATAACTATTTAAATAAAATATAATCCTATTAGAATGTATGGAAAACTAGAATTTATAGAGAAGAGGCTAGCATCTAATCTCCTAGGCAAAATCATGATTATAGTCCACTTTTCAGTAAGTATCATTTCCTTGCCTTAGGCTCCACTACAAACCCTAAATCCCATTTCCAAACTTCACACCAATTAATTAAGTCCCTAATTCATTCAATGCAATTTGGAGTCCTAGGGACAACTTAGTATCAGTTTGGATCTATATTCCCTTGTTCCATAATTCCTTAATTTAATTTAATTTATTTTACTTTACTTTGTTTTGAAAATTTTATTTACTTTATTTTACTTTATTTATTTACTTGCTAGACTGAAAATATGTCAGGATTTTTTTTTTTGTTCTTTGTACTTGTACCACTAGCCTTAGCATAATACCTGGAACCTAATATGTTCTTAGTAAATGCTTATTGACTGACTGTTGACAATTGAACTAGCTCTTATGCCACCTTAGCTAGGAAAACCTCAGCACACACCCAGCAATTTGGTGCTTCTAGCACAGTATTTTTCAACAAGTTCTTCCATTCTCTCCCAGCAATATCTGTTCATACTCTTTTTTCTTTTGTTTGCTTTTAAAGGGATATGATTGTGGCTTTTCTCCTAACTCCTTTTGAAATGAAATACTTGGCTTCTCTTGATGTTTTCTACGAATGGCTGTTACAGTCTCAAAGGCTGCCTACTTTTGGAACTTTCTTCTCAATTCTTGCCACAGAAAGGTGTTGGTAAAGAGAAGAAATGATAAATGTTAGCCTAGAGTGAGGTGTCTGGTGAGTGCCCCAAGTTTTGAAGTCCAGAAATTCAAGTCAATAAGCATCAGCTCTATTATGGAGGTAAATAAATTAACAGGATGCTATCTACATCTGAAAAGTTTGACAGGGAGGGAGTGGAGACCAGATGATGAAGAAAAAACAGGGACTCTCCAGAGCTCTCCTAAACTGCCCTGTAAGCAATTGTAAAATAATACCTCAGAATGAATTCTGGAGCAGTAGAATCTTCAAACGTCTGGGGTGAAACAATTTTACAGGCCCCCCAAAAGATAGCAGGAAAGATCAGTCACAATTGGGTGAAAATAGAATACAGTCTAGTGCAGGCAACACCCTGACAAGACAGCATCAGGCCTTGGGGGTAATTGAAAGTTCAGCAATGATTTATGGAGCTCTCAGTCAACAGGATAACTGCTCATAGGGAGATTACAAGGTTCCCTTTTTTGCCAATGGGCATAGAACTCTGTGGCTTTTCCCATACTTTGATCAGAGTCTCAATAGTGGTCACAGTTCTATGGTGAGGAGGAGCACTAGCATACCAGAACTTGCAGCCAGGGCAGTATAGAGCCTGATAACTGTTTCAGAGAAGAAAAAAGTGTTTGTAGGTCACTCACAGGACAGAGAACAGGCCAAGAGAGCAGTAAATGTATTTTTCCTTATACCATAGCAACTTGTAAAAATGAAAACTTATAAACCCAGAAGTAGCTCTGACGACAGCAACACAAAAAAACCTGACAGTTTAAATGATGCCTCCTCCATCCCAGGAGCAGAACAGAATCTTTTAACATAAAGATAAAAGTCAATAAATGAGCTGGAAAATGAGAAAAGAAGAATCTGACAGTAGAAAGTTACTATAGTGACAGGGAAAATGAAAACTCAAGCTCAGAATAAGACAACAATGTCAAAACAGCTACAACTAAAACCTCAGAGAAAAAAGTAAATTTTGTCTCAGGCCCAAAAAGAATTTCTGGAAGAGGTCAAAAAATTATTTTTTTTTACACATATTCACATATGTATTCATATGCCCGCATGCCCTCATATAAAGACATATATATATATATTTCTAATCTCTTCAACTACTGAGAAAAGTTTCATCAGTTACAATTATTGTTTTTCCATGTAGGAATGTTAATAGTTCAACTTTGGCCAGGTGGCTCAGCGAGCAAGAGCACCGGCCCCAGTGCCAGGACGACCCAGATCAAATCCGGGCCCAGACACTCAGCACCACACCCAGAAACAACAACTGGCCATGCAACCCC
>NW_027187352.1:14647472-14729068 GCF_028583685.1 Petaurus breviceps papuanus
CCCAGGACCTCCACCCTAGACTGCAATCCAGATCCAAGCAGGTTAAAGCAAGAGCAATTACTCCTCAGACTAGTGCTTGGTCCCCCTACACTCTGCAGTCCAGGAGCTGAAGCCACCACATGGCGCTGGCAGGCTGTGCTGGCACAGCGGTTTCTCGCCCCAGGGGTAAAAGCCATGCACTCCCACTTACTGGGTCCCAAAGTCCAGACTGCACTGGCCTCTCACCTTGTCCTTCGCATCTATGTGTTGATAAATCTGGAAAGGGTCACAGCTGCTGCTGATCTGGAGTCCCTCTGGCAGGCGGCTGGTCAGGCCCGCCCTGGGGCTTAAGCCTCGGTGTGGTGCTGGGCTTGGCTCCCAGAGCACTGTGCTGGCCAATTCCTGCCGGCCTGCCGGGCTGTTCTCAGCGGGAGGTTAGCTTCTCTGTGTCATTTTGTGGGCTCTGCCCAAAAAATTATTTTAAAAGTCAAATAAGAGAGGTAATAGGAAAAGAAATTACATTGGCTCAATAAAAGAATGAAAAAATAATAATAGTTAAAGGAGTCACAAAAAAATACCTTAAAAGGAGAATTGGCCAAATGGTTTTTTAAAAGGCAAAAAAAAAAAAAATATTCACTGAAGAGAAAAATTCTTTAAAAAGAAGAATTGTCCAAATGGAAAAAGGGGCACAAAAATTAATTGAAGAAAAGAACTCCTTATAAAGGAGACACAAATGATCACTAAAGAAAACAATTCTTTTTTTTTTTTAAAGCAATCGGGGTTAAGTAACTTGCTCAAGGTTACACGGCCAGTTATTTCTGGGTGTGGTGCTGAGTATCTGAGCCCAGATTTGATCCAGGTCATCCTGACACTGGAGCCGGTGCTCTTACTCACTGAGCCACCTGGCCGCCCCTAAGCAATTGGGGTTAAGTAACTTGCTCAAGGTTACAAAGCCAGGTGTTTCTGGGTGTGTGCTAAGTGTCTGAGCCCGGGATTCGATCTCCAGGTCTTCTCAACACTGGAGCCGGTGTCTTACTCGCTGTGCTACCTGGCCGCCCCAAGAAAACAATTCTTTAAAAAATAAAATAGGCAGGTGGAAGCTAACAACTCCATGAGACATCAAGAAACAATAAGACAAAGTCAAAAGAATGAATAATAAAATAAAATGTGAAATATCTCATTGGAAAAAAACTGAACTAAACAATAGATCCAGGAGAGAAAATTTAAGGATAATTGGAATACCTGAAATACATGATCAAAAAAAAAAAACTAGATGTCATATTTCAAGGAATTATCATAGAAAATTGCCCTGATATACTAGAACCAGAAGGTGCAATAAAAATTAAAAGAATCTACCAATCACCTCCTGAAAGAGATCCTGAAATGAAATTCCAAGGAATATTATAGTCAAATTCCAGAGCCCCCATGTCAAAGAGATAATATTGTAAGGAGCCAGAAAGAAACAATTCAAATATTGTGAAATCACAGTCAAGATAAAACAAAATTTAGCAGCTTCTACATTTAAGAATCAGAAGTCTTGAAATAAGACATTCTGAAGTGCAACAAAGCTAGGATTACAATCAAGAATCACCCAGGAAAAACAGAGTATAATCCTTAAGGTGGGGGAAGGGGAAATGGAAATTCAATGAAGTAGAGGACTTTCAAGCATGCTTAATGAAAAGATCAGAACTGAATAGAAAATTTGACTTTCAAATATAAAACTCAAGAGAAGCATAAAGAGGTAAACAAGAAAGTGAAATCTTAAGGGATTCAATAAGCTTAACTGTCTACATTCCTACATTAGGAGATGATACTTGGGACTCTTCAAAACTTTATCATTATTAGGAGAATAAAAGAAATATACACACACAGAAGGAATGTGTGTGAGTTTATTATGGTAGGGTTATTAAAAAAATTAAATTAGCAGGTGAAAAAATTAAGGGAAGAGAGAAGGGAGAGATAAAATATATTAATTATCTTAGAAAAAAGGACAAAAAGAAGCACTTTTACAGTAAAGGGGAAGATGGGAAGTGGGTGTGACAGATAACCCCTGGATCTTATTCTCACTGGAATTGGTTCAAAGAGGAAATAACATATATTCAGGTGGGTATACAGATCTACCTTGCACTATAGGGAAGGAGTGGTAGGGGATAAGAGAAGGAAGGTGATAAGAGGAAACTATATTGGGGGAGGTAGTAGTCAGAAGCAAAATGGACTTCTGAGGAGGGACAGGGTAAAAAATGAGAGAAAAGAATAAACAGGGGAAAGATAGAATAGAGGTAAATACACCATTTATTAATCATAACTGTGAATGTTAATGGGATGAATTTACCCATAAAATTGAAGTGGATAGCAAAGTCATTTAAAAGTCTGAATCTGACATTATGTTGTTTACATGAAACACACTTGAACCAGAGAGACATACACAGAGTTAGGAAAAGGAGATGGAAGAGAATTTATTATGTTTAAGCTGACTTAAAAAAAAGAGCAGGGGCAGCATACATGATCTCAGATAAAAGAAAAGCAAAAATAAATCTAATTAAAAGAGATAAGCAAAGAAACATCATTTTGCCGACAGGTATCATAGACAATATAGTGATAGCAAATACTCAATATATATGTAACCAATAGTGTAGAATCCAGATTCTTAAAAGAAATATTAAGTGATTTAAAGGAGGAAATAGTAAAATAGTGTGAGAAGTCATCTTTTCCCTCTCAGAACTAGATAAATTCAATAAAAAATAAGAAAGAAATCAAGGAGATTAATAGATTTTGTAATTTACTCATTTATTTTTATTTTTCAACATTCACTTTTAAAATATTTTGAGTTCCAAGAAGGCATGCAATCTGATATAGGCTATATATGTACAATCATATTAACCATATTTCCACATTAGTCATGTTGTGAAAGAAGTATCAGGGGAAAAAAGGGGGAAAAAAACTGAGAAAGAAAAAAAAGAAAATAGTATACCTCTGTCTGCACTCAGATTCCATAGCTCTTTCCTCGAGTGTGGGTAGAGTTTTTCATCATGAGTCTTTTGGAATTGTCTTACATCATTACATTTCTGAGAAGAGCTAAGTCTATCAAAGTTGGTCAATACACAATGTTGCTGTCACTGTGCACAATGTACTCCTTGTTCTGCTCACTTCCCTCAGCATCAGTTCACATAAGTCTTTCCAGGTTTTCTGATATCCACCTGCTCATCATTCATTATAAAATAATAGTATTCTATTATATTCATATATCATAATTTCTTCAGCCATTACCCAATTGATGGGCATACCCTCAATTTCAAATTCTCAGTCACCAAAAAAGAACTGCTATAAATATTTTTGTACATGCGGGTCCTTTTCCCATTTGTATAATTTCTGTTGGACACAGACCTTGTAGAGGTATTGCTGAATTGAAGTGTATGCACAGTTTTGTAGCCCTTTGGGCACAGTTCCAAATTGCTCTCCAGAATCATTGCATCACTTCACAACTCCACCAACAATTCAGCAGTGCTCCAATTTTGCCACATTTATCATTTTCTTGTTTTCACATGTTAGCCCATCTGATAGGTGTGTTGTGGTACCTCTCTGTTGTTTTGGTTTGGATTTCTCTAATCAGTCCTGATATAGAGCTTTTTATTTATATGCCAATATAGAGCCTTAATTTCTGCTTCTGAAAACTGCCTGTTCATATGCTTTGACAATTTATCAATTGTGGAATGGCTTGTATTCTTATAAATTTAACTCAGTTCTCTATTTTAGAAACAAGACTTTTATCAGAGACACTGGCTTTAACAATTATTTCCCGGGGCAGCCAGGTGGCACGGTGAGTAAGAGTGCTGGCCCCGGAGTCGGGAGACCCAGGATCAATTCTGGCCTCAGATATTTAGCACCCACACAAAATAACTGGCTGTGTAACCTTGAGCAAGTTACTTAACCCCAATTTCTTTTAAAAGATAAATAAATAAAATAAAGTAAATAAATAAAATCTTTTTTTTTTAATAAAAAACAATTTGTTTCCCAGTGTTCTGTTTCCCTTCTAATCTTGGATTTGTTTGTTCAAAAAAACTTTTTCATTTAATATAATCCAAATTATCTATTGTGCATATCATAATGTTCTCTATTCACTTGTTTGGTCACAAATTCTTCTGTTCTCCATAGATCTAACAGGTAAACTATTCCTTGCTCTCCAAATTTGCTTATAGTCTTACCTCTTATGTCTAAATCATGTATCTATTTTGACCTTGTCTTGGTATACAGTGTAAGATGTTGCTCTATGCTTAGTGTCTGCCATACTATTTTCTAGTTTTCCCAGCAGTTTTTGTTAAATAGTGAGTTCTTATCTCAGAATCTGGAGTCTTTGGGTTTATCAAAGGGTAGAGTAAATTACTATAATCATCGACTATTTACAATGTCTTATGTACAAAATCTATTTCAGTGGCCCACCACTCAGTTTCTTAGCCAGTACCAAGTACTTTTTATGATTGTTACTTTATAATACAGTTTTAGATATGGTACAGCTAGGTCACTTTCCCTTGCATTTCTTTTCCTTAATTCCCTTGATATTCTAGAACTTTTGTTCTTCTAGATGAATTCTTAAATTATTTTTTCTATGTTCTATAAAATATTTTTGGTAGATTAATAGAATTTTAGAAAAGTTAGATATGATAGACCCCAATAGAAAATTGAATGAAAATAAAAAGAAAATATTCAATTTTCTCAATGGTACATATCATCTACATAAATATTGGTCTTGTATTAGGGTGTAAAAATCTCACAATGAAAGGCAAAAAAGCAGAAATATTAAATACTTCCTTTTAAGATCATAATGCAGTAAAAATTACATTCATGAAAGGGCAGTGGAAAGAAAGATTAAAAATTAATTGGAAAATAAAGAAATTTATCTTAAATAATGAGTAAAAGAACAAATCATAGAAACAATCAATAATTTAATTAAAGAGAATGACAACAATGAGAGAATATACCAAATTTTATAGCATGCAGCCAAAGTAATACTTAAGAAAATAACTACAGGGGCAGAGACAAGATGGCATAGTAGAAATAGGACTTCTATGTGGCTCCTGCTTCCACCTCCTCCAATACATGTAAAAAATTACTTTAACAAACTTTAGAGGTATAGAACCCACAAAGTGACAGAGATAAACAAATCTGTCTCTGAAGGAAGCCTAGCAAGCTGGCAGCCAAGGGAAGATCTGGCTGAGCCACAGTTTTAGCCCCAGGGCAGCCCTAACTGCTAGAGCAGTCTTCACTAGAGTAAATCACCAGCAGCTGTAGCAGTATCCAGACTTCTCAATTCATAAATGCAAAAGACAAAGTAAAAGGTTAATGTGGAACTTGGTTGGCCCAGAGGGAGATAGAAGAGTGCAGTCTGGCTGCTACACTCAGACCAAGAAACAGAGGAGGCATGGTGGCTGCAGTTGCTGCTTTGTGGTTGCTTTTGTGCAGATTGTAGGGGGTCCAAGCACACATTCAGAAGCTAAGCACCCTTTTTTTTTAAGCAATAGGGGTTAAGTAACTTGCTCAAGGTTACACAGCCAGGTGTTTCTGGGTGGGTGCTAAGTGTCTGAGCCCAGATTCGATCCCCAGGTCATCCTGACACTGGAGTTGGTGCTCTTACTCTCTGTGCTACCTGGCCAATGTGGAGGCTAAGCACTCTTGCTTTGACAGTGCTTGGATCCAGATCATGGCCTTGGGTGGTGGTCCTGTGGTGTTTGACAAGTGAGCCAGAGCATTTGGGGGCTGTAGGGAGGGCACCCGTCTAATAGCTCTAGCAGCTTAAAAAACCCCAGTGATTCAGGACAAAGCTCTCTCCATTCTGGAAGCAGAGCTCTGTGGTAGCAAAGAGCTCAAAAGTCAAGTAATTTGCTGCCAAAATAAGAAAGCAATAAAAGCACATATAGATGATAGAATCCTTTTTGGGGGGTCAAAAAGCATCAAGGTATGGAGCAAGAGGAAGATAGCAAAGTCAGAATTCCTGCATCAAAAGCCTCCAAGAAAAATATGAATTGGTTACAGGTCATGGAGGAGCTCAAGAAGGATTTTTAAAATGAAGAGAAGTGGAGGAAATTTGGGAAGAGAAATGAGAATGATGTAAGAAAATCATGAAAAGTGAGTTGACAGCCTGCTAAAGGAGACCCAAAAATACACTGAAGATAATAAGACCTTAAAAAATAGACTAACTCAAATGACAAAAGAGGCCCAAAAAGCCAATGAGGAGAAGAATGTTTTAAAAATTCAAATTGCCTAGATAGAAAAGGAATTTCAAAAAATCACTGAAGAGAATAACTCCTTCAAAATTAGATTGGAGCAAGTGGAAGCTAATGACTTAATGAGAAACCAAGATACTATAAAATAGATCCAAACAAATGAAAAAATGGAAGGCAATGTGAAATATCTCATTGGAAAAAACCATTGACCTGGAAAATAGACCCAGAAAAGATAATTAAAAATTATTGGCCTACCTGAAAGCTGTGATCAAAAAATAAGAGTCTAGACACCATCTTTCAAGAAATTCTCAAGGAAAATTGCCCTGATATTATAGAACCAGAGGG
Source organism: Petaurus breviceps papuanus (assembly GCF_028583685.1). Lineage (NCBI taxonomy): Eukaryota > Metazoa > Chordata > Mammalia > Diprotodontia > Petauridae > Petaurus > Petaurus breviceps. Next base: position 14,654,015 of record NW_027187352.1, read on the forward strand.
AAAAATAGAAATTGAAAGAATTCACCAATGTCCTCTTGGAAAAGATCCCAAAAAGAAAACTCCTAGGAATATTATAGCCAAATTCCATAGTTCCCAGGTCAAGGAGAAAATACTGCAAGCAATCAGGAAGAAACACTTTGAGTATTTTGGAAACACAATCCGGATATCACAAGATCTAGCAGCTTCTACATTAAGGGATAGAAGGCCTTGGAATATGATATTCTGGAGGTGAAAGGAACTAGGAGTAAAACCAAGAATTACCTATCCAGGAAAACTGAGTATAATGCTACAGTGAAAAATATGGTCATTCAATGAAATAGAGGACTTTCAAGTATACTCGATGAAAAAACCTGAGCTGAACAGAAAACTTGACTTTCAAATACAAGAAGCAAGAGAACATGAGAAGGTAAACAGGAAAAAGCAATCATAAGGAATTTATTAAACTTGAACTATTTACATTCCTACATGGAAAATCAATAATTGTAACTCATAAGAATTTTCTCAGTATGAGAATAGCTGAAGGGAATTTATATGTGTGTATGTATGTGTATATATATATATATATATATATATGTGTGTGTGTGTGTGTGTGTATACATACATATATATGTATATATAGGAGGATGTGTGTGTATGTAAATATATACATATATGTGTGAGTGTGGGAATTTGTATGTTCATATATACATAGATAGAGGTCACAGGATGAGTTGAATATGAAGGGATAATATCTAAAAAATAAAATTAAGATGAGAGAGAGGAATTTATTGGGAGAAGAAGAAAGAGAGCAATAGATTAGGGTGAATTATCTCATTTAAAAAGGCAAGAGAAATCTGTTACAATGGAGGGGAAGGGCAGGAAGGAGAAAGAGAATGGGACAACCTGATTCTCATTGAATTTGGCCTGAGGAGGGAATAGCATATACACTAAATTGGGTATCTTACCCTACAAGATAATAGAGGAGTAGGTGATAGGAGCGGGGAAGATAGAGACGAGGGCAGATTGGGGGAGAGGGTAGTTAGAGGCAAGCATTTTTTAAAGAAGACGTGGTTGAGGGAGAAGATGGACTGGGTGGGGGGCAGGATGGGATGGAGGGAAGTGTAGTTGGTCTTTCACAATATAACTACTATAGAGGAGATTTGGGAAACTACACATGTACAATCTATATTGAATTGCTTGTCTTCCTAGTGGGGGTGGGTGAGGAGGGAAGAAGGGGAAAAAATCTGGAACTCAAAATTTTAAAAACAAATGTTTGAAAATAATTTTTTTTATATGCAGTTGGGAAATACGATATACAGGTACCAAGATATAGAGACCTATCTTGCCCCACTAGAAAGTTAGGTGGGTGAAGGGGGAGGATATAAGAGAGAACACATTGGAGGAAGAGGTATTCAGTAGGCTTGTTGTTTTGGGGTGGGGGTAGAGGAAAGATGGAGAGAGAAAAAAATGTAACGCAAATTCTTGTGGAGATGAATGCTGAAAACTAAAAGTAAATAAATTTAAAAAGAACAAAAGGACAAAATTACAGGGGCAGCTAGGTGTGCAGTAAATAGAGCACTGGACCTGGAGTCTAGAGGACCTGTGTTCAAATCCAGCCTCAGACACTTAACACTTACTGGCCACGTGACCTTGGACAAGTCACTAAACCCCAATTGCCTTCCCCCCTCCAAAAAAACAGAAAAAGCAAAAAAGAAAAAAATTACATCTCAGACACTTAGATCAATGAAATAAAGAGCATATCAATTGGACATACAACTAAAAAACTAGAAAAAAGAACAAATAAAAAATTAACAATTAAATAACAAATTATAAACCCTGAATATCAGAGGCTAATCAAATTGAAATTTTAAAAATTTAACAACTAAAGGGGTGGCTAGGTTGCACAGTAAGAGCACTGACCCATGAGACAGGAGGACCTAGGATTGGTTCGGCTTAGATACTTAACACCCACACACAAAAAAAGAACTGGCTGTGTAACTTGGGCAAGTTACTTAACCCCAATTGCTTTAAAAAAAAGTTAACAACTAAAACTAGAAGCTGATTTTCGGGAGGTGGGGGGAGAGGGATAGTAAAATACATAAGCCATAAGTCAATTTTATTTTTAAAAGGAAAAGAAAAAGCAAATTACCAGTATCAAAAATGAAAAGTATGAATTCATCACCAGTGAAGAGGAAATTTAAGCAATGATTACAAACTATTTTGCTCAATTAAATGTCAATAAATTCAACAACCTAAGTGAAATAGATGAATATTTGCAAAAATATTCATTGCCCAAATTAACAGAACAGGAAATAGAATACTTAAATAGCTCTATCTTAGAAAAAGAAATCGAACAAGCCATAAATCTAAGATAAATTCCCCAGGAGCAGATGGATTTATAAGTGAATTTTACTAAACATTTAAAGAATGAGTTATTCTAATATTATATAAACTATCTGGAAAAATAGGTAAAGAAGGAGTCCTGTTAATTTTTTATGACACAAATATAGTTCTGAGGAGTAAACAGGAAAAGCAAGAACAGAGAAAGAAAATTATAGACCAATTTCCCTAAGAAACATTAATATAAAAATTTTAAATAAAATACTAGCAAAAATTATAATATATCACAGAGATCATACGCTATAACCAAGAGGGATTTATAATCTGAATGCAAGGCTGATTTGATATAGGAAAACTAAGAGCATAATTGGCCATATCAATAACAAAAAAAGAACAAAAATTATATTGTTATCTCAATAGATGCAGAAAAAGCTTTTTTACAAAATACTACATTTATGCCTGGAAAATATAAGAATAAACGGAACTTTTCTTAAAATGATAAGTAATACCTATCTAAAACCCTCAGCAAGCATTATCTGTAATGGGGATAAGCTAGAAGACTTCCAAATAAGATTGGGTATGAAGCAAAGAGGACCATTATTACCACTATTATTCAATAGTGTATGAGAAGTACTAGCTACAGCACTAAGAGAAGAAAAAGAAATTGGAGAAATTAAAATAGTTAGGGGAGCCAAGATGACAGAGTGAGCAGTAAATTGCTATAGCTCTCTCATATTCACCTCCAAACAACCACAACAGAGCTCCCCAGAACAAATCCTGGAATAGCAGGGCCAGTGGAAAGACAGGTTGGAGTGGTCTTTTAGTGGACTTGGAGGATTATCAAGAAAGTTCCATCTCACTCAGGTAAAAAGGGAGCACCTACCAGGACAGGAGGTGTTCCAGAAAGCCAGGAACAAGCCTCACCTCAGCAAACCAGTGGGAGATCCTGATACCCAGTGTGGTGTAGCAGGCAAATGTCATGCTTCAGCCCAGCCCTGGTCAGGCATCCTACAGCAGTGGGACCTCCACAGCTTCCTCCCTGGAGAGCAGAAATCCTTCAGGGGCCAGATCTCTACATGCTTCAGTTTAGACCTGGGAAATGCAGAAAAACCCCACCTGGCCTCAGTACACACCAGACACCATCAATAAAACATAGGCTCAGCACAAGGTAACCTGCCAGACCCCTAGAGGCTCCAGTAGTGCCAGCCTCCTCCCACTGCACCCCTTCAACACAACACCAGATATGAGGAGGCCTCAGGGCAACATTAGCACAGCACCAGGAAAACAGCCAGGGCATGCAGCCACTGGTACAAGAAGCCTGAGTCAGAACCATTTGCACCCTGGAAGCAGAGATAAAATTTAAAAGAGAAAAAAAAAAGGCCAAAAAAGAGTAAAAAAACAACTAGAAAAAAAAAAAGCATCTTACCATAGAAAGTAATTATGGTGACAGGTAAGACCAAGCAAGACACAAACACAGAAGAAGACAACAATGTCAAAAATACTTATGGGCAAAATCCCTAAAAAAGGCGGGAGAGGGGGGAATTATGTTAAACCCAGGAAAAACTCATGGAAGAGTTAAAAAAAAGATCTTAAAAGTCATTTAAGAGGGGGTGGCTAGGTGGCGCAATGAGTAAGAGCACCAGTCCCGGAGTAGGGAGACCCGGGATCAGTTCTGGTTTCAGATAATTAATGCCCACAAAAAAAACTGTCTGTGCAACCTTGAGCAAGTTACTTAACCCCAATTGCTTTTAAAAAAAAGGAACTTAGGAAAAGTAGAAGAAAAATGGGGAAAAGAAATGAAAGTGGTGCAAGAGAATTATGGGGAAAAAAGACTCAAAAGCTTGGAAAACTGCTTTAAAAGTAGAATTCAGCAAATGGAAAAGGAGATACAAAAATCCACTGAAGAAAACAAAGCCTTAAAAGCACAATTGGCCAAAGGAAAAATAAAATACAAAAGCTAATTGATAAAAGAAAATCTTAAAGGTTAGAATTGAGCATGTGGAAGCTAATGACTTTATGAGAAATCAAGAAACAAACAAATTCAAAAGAAAGAAAAAATGGAAGAAAATGTAAAATGTCTCATGGGAAAAACAACTGACATAGAAAACAGATGCAGGAAAGACAACATCAGAATCATTAGAATACTTGAAAGCCATAATCCAAAGGAGGACCTGGACAGCACCTTTCAAGAAATTATCAAGGAAAACTGACCTGACATTCTAGAACCAGAGGGTAAAATAGAAATGGAAAGAATTCACCAATCACCTCCTGAAAGAGATTCCAAAATGAAAACTGCAAGGAATATTATAGCCACCTTCCAGAGTTCCCAGATCAAGGGGAAAATATTGCAACCAACCAGAAAGAAATAAGATTTAGCAGCTTCTACATATAAGGATTGCAGGACTGGGAATATGATATTCTGGAGGGCAAAGAAGCTAGGATTACAACCAAGAATAGCTTACTGTAATAGTAATGAAATTTGTAGTTCCTTTCGTATTGGTAAGCTGAGAGGTTCTTAGCACTTACTAATTAATCAAGCCTCTGTTAAAGAAACAGAACGTATGAACCCCTGTTGCTGACATAACAGGAAGGGGTTGGCTGAAACACAAAGGAGCTAATGCCGTGTGTGTGTGTGTGTGTGTGTGTGTGTGTGTGTGTGTATGTGTGTGTGTGTAAGGAGAAGTCCCTGTTGGGTCAGTCAGATATTCTTGGAGCAAGCTTTGTGGAGGCAGAAGCTGCTGCCACTGGGGAGGCTGAAGAAGAAAGCACACAACCCCCCCCCCCCCAGCCTAGAGAGAATGATTTTGATTTTTGGAACCTGGGTGAAGTGATTTTGATTCTGGGAACCAGCTGGAGCTTCTGCTGAGGAACTACTGAGTCTGAGGGCCAGCAAGAGGTCCTCAGAGCTGCCAAAGATGTCCAGGGGCTAGCTGAGGAAGCATGGCTGTGATCCTGGTACTTTGTATGACCCTGTTTGTGTCTTTTGTTAAGGCTTAACTTCCCAGGAACAGAGACTGTGAAGGATTTCAGGTAGACTGGATGCTGTGAGCTTCAGCATGAAACAGGAAGCGCACAGAGAGCTGGACAAGGACCTGGGGGCTATCTGCCTTTGAACACAGGTGACAGTTTGGTGAATCTAGGTAGGACCTGGGTTCATGATAGGGGATCCAGGGAATCTGAGAGACCACCCTGAGTCAAGCTGAAAGAAGACTTTACTTGCATACTGTGTACCGACTGAGAAATTGTAATTTACTAGTGACCTAAGGGTGGAGAACTTGTGTATTTTATGATGATTGAATAGTGATTGATGACTGAATAAGTGACTGATTTGTAACTTAGTGTGCCCCATAAGTAGAGAACTTTAACTTTTGCATTTTGTGACCCTTAAGGAGGCTAACCTCCTTAAGTATGATTGAATGATTTAGTTGAGTGATTGAGTTACTAAGGGATTGATTGACGAAATGATTATACTTTATTGAAAACTATGTGACCACTGTGGTGAAAACTATGTGGCCATTTCTGTGATAAGTTGTTGTGAATTCTGTATTTTGAGTTTCTTTGATAAGTTGTAACATTTTGAATGCTATACCTTGATTTACTGTGAATGTTTTGCTCTGATTTGTTATTGAATAGTGTTCACTATACTGTGTAATGAGAACCTTGAAAACCTTTTCACAGCAGCATTTTTCTGGAAAGCTGCTCATGCTTGGCTTTACACCTACCCAGCAAAACTGAGTATAATCCTTCAGGGGTATAAATAGACATTCAATGAGATAAAGAACTTTCAAACATTCTTGATGAAAAGACCAGGGCTGAATAGAAAACCTGCCTTTCAAATACAAGACTCAAGAGAAGCATAAAAAGGTAAATAGGAAAAGAAATTCATAAGGGACTTAATAAGACAAAATTGTTTACATTCCTACATGGAAAGATGACATTTGTAACTCATAAGAACTTTCTCATTAGTGCAGTTAGAAGGAGTAGATATAGAAAGAGGGCACAGGTGTGAATTTAATATGAAGGGATGATAATAAAAAAGATAAAATTAAGGACTGAGAGAGAAGAGTACTTGGAGAAACAAAGAGAGGTAGAATGGGGTAAATTATTATTTATTAACATAAAAGAGTCAAGCAAAAGCTTTTACAGTGGAAGGATGAAAGGGGGAGTGAGTGAACCTTATTCTCACAAGAATTGGCTCAAAGAGGGAATCGCATACATACTCAATTGGGTATAGGAGTCTACCTTACTCTACAGGAAAGAAAGAGGGAAAGGAGATAAAAGAAGAGGGGTGATGATAATAAGGAGGGTAAACTTGGAAAGACTTGCATGGGTAAATGCAAAGTGAAATGTACTGTGTACAACATAACAGCAATATTACAAAATAATCAGCTGTGAATGATTTAGCTATTCTCAGTAATACAATGATCCTAGACAACTTTGAAAGACTTAGGATGAAAAATGTTATTGATCCCCAGAGAAAGAACTGATAGTATCTGAATACAGATTGAAGCATATTTTTTAAAAATTTTTCTTAAGTTTTTTTGTCTACTTTCACAACATGACTGTTATGAATATATTTTGTATGATGACACATGCATAACCTATAGCAAATTGCTTGCCTTGTGAATGAGAGGGTGGGAAGGGAGAAAGGGAGATAATTTAGAAATCAAAGTTTTAAAAACAAGCATTAAATATCATTTATATGTAACTGGGGGAAAAATAAAATACTAAATAAATACACAAAAAAGAAGTCATGGAGGAGCTCAAAAAGAAGCACAAAAATAATGTAAAAGAGGTAGAAGAAAACAGGGAAAAGAAATGAGAGTGATACAAGAGAATTATGGAAAAAAATTAACAGCTTGGAAAAATCCTTAAAGAGTACAATTGGCCAAATGGCAAAGTATAAAAGTTAATCGAGGGAAAAACACCTTAAAAGTTAAAATTGGGCAAGTAGAAGCTAATGCCTCTATGAGACAACATGAAGCAATCAAACAAATTCAAAAGAATGAAAAAATGGAAGAAAACATAAAGCATCATAAGAAAAATTACTAATCTAGAAAATAGATCCAGGAGAATCAGTATCAGCATCATTAGACTATTTGAAAATCATAATCAAAAGGAGGACCTGGAGAGCATCTTTCAAGAAATTATCAAAGAAAACTAACCTGACATTCTGGAACCAGAGAACAAAATAGGCATTGAAATAATTGACCAATAACCTCAGGAAAAAGATCCCAAAATAATAACCCCAAAGGAACATTATAGTCAAATTTCAGAATTATCAGGTCAAGGAAAAATACTACTAGTGGCACAAACAAACAATTTAAATATCAGGGAGTTACAATCAGAATCATGCAGGGCTTGGCAGCTGCAACATTAAAGGATTGGAGGTCATGGAACATGATATTCTGGAGGGCAAGGCGGTTAGGACTATAACCAAGTATCACATACCTGACAAAATTAAGCATAATCCATCAAAGGAAAAAATGGTCATTCGAATGAAATAGAGGGATTCCAAGTCTTCATAAAGAGAAGACCAGAACTAAACCAAAAATTTTATCTCAAATATCAAGAACCAAAAGAAGCATAAATAGGTAAAAATGGCAAACACAACAAGGGATTTGATAGAATTAAACTGTTACAATACTTCACAGGAAGATCATACTTGTTACTCTTAAAAATTTATCAGTAACAGTGCAGACAGAAGGAATATACAGAGAATATGAGTATGAGGTATATTTGAAGGAATGACATAAAAAATTAAGGGATGAGAAAGAGGAATACAACAGATGCAGAAGGAATAGAGAAGTAGAATGGGTAAGTTATCTCACAAGAAGAGGTGAGAAAGACCTACTACAGTGGAGGGGAAGATGTGAGAGGATGATGAACATTGCTTGAACCTCACTCTCATAAGTATTGTCTCAAAGAGGGAATAATATACACAATCAGATTAATATAGAAATATATCTTACCCAACAGGGAATTAGGAGAGGAGGAGATTAAGTAAGACAAGTAGTGGTGGGGACTAAAAGAAGGGAGGACATGGTAGACATGTAAGGACATGGTAGACATGAAGGGACATGGTGAACAAAAGTAAAACACTGCTGATGTGCAAAAGGATAAAAGGAGAGAGAGGACAAACAGGAGGAAGAATAGGATGGAGTGAAATGCACAGGTAGTAATAATAACTGTGAATGTGAATGTGATGAACTCTCCCATAAAACAGAAGCTGATAGCAGAGTGGATCAAAACGCAAAATCCTACACTATATTGCTTACAAGAAACACACTTGAAGCATAGACACAAACAGAGTAAAGGTAAGGGGCTGGAGAAGAATCTATTATGCTACTTATGAAGTAAAATTTTTAAAAAGTAGAGGGAGCAATCATGATCTTAGCCAAAGTAAGAGCAAAAATAGAAGTAATTAAAAGATATAAGGAAGGAAACTGCATCTTGCTTAAAGGTACCAAAGACAATGAAGCAATCAAATTAGAAGAGCAAGGAATTGTCTACTTCTCAGACCTATGGGAAAGGGAAGAATTCATGACCAAATAAGAGATAGCAAGCATTATGAAATATTGAATAGATAATTTTCATCATATGAAATTGAAAAGCTTTTGTACAAAGAAAACCAATGCAACCAATATTAGAAGAAAAGTAGAAAACTAGGAAATGATTTTACACCAAATGTCTCTGATAAGGCCTCATTTCTAAAATATATAGAGAACTGTGCCAAATTTATGAAAATATGAGCATTTCCCCAATTGATAAACGGTCAAAGGATATTAACAGATAGTTTTCAGGTCAAGAAATCAAAGCTATCTAACGGCATATGAAGAAGTGATCTAAATAACTTTTGATTAAAGAAGTGCAGATTAAACAACTCAAATACGACTTCACACTAATCAGATAGGATAACATGACAAAAAAGGAAAGTAATCATTGGAAAGGATGTGGGAAAATTGGGACATTAATAAACTATTGGTGGACTTGAGAACTGATACAACCATTCTGGAGAACAACTTGGAACAATTTGCCCCAAGGGCAACCAAACAATCCATACCTTTGATTCAGCAATACTACTACTAGGTCTGTATCCCAAAGACATAAGGGGAGGAGGAGAACCTATATATACAAAAATATTTATAGTAACCCTATTTGTGGTGACAAAATATTGGAAACTGAGGGGATGCCCATCAATTGGGGAATGACTAAACACGTTGTGGTATATGAAAGTAAGGGAATATTATTGTGCAATAAAATATGATAAGCGGGCACATTTCAGGAAAACCTGGAAAGACATGTAAAAACTGATACAAAGTGAAATGAACAAAACCAGGAAAACACTGTACACAATATCAACAACATCATATGATAATCAACTATGAATGACTCCATTTTTCTCATCAACAGAATGATCCAATACAAGTAGAAAGAACCATCAAAGGAAAATGCTATCTGTATCCAGATGAAGAACTGATGGACTCTGAAAACAGACTGAAGCATGTGGATTTTTTTTTGCTTACCTTATTCCTTCTTGTGGGGAGGGTTGCCTTTTGATTTCTTTCTTCTTCCATAACCATGATAAATATGAAAATATATTTACATGATAGCATATGTATAGACTATATCAAATTTATCTACCATTTTCATAAGGGAGGAAGCAAGGGAGGGAGAAAAATTTGGATCCCCCAAATCTTGTAAAAATGAATATTAATTTTTTTCATGGTACTTAATTGTGGAAAAAAATAAATAAAATACTACCTAAAATTAAAAAAAAGAAATTAGAAAAGGCAATGAGGAAACAAAATTATCACTTTTCAGATTATATGATGGTATATTTAGAGAATCCTAGAAAATCAACTAAAAAAAAAACAATTGACAACTTCAGCAAAGTTGCAGAATATAAAATAAGCCTATATAAATCTTCATCATTTCTATATGTTGTCAACAAAATGTACAGGAAAAGATAAAGAAATTCCACTTAAAAGAGCTGTAGATAATATAAAATATGTGGGAATCTACATGCCGAAATAAACCCAGAGCTATATAAACAAAATTACTGAACATTTTTCACACAAATAAAGTCAGGTCTAAATAAACAGAGAAATATTAATTGCTCATGTGTAGGCTGAACCAACATGATAAGAACAACAATTCTATTTAAATTCATATACTTATTCAGTATCATACCAATCAAACCACCAAAAGTCATTTTATAGAGCTAGGAAAAAAAAACAATAACAAAATTCATCTGAAAGAACAGAAGATCAAAAAGTATCAAGGGAATAAATGGGAAAAAATGTGAAGGATGGTGGCCTAGCAATACCAGATCTCCAACTGTATTACAAAGCAATAATCATGAAAACAATCCAGTACTAGCTAAAAGATAAGAGTGGTAGACCAGTGTAATAGATTAGATACACAATTCACAGTTATTAATGAACTTAGTAATCTAATGTTTGATAAATGCAAAGATCCAAATTTTGGGGAAAAGAACTTATTATGTGATAATTTGTGGGAAAACTAGAAAGTAGTGTGGTAGAAACTAGGTACAAAACAACATTTTACACTGTATATCATGATAAGGTCAAAATGGGTACCTAAAAAAAGGTGCTATAACAAATTAGTAGAGCATGGGATATCTTACTTGTTAGATCTATAGATAAGGCAAGAATTTATGACCAAATAAAAATAGAGAACATGGAATGTAAAATGGGTAATTTTATTACATTAAATTAAAAATTTTACACAAAGTCAATATAACCAAGATGAGGAGAGCACAAAGATGATGGGAGAGGGGGAGAAATTTTACAGCAAATGTCTCTGATAAAGTTCCTGTTGCTCAAATACGTTAAAAAAATGAGTCAATACAATACAATAAGAATACCAGTCATTTCTGAATTGATAAATGATTAAAGAATATAAATAGGCAGTTTTCAAAAGAAATCAATGTTATCAATATTTATGTGGAAAGAGAAATGCACATTAAAACACATCTGAGATACCACCTTATAATTATCATATTAGCTAATATGACAGAAAAGGAAAATGACAAATATTGGAAGGGATATGGAAAAATTGGGATATTAATGTACAGCTGGTCAAGTTGTGAAACAAGTCAACCAATTTGGGGAGCAATTTGGAACTATGACCAAAGACCTATAAAACTGTGCATGTGTTTGTATCCCAAGAAATTTTTTTACAGAGGGAAAAGGACCTACATGTACAAAAATATTTCTAGCAGCTCTTTTTTGTGGTGGCAAAGAATTGGAAAATGAAAGGATGGACATCAATTGGGCAATGGCTGAATAAGTTATGGTATATAATTATCATGAAATACTGTTGTGCTATAAAATATGATGAGAAGGGTGCTTTCAGAAAGAACACACAAAGATTTTCTATGAACTGATACAAAGTGAAGTGAGAAGAACCAAGAGAACATAATATAGAGTAACAGCAATGTATGATGATCAAATGTGATTGACAGCTATTCCCTGTAGTACAATGATCCAAGATAATTCTGAATGACTCATGTAGAAAAAATGGTATTTGCCTCCAAAGAAAGAACTAATGAGTCTGAATGGAGATTAAAGTATACTTTTTTTTAAATTTCTCTATTTTTCTTGGTGTGTGTTTGCATGTGTTGGTATGCATTTGCCTTTGCAACATGGCTAATAAGAAAGTGTGTTTTACATGATAGCACATATATAGTCTATATCAAATTTCTTTCCTTCTCAGAGTGGAAAGGGAAGGAAAGAACTTGAAACTCAAACTTTTTATAACATGAATGTTAAAAATTATTTTACATCTGACTGGAAAAAAATTTAAAATAAAATAAATATTTTAAAGGGTTTATGCTGCCCTACTGCCCTTTCCTTTTTTCTCCTCTCTATTCTTGTCTCAGCTCTGTGGGACTCCACATACCCTTCCCTACAAAGTGCCAAAACTTTAGCATTGAATAGCTGGTCAAATACTTCTGTGATTCTCATTTAATTCTCTATAAATACCATCATAATGTTAAAGCTGGAAAACTGAGGTTCAGAGAAGGGAAATAATGTTCCCAAAGTCATATAGTAGTTACTTGTCAATGGCTATGATGATCACTTTTCAATGGCCATAGAAAACTTCCCTCATAGGCTTCTATCTGAAACAGAGGGAAAAAAGACTCCACTTTTATCTCCTCTGTCAAGTTCCTTGAGGAAGGGACTGTGCCTTATTCATCTGTGTATCCCTGTAGGACTTTGGTCATGAAAGGTTTTGTAAATAGTTAATTGAATGGAATAAAATATCCTTTAACAGCATAGTATATCATCCATTTTCTACTTTAACATTTAAACACTATAGATATTTGTAGAATTTCAGTATGTTGTTCATCCTTTAATCAAGTTCTGTTTATTTAGTGCTCTTAATCTTTCAAGATATATCTTCCTCTGAAATATGTGTGGGTTTTCTGTGAACTCCCTCCAGCTTTCTTGCTGTCCAAAAGCATTTACTAGACACTAATTTCTTTTAAAAATAAAAGAGAGAAAGAAGATAATTGAGCAGCTTAGAATAGATGATTGTAATAACCAAGGACAGTCAGACAAAATTAAAACTGGGAGAACTTTATATATGGTAGCCCCAGAGTAGCCACACACTTGGCTAGGCTGCTCACAGATTTAAATGGCATAAGGAGTAAAATGGCTACTAAGGGAGATTACAACATCTCCCCAACCACAATCATAACTACAATTTATGCTGTAGCAAAATTATAATTTAATGCAGAGTTCAGAGAACTGGGTTCAAATAGTGTAATGGCGAACAAAGAAGTAGTTAACACCTAGTTACAGCTATTTAATTATTTAGCACCTACTTTCAGTTCAAGTTTCTTTTAAGCCTTGCCCATAATTATATCAAGCCCTTGTAGAGAAACAACTTGTGAACCCCAGTTGCTGATGCAACAGGAAGGGGTGGAACAGGGAGGAGCTTAATGACAACATATAAGTAGAAGCCCAGGATGGGAGAGAGCACTTGTGGTGGTAGATTTTGAGAAGGGAACATTTGTGGTGGTGGCACTCTGTTTGTCTCTTCCGTCTGTGTTGATTTTTGTTTGTGATGTGTGTTGAGTTCTCAGACCTTGTTGGTGGGTCTGTGTTGATTTCACAGGCAGATAGTGAATTGACAATGGTGCTGGCAATGTGCATGCACATTATTGTGGTTCTTTTAAGCTTTGTCTTCCCAGAAACAGAAACTGTGAAGGACTTGAGGTCAACTGGACACTGTGAGCTTCAATATGGAATAGGAACTGGATGAGGATCTGAAAGCTGCCTGCCTTTGAATACAGGTGACAGCTGGGTAGACTCAGGCAGGAGCTGGGACCATGGAAGAGGAACCATGGAAGCTGAGAGCCAGTCTCCAGTTAAGATGAAAAGACCTCTTCTTGGGTACCTAATGCTGACTGAGAAGATTGTGATTTACTGTAATGTAGGGGTGGAGAACTATGACCTTTTTACTTTGTGCCTCTCAAGGAGGCTTGTTCCTTAAGGATGATTGAGATAGGGACTTACTGAATGATATCTTTTGATTAAAACCATGTGGTCACTTTGGTGAAAGCTATGTGGCCACTTGAGTGATAACTTGTTATGTCATAACATTGTGAATGCTGTACTTTGTTTTCTGTCAATGTTTTGCTTTAATTTACCGCTGAATAAATACAAAGTTCACTATACTATGTAATCAAAACCTTGAAGCTGTTCACAGAAGCAGTCCTCTGGAAAGCTACTTGTGCTTGGCTTTAAAAATATCAGCTCTTTCATTAACTATCCATGGGTAAATCATCTATCCCCTGTAGGACTCAGTTTTTTTACCTGTGAAATAAGTTTGGATTAAATTACTGCTGAGGTATCTTCTAGCTTGAACCATCTATAAATATTTCAATTAGGAAGGCACTAGAATATCGTGGACAATGAAAGTCCATTGTCAGCACACCTATAATAACTGTTCCAGATAATCTTATCCTTACAGAATATTATGAAGAAGTCTATGACACCTATTTCAGCACTGGATCTGAAGCCAGAAAAACTAGATTTATGTTTTGTCTTTCTAGCTGTATGACACGGGGCAAGAACTTCTGTGAGTATTATTTATAAAACAGGGATAATAATATCTTATTGAGTTGATATGAAGAAGACACTAGAGAACTCTGAGTGATTGTTATTATATAATTATCCTCTATGAGTTTAAATCAATTCACAATACTTTTTGCAGTTTATATTCTAAATCAGTATTTATTTTCAGTTTTCAATATTCATGTCCACAAGATTTTGAGTTTCAAGTTTTCTCCTCATCTCTCCCTTACCTCCCTTTCCAAGATGGTATGCATACTGATTACCCCTTCACCCAGTCTGCCCTTCCTTCTATCACCCCTCTCTCCCTTATCCCATTCCCCCTTATTTTTTTGTATGACAAGATACATTTCTATACCCTGTTGCCTATATATCTTATTTCCCAGTTGCATGTAAAAACAATTTTTAACATTTGTTTTTAAAACTTTAAGTGCCATATTCTCTTCTTTCTTCCCTCCCCACCCACTCCCACTGTAATGCCAAGCAAAGGAAACTTCCAAGGTTCAAAATACCAGCATAGTATACTTCCATTTTATTCAGTTACAAATGAAGAACGGAGAAAATCAAAATACAGCATAATTCAAAATGCAGCATTCACCAAGTGTAATTAAATAATTTCCCAGTACCACTCTACCCCTGGAAGTACATTCATTTAGTCAATCACAAAGCCCCTCTTCTCAAATAGAGATTAGTTTCCAATCATAAACAAAGTGCATTCATTTGGTCAGTCACAGAGCACAAAAAGTCAAGTTTCCCACCCCTGGATCACAACTGAATTACGATTATCATCGGCTAATGCCAAGCACCTTCTCAAAAGGGGCAGTAGAGAGCACAAAGGCCATCTACCCCTGAGTTACAACAAGGTTAAGATATAACCACAGCATTTAATACGCAAAGAGAGGTCTTTTATTCATCTTAACCCAAGGCAAGTTCTCAGCGATCTCTGTTCCTAGGGAGACAAAGCTTAACAAGGCCACAAGATACATTGCCAGTGTCCTCATTATTTCATTCTCTGTCTGCAGAACAGTCCTAGGACCCCTGAAAACATTATCAAGACCCTCTTTCAGGATTTCTGTAAACATACAACAAGAAAATCCTTCTTCAGGGCTTCTGAACCAACAGCAAGGTTCCAGAACCTCTGCAACAACAGCATTATCCTTCACCAGCAGATGAATCTGGCAAAACAACATCAAAACAGACAGACAAAGTACCAGCATTACAGCCATGTCTCTTCAGTCCTTGGTAGCTCCAGGTGGCAGCTCTCAAAAGTCCTGGGCAGCTCGAACTGGACCTCAGCAATCCTCTCTCTCTCTCTCTCTCTCTCTCTCTCTCTCTCTCTCTCTCTCTCCCTCTCCCTCTTCCTCCGTGATGCTGCTTCCAAAATTCTTCTGTCTCTCTTCCTCTGCTTGTGCCTCTCTAAATCCACAGCACCAGTTCCTCCCAGTTCAAGCCCTCTCTTTTCATGTCAACAAGTCCATCCCACAAGTGGGATTCACAAGCTCTGAGTTTTAACACTCAACCCAAAACCCAAGCCAATACAGGGGGAACTTTAAATTCCATTGCTATTACATACACTGAGAAGATAAGCAATTCAATATAGATTGTACACGATTAGTTGTGCAAAATATTTCTATAACACTCATATTGTGAAAGATTAATTATATTTCCCTCCATCCTATTCTTCTTCATTGATTCTATTTTCTCTTTTGACCATGTCCCTTTTGGAAAGTGTTTGCTTCTGACTATCCTCTCCCCCAATCTGCTCTCCCTTCCATCATTCCCCCCTTATATCCCTCCCCCCTACTTTCCTGTAGGGTAAGATGCCCAATTGAGTGTATATGTTATTCCCTCCTTAAGCCAAAACCAATGAGAGTAAGGTTGACACATTCCCTTTCACCTCTCCATCTTACCCTCCATTGTATTAGTTTTTTCTTGCTTTTTTATGTGAGATAATTTACCCTATTCTATATTTCCCTTTCTCCTTCTCTCAATACATTACTCTCTTACTCCTTAATTTTACTTTTTTAGATATCATCCCTTTATATTTAACTCATCCTGTTAAGCCCTCTGTCTATACATATATATATACATATATATATATATATACATATATATATATATATATATCCCCTTTAACTACCCTTAACTGAGAAAAGTCTCATGAGTTACAAATATCATCTTTCCATGTAGAAATGTAAACAGTTCAATTTTAATAAATCCCTTATTATTCCTCTTTCTTGTTTACCTTTTCATGTTTCTCTTGATTTCTTGTGCTTGAAAGTCAAATTTTCTGTTCAGCTCTGGTCTTTTCATCAAGAATGCTTGAAAGTTCTCTATTTCACTGAATTCCCATTTTTCTCCTGAAGTATTCTATTCAGTTTTGCTGGGTAAGTCATTCTTGGTTTTAATCCTAGCTCTTTTGACCTGCAGAATATCATATTCTAAGTCTTTCAGTGCCCTAATGTAGAAGCTGCTAGGCCTGATTGTATTTACACAATACTGGAATTGTTTCTTTCTGGTTGCTTGCAATATTTTGCAATATTTTCTCCTTGATTTGGAATCTGGCTACAATATTCCCAAAAGTTTTCTTTTTGAGATCTTTTTCTTATTTTTTTTATTTTTATTTTTTTAAGCAATTGGGGTTAAGTAACTTGCTCAAGGTTACACGGCCAGGTGTTTCTGGGTGGGTGCTAAGTATCTGAGCCCAGATTTGATCCCCAGGTCATCCTGACACTGGGGCCGGTGCTCCTACTTGCTGTGCTACCTGACCGCCCCTTTGGGATCTTTTTCAAGAAGCATTTGGTGGATTCTTTGAATTTTTATTTTGCCCTCTGGTTCTAGAATACCAGGGCAATTTTCCTTTATAATTTCTTGAAAGATGATTTCTAGACCCTTTTTTGTTCATGGCTTTCAGCTACTCTGATATTTTTTTTTAATTCTCTCTCCTGGATTCATTTTCTAGGCCAGTGGTTTTTCCAAAGAGATATTTCACATTGTTTATTTTTTCATTCTTTTGGTTCTGCTTTATAATATCTTGATTTCTCATAAAGTCATTAGCTTCCATTTGCTCCATTCTAGTTTTTAAGCAATTATTTTCTTCAGTGACTTTTGGACTTCCTTTTCCATTTGGTCAATACTGCTTTTTAGGGCATTCTTCATCTCATTGGCTTTTTGGACCCCTTTTGCCATTTGTGTTAGTCTATTTTTTAAGATGTTGTTTTCTTCAGTATTTGGGGGGGGGTCTCCTTTAGCAAGCTGTTGACTTGTTCTTCATGATTTTATTTCATCACTCTCATTTCTCTTCCCAATTTTCCCTCTACTTCTCTTACTTTATTTTCAAAATCCTTTCTGAATTCTTCCATGTTCTGTAACCAATTCATATTTTTCTTGGAGGCTTTGGATGTAGGAGCTTTGACTTTATTGTCTTTTTCTGGTTTTATGTTTTGATCTTCTTTGTCAACAAAGTAATATTCTATAGTCTGATTATTTTTTACTGTTTATTCATGTTCCTAGTAATTACTTGACTTTTGAATTCTTTATCAAGGTAGGATGCTGCTTCCAGAGTGGAGTTCTGTCCCAATTTTTAGGGGTTTTGAGCAGCTGTTGTCAGAGCTACTTGTAGGCACCTGTAAATTTTTAGTTCTAATGTGGTATGATCAGAGGGGTATTTACTCCTCTCTTGGCCTGCAAGTGACCACAAACACTCTTTTCTGACTTGAAACTGTGAGGAGGACTCCCTCTTCACAGCTGCCACAAGCTCTGACATACCAATGCTCTTCCTTAGCCCAGGACCACTACCTAAGACTGTGACCCAAATCCAAACAGGGCAAAGCAAGAGAATCCTGCCTCAGTGTCAGCAAAGAGATTCCCTGCAATCACTCTCTGATCAGTCAATTGATCCCCCCACCATCTGTGGGCCTGGAGCTCCAGAAGCACCCACTACAGCCACTGTTGTGGCTTCCAGCACCTTCACTGTCCTTATGCTGGGGCCAGATCATCTTTCTTATCTCACCCCGGTCTGACAGTATTTCTCCACTGATCTTCTACTTTATCTTTGGCATTTGTCGTTTGAAAAGCCTGGAAACCACCAGTGCTGCCAGTGATTCAGTCCCCTGAGGCCTGCTCTGTTCCAGTCTATGCTGGCATGACCCATGCTGTACTGAGCTCCACTCCTAGCTCACGACAACAGATTCTTCCTGTAGGCTTTCTAGGCTGTCTGTGGTGGGAGATGGGTTTCACTCTGTCATTTTGTGGGTTCTGTAGCTCTAGAATTTGTTTAGAGTCATTTTTTAAAGGTGTTTGGAAGGGTTTCAGGAGAGCTCAAGCAAGTCCCTGCTTTTATTCCACCATCTTGGCTTCACCCCCCTAAATTCAGGATCTTAAGGAATGCTACTATTTAAAACATAATATAACTGATATAACAATATAACTGAGATAATAAAGTTACCTATTGGCAATTAATGATATAAAATCAAAACTCTCTCCAACTATTTTATTTTTCTTTTAGCATGAGATTCAGAAAAGCATGTTTTTCATAGTCCCTAGTGGTATTTCATAATATCCAAAGGCAAACCTTTTTCTCCAAATAAAGGAACCAATCTTTAAATCCTAGTGGAGGTCAAAAAATAAAATACATTCAATATAAGCAACATTTTCAGGAAAATATCCTAGAAATCATCTAACCCAATACCTTTATTTGCCAATGAGGAAGAAACTTAGATCATAGGATGGGAAATAATAATTGAGGTTTTTACATGAGTTTCTACTGGCATATGGCCATTTGTAATGAGATTAATAATTGTAGCTAACAAATACACAATTTCATATTTGCATTCCTTCAAAATTTTTAGCTAAATCATATAATTCCTGGTGTTGTAACAATATCTAGTTCCTTATTTATCTTTCAAACATTTTATTATATTACCTTAATTTCACAGTAGAGCAGCTAGTTTGTATAGTGTATAGAATATTGGGCCTGGAATCAGAAAGATCTGAATTCAAAGCCAGCCTCAAACATTTACTAGCTGGGTGACCCTGGGTAAATCACTTACCCTTGTTTGCCTCAGCATCAACAAAAAGATGAATGAGCTGGATAAGGAAATGACAAACTATTCCAGTGTCTTTGCCAAGAAAACCCCACATGAATCACAAAGAATCAAACAGGACTGAAATGACTGAATAAAAAGTGATTAGAAGTGATTAATAAGCCTGAAGGTATAGAATACATCTAGGGGTGGAGGGAGGGCAGGAATTTCCCAAAAGGGAAATTCTAATGTTTTTTTTTTAGGATCAATCAAATCCAGGATCAATAAGTCTAAAAGTAGTTGTCATGAACCTGATGTTGGAACAGAGGCCATATCCCACCAGGGTGGAAAGAAAATAAGCATAGAATCATTAAAACTCCATTATGGAAAGAAAACCTGTAAAACCTATACCTAACACTAGTATTTTATGGCTTTAACATTCTACTCACATCCCTTCTTCATTCAATTTAAAAGGTGTTTCAGTGGGCTTGGACAAAATGAACAAAATCTAGATTCGTCTTGGTCCATAGTTATTTCCACCTAGTAATGGGTCATAAAACTGAACAAGACAAGCAGGATGATGAGAGCTAGAGTTTTGGTGAAATGAAATTAGTGATATTGTTTTGGACTACCATATATAATCTACTGACTGAATTTAATGTAAATTAACAGACCACAAGTCAAAACCTATCACTCATGTTTCTACCCCTGGCAAAATAGGCACAATGAACTTAAATCATGTGATCTGGTTACTAGGAACAATAAAATTGTGCATTTTGCCAACAATGCACTTTCTGATTGCGACATAATAATTGCTCATTAAAACATATTTCTAAAGTTCAACTTTGAAGTACTAGGAATTGTGCCAAGCAACGAGCTATGAAATTATAGCACATGAATTTTAATAATCTGTCTGTATTCAAAATAAAAGAGCCTATTCAATGAATCCTAAATTAAATGTGTACTGAAGAGCACTTAGCACACTATAAATTAGAAATTAATTTAAAAATATATCTTCCTGGGTTTTAAGTGTAGAAATGTTAACCTTTTAGAATTTAACAACATTGCTATAAATTTCCTAATGACAAACAGATGAAGAGAGATATTGCACTACCCTGGGTATCCATAAAGGAAAGGAAATAGAAGATTTAGAATGATCTGTTTTGTGAGGACTATGAATAATCTTGAGGAGTTTGACAAGCCATTTATCAAACCATAAAGCACCCCATGAAATTAACTCAAATGCTATCAAAATTAAGATTTGGGTCCTTAAAACTCAAGTATAAAGATAGGTTAGGACAATACTTTAAAATGCTAAACAGCTTACTATTTCTTTATGATTGTTTATAAGTACTTAGCCCTTACCACCAAGTCCCAAATTGTTCTCTCAATTCCTTTGCCAAGTAATAGGACAAACACAGCCTGGGGCTCTTCTTTCTCAGAACTAGATCATTCGAAACAAATTGGCTTGGGATTAGCTTCTGAACTTGGCTCACAAATTTAAAAATACCAGTCTGTTATTCTATTTGACTCATCTAATGCTCTTCTTCCAAGGAATTTTTACATTGGAATTACTTGGATGGATAAGATAGATCAATTTAAGGCACTGTAGTATAGTGGGTAGAGATGGTCTTGGAACAAGGGAAAACTGAGTTCCAATTCTGCCTCTGACACTTCTTGCCTCTACAATCCTAAACAAAATCTCTGAAACCTAACAGTTCTATGGGGAATACTTTTCAACTAAGTAAAATTTGCAGAGTTCTGAGTAGGCAATTTTAGGAATTTCTTCATCCCAGAGTTACCTACCAATGTTCAATACCAAAGTTCATACCAAAGAAATCATACCTTTAGGATCTATTTTCTGTATATTTCTTTTTTTTCATTTAATTTATTTATCTTTAGTTTTCAACATTCATTTCAACAAGATTTTGAGTTACAAATTTTCTCCCAGTCTTTTCCCTAAAACCACCCCAAGATAGAGTGTCTACTGAACATCCCTTCTCCCAATCAGTTCTCTCTTATTTCCTCTCCTATATCCCCCTAACTTTATAGTAGGGCAAGAGGGATTTCTGTACCCCAGTGCTGGTATATCTTATTTCCCAGTTGAATGTAAAAAATTATTTTTTTAACATTTGTTTTTAAAACTTTGATTTCCAGATTCTTTCCTTTCTTCCCTCCTCACCCACCCCCACTGGGAAGAAATGCAATTCAATGTAGGTTGTACATGTGTTTTCATGCAAAATGTTTCCATGTTAGATATATTGTGAAAGACTAACTATATTTCCCTCCATCTTATCTCACCCACGACTTTTTCTATTTTCTACTTTAGTACTGTCTCTTTTCAAGTGTGTGCTTCTAACTACCCTCTCCCCGAATCTGCCTTCCCTTCTATCATCCCCCATCTTATCCCCTTCCCCCCTACTTTCCTATAGGGTAAGAAACCTGAGTGTGTATGTTATTCCCTCCTTAAGGTAAATTCAATGAGAATAACATTGACCTTTTCCCTTTCACCTTCCTGCTCTTCCCCTCCATTATAACAGTTTTTCTTCCCTCTTTTATATGAGATAATTTCCCCTATTATTTCTCTCCCTTTCTCCTCCAAATATATTGCTCTCTCATGTCTTAATTTTATTTTTTAGACATCATCCCCTCATATGTAACTCATCCTGTGCCCTTTGTCTATGTATACATGTACACACATATATACTCACATATGTATTGATATACATATACACCTTCCTATACATATATATATTTGTATGTATACATCTATATTCCCTTCTACTATCCTCACACTGAGAAAGGTCTCATGACTTACAATTATTGGTTTTCCATGTAGGAATGTAAATAGTTCAACTTTAATAAGTTCCTTATGATTTCTTTTTCCTGTTTACCTTCTCATGCCTCTCTTGCTTCTTGTATTTGAAAAGTCAAATTTTCTGTTCAGCTCTGGTTTTTTGATCAATAATGCTTGAAAGTCCTCTATTTCATTGAATATCCATATTTTCCCCTGAAACATTATCCTCAGTTTTGCTGGGTAGGTAATTCTTGGTTTTAATCCTAGTTCCTTTGACCTCTGGAATATCATATTCCAAGGCCTTCAGTTCCTTAATGTAGAAGCTGCTAGATCTTGTGTTATCCTGATTATGTTTCCACAGTACTCAAATTGTTTCTTCCACACTGTTTGTAATATTTTCTCCTTCATCTGGGAACTCTGGAATTTGGCTATAATATTCCTAGGAGTTTTCTTTTTGGGATTTTTTTCAAGAGGCAATTGGTGGATTCTTTCAATTTCCATTTTGCCCTCTGGTTCTAGAACATCAGGGCAATTTTCCTCAAGAATTTCTTGGAGGATGATTTCTAGGCTCTTTTTTTTATCATGACTTTTAGGTAGTCCAATAATTTTTGTAATTTCTCTCCTGGATCTATTTTCCAGGTCAGTGATTTTTCCAATGAGATATTTCACATTGCCTTCTATTTTTTTCATTTGTTTGGATCTGTTTTATAGTATCTTGGTTTCTCATAAAGTCATTAGGTTCCATTTGCTTCAATCTAATTTTGAAGGAATTAATCTCTTCAGTGTGTTTTTGAAATTCCTTTTCCATCTGGGCAATTCAGCTTTTTAAGGCATTCTTCTCATTGGCTTTTTGGGCCTCTTTTGCCCTTTGATTTAGTCTGTCTTTTAAAGTGTTATTTTCTTCAGTCAGGCTGTTGACTCACTTTTCATGATTTTCTTGCATCATTCTCATCTCTCTTCCGAATTTTTCCTCTACTTCCCTTACTTGATTTTCAAAATCCTTCTTCAGTTCCTCTGTGGCCTGTGACCAGTTCATATTTTTCTTGAAAGCTTTTGATGCAGGAGTTTTGACTTTGTTTTCTTCTGGTTACATGTTTTGATCCTTTTTGTCCCCAAAGAGAGATTCTATGGTCTGATTTTACTTTCTCTGTTTGCTCATTTTGTCAGCCAATTACTTGACTTTTGAGCTCTTTGCCATGGTAGAACTCTGCTTCCAGAGTGGAGAGAACTATGTCCCAAATTGATGGGGTTTTTGCAATCAATGTCAGAGGTGTTGTCAGATCTATGAGGAGGGTTCCCTCTCTATAGCCACCACAAGCTCTGGCACACTAACATTCCTCACCCCAGGACCACCACCCAAGAATGCAACCCAGATGCGAGCAGTTCAAAGCAAGAGCAATTACCCTCTGTGTAGTTGCTTAGTCACCCTACTATCTGCAGGCCAGGAGCTCTGGAGGCAGCCATGCAGCAGCAGCTTGTAAGGGTTATGGGATTTAAAGATCTTCCATGCCCCATTGGACTTGCTGATGTAGCAGGAAGGGGCGGAGCAAGAGGAAGCGGAAGCCAAGCTAGCGTTCCTGCGGTGGTTGGCAGTGGTGGCAACGGTGGCGGCAGCAGCAGAGGCAGTGGCAGCGCAAAGCCCCTTTTTTTTTTGAGTTAGGACTGCTAAGGACTTTCTGCTAAGGACTCCTCCTGAGGACTGCCAGGGGCCGGAGCTGCTGGGAGCGCGCTTCCAGGACGCTGGGTGGTTGCTGTGAGTGGGGAGAGGAGGACCTTTGCCTGAGGTAGCCTGTTCTGTTTTAAAGGCTTGAAAATGTGGGTGCTTTCTACTTTATCTACCTGTGCCAATGTCATAACTACTCTGATGGCTTTCACTTTCTGGTTTTGGGACTCAGTCTTTTGGTATCTTAATAAATTTTCTAGTTTATTTCCTCATATGGCAAACATGACGTATTTTGTAATAGATAATTATATCAGCATATTTGTAATCTCTATAGGCATTGTGAATATGGCATCGCTGATACACAGCTGCAGCCACCCACACTGCCACCATGTTTCACCCTGGTGCAAGGGCCAGAATTTTGCTCTTTCTTATCTAGTTCCAACAGAGTTCCCTACTGACCTTTTACTTTCTCTGTGGCATTTATGGGTGGAGAAGTCTAGAAAGTTCTACAGCTGCTGGTGATTCACTTTCCTGAAGTCTGCTCCAGCAGGTCTGGGCCATGAGTCTGAGCCAGCATGGCTCACACAGGACTGTGCATGGCTCCTGTCTCAGTGTGATAGGCCCTTCCTGTCAGCCTACCAGGCTGCATTCAGCAGGAGATTTGTTTCTCTCTGTCATGTTGTAGGTTCTGTAGCTCTATAATTTGTTTAGAGTCATTTTTTTTTATAGTTATTAGAGGTGGTTGGAGTAGCACCTCAAGCAAGTTCCTGCTTTTACTCCACCATCTTGACTCTGTCCCTTCTTTATCTATTTCTTTAATTGATTTTTGTTGATATCTTTTATTTGTATCATATAGATTTTTCCCTTTCCCTTTCCCTACCCAAAGAATCACCCTTTATACCAAGAATTCTTTTTAAACATGAAGAGGAAGGAGGGAGGGCAAAATCAGCAGAACCAATTGATACTCAGAAAGTCTGGGTTTTCTATGTTAGATGCATGCCTACATGATGCCATGGAAAGACTCCAGTGACTGAATGAAATTTCTTCTAGGTTCTGAGCCTATGAATGTAAAGAAATCTCAGTTTTCCTCTTGTTGACAAGCCTCTTAAGACAAGTAAGTAAATGCTACCTCACATTTATATACCAATTTACCATTTCAAAAAAAAAAAGAAAAAGAAAATATATAAATTTCTCACAATACTGTAAGGTAGGTAGTTGCAAGTATACCACTCTCTCCCACTGTATCTCAATTCCTAAAACAGAAGCTACATATGGTTTGTTTGTTTTTACCTTCAGTTTGACTCAGTAAGGCACCATGTGATTTGGCATAGATTAATTTAATAAAGAATTGCAGAGGGTTAGAGGTATGTTGTTTCCACTGGTTCTGTATTTTAGCAAGAACTCAATATAGTACTCAGGAGATTATACATATATACAGATACATACATATAGACATATATATATATATATATATATATATATATATATATATATATATATATATATATATATATATATCAGTCTTCTAAAGAAACACAATGAATCATCCTCTATCCACTGAACAAATCTCATGTCAAAGCTTGGCCTTCTACTCCAAATTCTAAGCTGACTTTTCTTATGTTTTGTTGCGTCACCTGGCTGCTGGCAGACAGAAAGAAGTATTGGCAAGAACCTTGGACAGGGACAGAAAATTGGAGTTCTAGCTCTTCTTTGCCTGAACTACAGATATGGGATATAAACTAGAACTACCTTTTAAGCTTCTGGATACCTCTACTGTGAAATAGAAACCATGGTACTCTTCTCAAGGTTTAAGGTGCACTGGAAAAACAGTTGGATTTGGAATCAATCAATAATCATTTATTGTGTCTACTATGTCCTAGGCTGTAATGGGAATGTAAATTTTAAAGATCTTCCCTGCCCCTAGGCTAAAGTGCACCTGGAGCCTGGGGTGGGAGGCTTGTTTTTCAATAGATACTTCTTGATTGGCCAGTGAGTCAATAAGGTTGTTACATTCTCTGAGCCAGGAGAAGGCTATATAAGCCCTGATGTGCAGCTCTGTTTTGGGGCTCACTTTGAGAAATGTTCTGTGATTTGACCAGATGAATCTCTGGGAAGCCATGGTCCAGGGTCCCCCGGGTTTGAAACCCAGATGTTGTTTGGTATGGATGTAATGGTTGGACAATTTGGAAATCTGTCTACTTGATCTGTTTTTGTCTTGATAATTCTGTCTGTATACTTTGAAGTTCGGGGTGCTGACCTTTTCCCCCTGAACTAGGTAAACAATACACATTTGACTGATTAAAGTAAACTTGTTAACCCATTTTGAGTTGCTTTCCTTTTAACAAAGCAGATCTAAGAACCTGTGTGAGCAGCCACCCTGGGGATGCTGGGGTGCTTGCTGCTACATAGACACTCTGCTAGGAATATAAAGATAGAACTAGCCCCTAGGCTCAAGGAAATTATGTTCTGTGGGGAGACACAACATGTACATTCATATAGATATACATTATGCACACACATATATGTCTGTACATGTGCATATGTAAGTATGACTATGTATATGTATGTATTTACATGTATGGGTGTCAGTCTCAGCCAGGAAGATCTGGGCTACCTCTGACACATTCTATTTATCTGACCCTAGGTTAGTCATGGGCTAGCAATTTAATCTTTCAGTTCTCTAAGTAACTTTCCAATTTGTTCACATCTACAAGTTGCAGAGAAAATGGTGACATGCATCGGTTTAAGGAGATTTCTTATTTTGGAGTTCCTAATGTCAATAAAATCACAAATCTTATCTCTATTTCAATAAATGTGTGTATACACATACATACACATATACATATATGTATATATGCACACACACATATACAAATACATTCTATACACAAAAAATAAATAAAATTTAATTTGGGGATTTTAAAGCCAAGCACAAGTAGCTTTCCAGAGGACTGCTGCTGTGAGAAGATTTTAAGGTTCTGATTACATAGTGTAGCAAACTCTCTATTTTTATTCAATAACAAATCAGAGCAAAACATTTATAGAAAATCAAGGTACAACATTCAGAATATTACAACTTATCACAGAAAATCAAAATACAGCATTCACCATGTCACAACTCAACAACTTATCGCTAAAATGGCCACATAATGTTCAACAAAGTACGATCATTTAATAACTCAATCATTCAATCATCCTTAAGGAGGCTTACCTCCATAAGGGTCACAAAGTACAAAATAAAGAGTTCTCCATCCATGGGGTTCAATTAAGTTACAACTTCAACAGTCACTACTCAGTAGAGTAAGGAGTAATGGAACGTACAAAAGCCATACACCCCTAGGTCACAAGTAAATTATAATTTCATCATTCACTACTCATTATTCTATTTCATCACTCACTACTCAGTCAATTTCATTAGTCACTGCTCAGTACCCAAGGAGAGGTCTTTTCATCTTGACTCAGGGCAGTCTTTCAGCTCCCAAGGTTCCTCTTCCATGGTCCCAGCTCCCATCCAAATCTAACCAACTGCCACATGAGTTCAAAGGCAGACAGCTCCTAGCTCCTTGTCCATCTCTTTGTGCAGTTCCTGCTCCACATTCGAGCTGACAGTGTCCTGTCCTTCTAAAATCCTTCACAGTCTTTGTTCCTGGGAAGACAACACTTAACAAGGCCACAATAACATTTATACACATTAATAAAGCCACAACAACATTTGTACAAAATACCAACACCACCGTCATTCTTCCTCAGTCTTTGGCAGCTTCAGCTGGTCCTTGGAAATCCTCAGTACCATAAGTTCCATTCTCAAAATCAAAATCACTTTATCTAGCCTCCACATGACTTGCTCCAAGAAATTCTGTCACAGTTCTCAATTCTCATTCTTCCTCTCAGTTCTTCTCAATTTTCAGTTCAGTCTTCAGTCTAGTAGCAGCTGCCCTGCCTCCACAATGCTTTTCCCAAGAAGTTCTTGCTGTCCAACTTGTGCTCTTCCTTATATATGGTATAGCTCCTCCATGGTCAGCCCCTTCCTGTTAAGTTAGCAACAGGGGTTCATACCTTCTGTTTCTTTAACAGAGGCTTAATTCAAAACTAGGTGCTAAGTACCTCTTAGGTTAGCACTACAAAGGGATCTTCAAATTTCATTACTATTACAGGGATCTGCTAGCAACGAAGGGAATGGATGAAGAAAGGCTTCATGTAGAAGTTGGCATTTGGGGGAGGCCAGGTGGCGCAGTGAGTAAGAGCGCTGGCCCCAGAGTCAGGAGACCTGGGTTTGGTTCCAGACTCAGATACCACCCACACAAAATAAGTGGCCATGTAACCTTGAGCAAGTTACTTAACCCCAATTGCTTAGGGGCAGCCAGGTGGTACAGTGAGTAAAAGCACCAGCCCCAGTGTTGGGAGACCTGGGATCAATTCCGGCCTCCGATACTCAGCACCCACACAAAAATAATAATAACTAGCTGTGTAACCTAGAGCAAGCTACTTAACCCTGATAGCTTTTGAAAAAAAAGAAGCTGGCATTTGAATTAAGCTGTAAAAGAACCTAGACATTCTAAGAAATAAAGATAATACATTTCAGGAAAGGGGGGTAATCTGATTAAAGACATGGGAATGAGAGATAGCATTTTATATGTGTGGAACAAGAAGAAAGCCACTTTAGCTGTACAGTACAATGTGTGAAAGGGTCTACTGAAAAGGTAGGCTGGAGGAAGTTTTTCAAGAGCTTCAAATGCCAAATATGTGAATTTTTATGTGACCGTGGAAGTAATATGAAGTTACTAGAATATTATTGAGTAGGAATGTGACACTATCAGACTTGTACTTGATCTGGGTTATAGTCTTGGCTTCACCTTTACTTCATGCTCTGCCCTTGGAAATTTCCCTTCACCACTTTTGTTTGGAGGATGATAAGATATAACAGATGAACATATTCAGATGCCGCTTTGAGACTTACAAATTGATTGCTTCCCAACAGCCCTGTGAGGTTGAGTACAACTTTCTCCATTTTTCATTTGGCTCAGAGAGATAAAGTGATTTGCACATGGTTACAAAACTATTAACTGTCAAGCAGAAGTTTTGAATGGTATCACTGGGATTCTTAGCTTGAACTGGAGTGAGTCACTTTACCTCTGAGTCTTAGCCTATAGATCTTTAAATTGAGGCTGGTAGTTCTTGGCTCACAGAGGTGCTACTAAGTTTTAATGATGTAATGAGTCTGAAGACATTTTGTAAACTATAAAGCACTATGCATGTAAATGTAAGTGAATAATTTTAGTAGTAGCATGTTCAGGAACATTTATCCCCTTGGTTCAAACAATTCTCTCTTTGAAACAGTAGTGAAATGGAAGTTTGAGTCTTCTTACTGCTTTATATGCCTCTCCACAAAAACAAAGCAAAATAAAATAATATCAGGGCTACTGGAGGGAGCAGATATAACTTAAGCTCATTCCTTAGAAAGTAACTCACAGTTGCTGCTAAAACTGAGGATTACCATGTATTCCCCTTTCAAACTTTGAGTGTTTGTTGAGATGAATTTAGTTGACTTATTCTGCCAACTTTCCAGAGGTCAAAGCAAGGAGAAGTGAAATAGGTACAGAGGGGAGACTAAAATTCTAGCATTGGAAAGATTACTGTACTTGAAATCAGGAAAACCTAAAGTCAAATCCCACCTCTGACACTCATTCCTTGTGCAACCATGGGAAAATTGTTTGCCCTTCCAGAGCCTCACATTTCCCAAACCCCAATGCACTATATTTCAATTATTATTGTTCTTGCTGCCATTATTGGTCAAGACCTGTGATTTAATTGGCCAGTGTTCTAGCTATTAATTCAGATAGTCAACTATCCTACAATTTAGAGTCTTAAAGAATTACCTCAAATACTGAGAGTTTAAGCAATTTGCACAGGGTTACACATTCATTATGGATGAGATGCAAGACTCAATGGAGCAGGTCATCCTGACTCCAAAGCCGGGCCTCTATCTGATAGTTT
Source organism: Petaurus breviceps papuanus (assembly GCF_028583685.1). Lineage (NCBI taxonomy): Eukaryota > Metazoa > Chordata > Mammalia > Diprotodontia > Petauridae > Petaurus > Petaurus breviceps. Next base: position 14,683,919 of record NW_027187352.1, read on the forward strand.
GGTTCCTACAACGTATTATTTGACTCACTGGTCACCTTCTCAACAGCTACCAACTAACAGTCACACCTTCCTCCTTCCAGTTCTGGAATCATAATAAATTCACTTTGTCATTGATACAAAAAGAGCATGTAAATCTTCTACTCTGTGACTCCTTTCATCATCCTTATAACTTTTCAAACCAAAATCTCCTTCCCCATATGTTTTGTCTCCTCCTAATTACATGTGAGGTCCTTAAAGACAGGAACTATCTTTACATTTAAATTTGTATCTCCAGCACTTAACACAGAGTTTGTTACATAATTAATGCCCAGTGAATAATTTATTAATATATGCACTCATTTTAATCCATACTATCTCTCAGCATCTTTATCACTATTATTGTTACTTTTAAAAATGTAATCTCCTGAACGGCAGATACCATGTTAATTTGGTCTATTGTACATGGTGTGAGCTATATGTATATATGCATATAAATGCCTACATCTGTATTTCTACATATGCATACATATGTATGTATGTATGTGTGTATATCTTTATCTTTATTTGTTGAATTGCAGAAAAGCATATTTCATCTCAGTATGAGCAAAATGTTTCTAACAATTTGAGCAATCTGAAAAGGGAAAGGAGTACACTTATTCTTGGGTCAAATGGAGACTGTGTATTATCAGAGACATGGCATAGGTATTGCAAAGGGGATTCATGCTTCAAGACCAAGCTGGTATCAGTGCATTCTTTCAACTCTTAGATTTCATGATTTTCAATCTTCCAATGAATCAAATGCCAATTTTGGCTGAAAATTTGGCATATTAAACACCATATGGATGAGTGGGAGTGGCCTTTGATCATCTCTTGTTTTGCATTCATATGGAGCTTCCTGCCAGTCTGCTACTGGCCTCCAGGTCATTAGGAGACATCTGCTGGGCAGACGTGGCTTCTCAGCTGAGTTCTGTTTGTGCCTCCAAAAAAAGGTGCTTTTGAATACAAATGCACTTGAGGCCTATTACAATACAGCTTGCCATTATGGAGGATTTGGAAATCACTTAAAAATCCCTTTCTACTCAGTGATCATTTGTTACTCATACACTTAAGCATTATCTGAGTTGTATTATCATATTGTAGTATATGTATATCATTGAAAGTAAGTTCCACAGAATAGGCACCCTGCCTTTTCTTAAATTTGTCTCTTCCCCTCAATCCCCACCAAGCTTAGTGCTCTACATACATATTTGCTGAATTTAATTCAACTGAAATCCACCACCTGCTCCATAGACTGCAAACATTTTGAGGATAGGGAATATGTTTTCTGTAATTTTTCTTGTTACTGGATTTTTTTTTCCTTTATTTCATTTACATTGTCATCAGGAGAAATATTACGGCAGTATTGATAAAGGGCTAGCCTTGGAAAAACTAGGAAACCTGCCTCTAATAGATGTGTGACCACAGGCCAATCACTTTACCTCTCCAGGTCATAGGCAACTCTCTAAGGTTTTACAGATCATTTCCATATCTGCTTCAGCTAAAGAGTGTACACACCAGGAACTGTCCACAGTGATGAAATCACAGTTATAAGATCACCTCTCAAACAAACAACAAAAAGAAAGTTTCCTGTACACATTAGGTGATCATAAAATGATTTTGGATTAGAACTATACAAGGCAAATGGGAATAATAACTGGAATCAACTTAACACTTTTCACTTACAAAATACTTTTATCATCATTCCCTCGATTCTCATAGCCACCCTGGGAGGTAGCCAATACTGTGCAAGTACTATTATCCCATTTTACAGAGGAAGAAGGCAAATGAAGCTCAGATTCACTAATTGTGTGATACTGGACAAGTCAATTAAACTCTGTTTATCTCAGTTTCCTCATCTGTAAAATGGGAATAATAATACCTCTTTCCCAGGGTTTTTGTGAAGATCAAATGAGGTCATATTTGTAAAGTGCATAACAGTGTCTGGCACATAGTAGTCACTTAAAAATGCTTTTTTCTTTCCTTCCTTCCTTCTTTCCTTCCTTTCTCCCTTCTTCACTTCCTCCCTCTCTTCTTTCCTTTCTTCCTTCCTTTTTTCCCTCCTGTGTCACATCAAATTGGTAGAGTTTGGATTTGTACACAAGTTGTCTGCTTCCAAGTCTAATGCTCTTTCTACCATACAAAGTGGTTTCTCATACTACTGATTCCTCTGCCAGGAAAATTTCCCTGGCTCCTGTTACCTGGTCTGTCCATTGAATGAAACCAAAATTGAGAGGCATAGTTAACTGCATATTATATACTATCATGCTATAAAAGAACATCATATTTGCAAAGGACCTGGTTTCCAATCTCAATTTTACTACTTACAATTTGTCTGACATTGAGAAAGTCAGTAACCTAACCTTTCTTAGCCAGATTCCTCATCAGCATAGTAAAGGGGTTGGGCTAGTTTATTGCTAAGGTCACTTCCAGCTTGAAATCCTTTAATTTGGTGATCCATTAGCAGACCCCCAAGAAGCCTCTGATGCTACATGCAGATGGCAGCTTGACTGGCCTGGGGATGGGTATATATCAAGATGACAGCAGCAGTCAGAAACCCCATTGCCTCTGCCAGCCAAAGACTCACAGGCAGAGTAACTCATTGGCTGTCCTTGTCAGGAATCAGAGATCTTGGCGCTAAAATGGACACTCACTGACAAGGTATGGGATTAAATATATGGAGTCTAATTCCAAGTATAGCTGGACAGCAACTATTTAACCTACATTCAGATTCATGCTTAACTGACTCTCTCAAGGCCAATAGGGGTGGTATTGTTGACTAATTAGTACTCTTGTATTGATGGCAGGCCTAGCAGGAGTTGTGTGCATGTGGACTCAGTCATGTGATCTCCACCAAGAAGAAACTAAAAAAATATTCTAAAGGAACAGTGTCTGACTCATAGGAGGCATTTAATAAATGTTTGTTAATTTGAAGGAAAGAGAGAAAAATCATTGCCTAACAAGTAACTTGGTCACACAAACTTTAGGCAGGGGTTTATGCCAGATTGCTAAAAACTGTAATCTATCCCATAGATTGGATTGAGTCCTAGACCTAGGAAAGAAGACTGAACAAACAAATGTACAATGAAATGCATGGGTGACACATTCTCAACCTACAACCCAGATTATTTCTAGGGAGATGTAAATCTCACAGAATCTTGGAACTGGAGCAATCTTTAGATGCCATATAACCTGAATTAAAAATTCACTCTATAATACACCCCAAATGTGGACATGAGCTTTCCATATGGAAACCTCCAGGCTCCCACTATTGGCATTATCTGTCTTCTCCTTCTCTGTATCCCTCCAACAGAAACAATCAGTTTCTAAATCTTATCATTTTTACCTGTATAACATCTCACCTAGCTACCACCTTAGTTCGGGCCTTTCCTACCTCTTGTCTGGATTATTCCAATAGGCTCTTACATGACCTTCCTGCTTCAAGTCTCTCCCCATTCCAATCCATCTTCCACACAGCTGCCAAAGTCATTTTCCCTAAGTGCTGGTTTAGCCATGTAATGAGCCTAATCAACACTCTAGTAGCCCTCTAATCACCTCTAGGATAAAATATAAATTCCTTTCTTTGACTCTTGAAGCCCTTCACTACAAGGCTTTAATTTACTTTTCTAGTTTTGCTATATAATTTTTTCTCTTTCCTGTACTCTATGGCCCAGCCAATTTGGCCTTCTTGGCCTTGCAGGAGACATTTCATCTATCTCTATGATTTTGCATTGGTTGTATGTAGTGCCTAGAATGGTATCTCTTCTCTTCTCCGTCTTGTAGTATCTCTTACTTCTTTTGGGGTTAAACTCAAGCATCACCTGCTATATGAAACATTTTCTGATTCCATTAGTACTGCCAATGCACTCCTTTCCTCAAACTACCTTGATTTTGGTTTGTATATGTATCTAGTATCTCCTCTGTTAGAATCTAAGCTTCTTGAGAAGAGTTGCATTTTGTCTTTATATCTCCAGACAATACTTGTCATTTAGTACATGCTTAAGAAATGTTTATTGACTGTTGATTGATAGATGAACTTCCTACCCACCAAAGCAGTACATTCCACCTGAACAGCTCTAATTTCTAGTCAATTTTTTTTCTTAGGTTTAAATCATCCTTTCTGCCACTTATTTAGGGCTAGGGGCAAAATGGGAATAGACCCCAAAGACCATCCAGTACAATCTCCTCATCTTGCAAATGAGCAAACTGATACCCAGGGAGCGAGATGGCTCACCCAAAGCCACATAAGAATTAAGCAGCAAAAGCAAGGATTGAATTCAGATTCTCTGAGGCACAGTTTTTTTTTTTTACTGTACCACTCTAAGGTCAAGTAAAAAAAAAGTTTACTATCTCTTCCATAGGAGAGCTGTTCAAATATTTGAAGATGAAAATCATGCCTACCCCTTCCTTCCCTATTAGAATTTGCTGAGTACCCTTACTACATAATCAGACTCTCCATTAAGGAAAATAACTGGCAAGTGTGGAGGATAGATTAGAATGGGGAGAAACTTTCCCTGTCAATGTTTTCTAAACCAGGTTAAACATGCTCTGTTTTTTCAAGAAATCTTCAGATGGCATGGTTTTTAGTCCTCACACCATCTTGTTCATCCTTTTTCAGGTGTTCCAGCTTTTTCTAATTATCCTAAAAGGCCACACCAAGAACTGCCATCATAATATTTTCTGACTGAAGCAGAGAATGATGTAAGTGTCTATCACCTCCTTCATTCTGGACACGGTGACTCTCGGGGAAGCCTAGGAAAGTATTCTCTTTTTTGGCTGCTATGCTATACTATAATATGTTGATTCATATTGTGCTTCTACTCCACTAATCCTACCAACTCTCATTCGCACAAACTTCCACATGATCATGCCTCTCCCCTCATTTACTTATGAAGTCAACATTTGGAATCCAAAAGTAGGCCCTCACATGTATCCCTATGAAATTCCACATCATTTTCCCCATACATCTAACCTTCCGAGATCTTTAACAGTGACTGTAAGAAGAATCAGAAATCCCTGAGCAGGTAGCCTCTAACAATATAGTTTTGACCAATCATTGTACACAATTGCATTACTGACTTTTTACTCCATTTGGAAGCAAGGAAATCCACTATGATCAATTTGCAAAAGTTAGTCTTGCCAAGCAGCTAATCGGTACAGAGGATAGAGTGCCAAACCTGAGGCCAGGAAGACTGAGTTTTATGAGTTCAAGTCTGGCCTCAGACACTTATTAGCTGTGTGACTTTGGACAATCACTTAATCCTGTTTCCTCAGTTTCCTTGTGTGAAAAATGAGCTGGAGAAGGAAATGGCAAGCTATTCCAGTATATCAGCCAAGAAAACCCCAAATGGGGTCATGAAGAATTGGATATGACTGAAACAGCTGAGAAACAACTGAAAAACAACAGCATCAAGGAGGTTTACCTGGATACCATTTTGGGTGGCTAGGTGACACAGTGGATAAAGCACCGGACCTGAAGTCAGGAAGACCTGAGTTCAAATCTAGCCTCAGATACTTACTAATTGTGTAACCCAGGACAAGTCATACAACCTCTGTTGGCCTCTAATCATGTCTTTTGCATACTCTGTGAGCTTGGGTAGCCCATTTTAATTCATTAACTCATCCATTAAGCATGTACAACATGCAGAGCATAGTTATCAGATTCCCCTTGTGCACCTTATTCAAGGTCCCCTGACCTGCTAGAAACTTCATCTCTGATATTGATACCCATCTACTCTCTTCAAATCTTGTACATACCAAGCTTTTTTACATGTTGTCTCTTCTGTTAGAATGCAATCTCTTTAGATTCGAGGACTATACTTTGTTTACATCCTCAGCATTTAGCATAGTGCTCAGCACATAGTAAGTGTTTAATAAATGCTTGTTGACCCAGTATTCCCAGTACTAGAGAAACAAAACCAGATTCTATCTCTACCCTCAAGAAATTTATAATCTGGAAAGAAAAAGACAAATGTACAGGAATTTATAATTCTAGCTGGAATATGGGTAATACACAGGAGATATTCAGAGTAATACAGGACATTCCAAAAGGGAAAGAATGCACATGACTGACAAGACTGAGATCCTCAGGGAAAAGGGAGGAGGGAAGCTGGAGGAAGAAGTGAGATGGTCTCAGTGATGAAAATTTTTGTGACTTGAGTCATTTGATTCTATTCCTTTCTGCTTGGCAGGTAGAAAGAAACACCTCTGCAATTTGCCAATTATATGACCTTGGACAAATTAGATTTTTCCCCTTTGAGCCTTGGTTTCATTTTACAAATGAGCGGGTTAGATTAGATGACCTCTAAAGTCCTTTCCAGCTCTGACACTCTTTTATTCTGTTTCAGGGAAGGTTTCATGGACAATATGGCACAGTATCAGGATATCAATGAAAATGAGGAACTTTGGGGGATAAAGACAGATAGAGACACAGGTAGGGCTTGGCAGAAAGCACAGGAGACTTCTAGAAGATGTTCTCATGGTGCTTGGATTGTAGAGGAACAGTCGAGTCAAGAAAGTCTGATTACACCTATCCCTCTGCCAGTGGTTTCAGTGAATCAGAATATTTGAGAAAGCCAGTTAGAGCAAAGCATTTCTATCATGTGTAGGTTCTCCAGTTTATACATGCTAGCAAATGAAGAGTTTGTATGGTGATAGTGGAGACGGAGAAGTCAGATGGACTGACAATACGGACAATCGGTAGGATATGGCAATATTTCAGGAGAGATAATGAGCTGAGTTAGCATAATTATAGTGGGAGTTGAAAAAATGCAAGAAGTATTTTAGAAGGAGAATTCACAGGACTTGACAAATTATTGCTTTTGCAGGAGATGAGTCAAAGCTGACTGAAATTTTAAGCCCTAAATTCAATAACCCTCAAGTCTCTTATCTATACAAAGAACATAGTTCTTACCCTTACTAGACTACTTAGCTCATAGAATGGTTAGGAAGATCAAGTGGAGAAACCATCAACCATAAGGTATGATCATTACCCCCATTTTGTAGATGAAGGAACCAAGACCAAGTGAACCTAATGGACTTTTCTAAGGGCACAAGGTAGAAAGACAAACTACATAACCACCAAACCACAATTCACATTAGAATAGTGTTTTCAGATTTACAGAAAACTTTCCTGATCATGCTGTGAGGTAAAAAGTATCAGTATGATTAACCTTTTTGTGAGGTGAGGAAAGGAAGAGATAGAGATAATACCTGTACCTGTGATTTCATTGATATAGGGAACTCCCAAAGGAGGAAGTTTCTTTTACCAAGACAATATGGTACCATCTCCAAAACTTATATTCATAAAGAGTTGCATAGAGCACTGAGAGGTTAAGTGATTTGTCCAGAATCACATAATCAATTTGGGTTGCATGGAAGACTTGAATTTAGATTTTCCAGTCTCTAAGGTCTCTTCTCTAGCCACTATACAATACTTCCTCTTCACAGGTAAGGAAATGGAAATCAAAGGGGGCTAAGTGACTCACCTCAGGACTTAGTTAAATAGAGTTTGTGAAGAGAACAATAAAGTTTATAATATGGTGATAAATCTATACCTTTTGCAGATGTCATATAGCAGAACAATTCCTTATGTTACCTGGATCAAATGGCACAAAACATCTCAAACAAGACCCTACTGTGATAAAGAAGCACTCTCCTTTGCAAATAGGAATGACTTATCTTAGATCTAAAGTCAACCATATCTAATGCAAAACATCAAAAGCTTCTTTAATTAAACCACCAGGAAAAAGAGGAAGAAGGTGCCAGACATGGCTTTATCAAAATTACTTTTAATGAAATGAAACTGGCCCATGTTCCAGAACATGAAAACACAAGGTGAGCCTTCAAAGTACTTAATACAAAGCGATCAACTTTAAGAAGTTGAAAACGTGAACTTGCCCCACTCCACCTGCTCTTTAATTAGGGTCCTCTCTGAATTTCACATCCTACTTGTGTTTGAATTAATTTCACTACACTCCCTCCTTTCAGGAATGTTATTCATTAGTTTTATTTTCAATCTGGTGGTGACTGATAACATTTTCTGATCAATGAAAAGGCAGGGGTTGTTTCCAAAAGTAATGGTATGTAATAAAACTGTTCAACTCCAACAATTAAAGGCATTTTATTACATAATAAAATGTGAGCAATTTTTCTCATTGCAGTAACACCACATTAATCCAGACACTAATTTGCACATGATATATTATTGATAGAGCAATGAGGGTATTTATTACTAACAATTCAAAATGCATATACACATATATATTAGCATATTAATAATGGATCCTCAGCAGGTAGCAATTGGATTTTTTTTTATACTAGCAAGGGTCTACCTTCTAGGAATGACAAGCTTCTGCCACTTTAAAAGTGAAAGGTGTCTTTCTATGAAATCACAATATCAAATATATATACACGTACATGTACATACATACATGTATGTGTACATTTGAAATGGTTTGAAAAGGCCTAAATCATAACAGAAACATAAGGGTTTATTTCTATGGGTCAGCAGTTGGGCCTTCAAGAGATGACTTTTTGTTTTGTTTTGTTTTCCAAAACAAAAACAAACATGATAATAACGTTTTGATATTTGGAGGGGTCTATCTAATCTCATCAGTGGGGATACTCCAACCACAGATGCATTGTGCAAATCTTACATGTTTTCTGATCTTGTGTGGTTCTTATCCATATTTTCCAAAAAGTCATCTAAAAAGCTTCTTCAGATATAAATATTTCTTTCCATGAATTGTTCTCTCTCGACTGAATCATCTTCTTTTCCAGTCACATGTGTCCTCAATAATGTATTTTTTATCATTTCTTTCTCTTAATTAATAGTCTACAATCTAAGCATGTGTTTATGCCCACAATGCATTTTTCCATTGTCCTTAGGGAGATGTGTTTTACAAAGTTGTTCTCCAGTACCATGGAAAGTTTTCTATGCTAAATCTAGATAAAAAGAGGAAATCTATTAAAAACATGATTCTGCAAGCGCTCACTTTAATAATTGTATATAATAATTAATACAATAATTGTATTAAATTAAATAATAATTTAATAATTGTAGCACTTGCCTCTGAAGTAACCCTTCAACTCTCATTCATAAGTTAAATGAACCCAGAAGGTAAATACACTAGGTTCAAGGAGTACACTGGGAACTGACATGCTAAAAACTATAATTTAATGGTCTCCACCGCTGTTGGCACCATTAGCAAATGCCAAGAAAATTTACTGAAATGACATAACATGAATAGTGGAAATAAAAAGTTCACAATAATTCTGGGGGTGGGGCATGGGGAAGCAGTGGCACTCTTACACATAAGTGTAGAGCTCTTGGGCAGAATAGCCATGCACATAGAGTAGAAAGACATACTTTTAGAGAACATATATAATCAAGGTAACTGATACTTCTGGACTGTCAGGGCCTCTTTTACTATTGTATCCTTACACTATTCCTTATACTCTTACCCCAGGCAGCAGAATTTCTGAGTGAAGAATTAGCTATCCCTACATGGACTGGCTCTTCTTCACAGTTCAATACAACTCTGCAGTTGAACATCCTGGGCCTGTTCTCTGCTGGGTTCAGCATCTCTTATTAAACTGACATGCTCTCCAGGAAAATTCCTTTTGGGGGGGGGGGGTGGAGCAGGTAGATTAGGGAGAAATCCTTTACTCCTGAACCTGCTGTCCAAAGGAAGAAGTACAAGGAAAAGAGTGAAGATTAATTCACTTTGAATATTTGGGTTCTTACTCCATAACTGGCCAGAGATCACTCTCCCTTGATTGACTACCAGCTCATTTTAAATGGTATGGTGGCTGATCCTTTAGCCATTACATGTCTAGCTGCACTATTTTTCCATCAAATTGATTTAGAGATTTCTTCACACTTCTGGTGGGAATAAAGTGTAAATACTTGATTACACCTCTTTTATATTCTTCCCCAGTTAAATATCCCTAGTCTCTAGCAAATTGGCTAAGATGCTTTGGGTGCATTTGCCCCTAATCCAAATTCTGCACAGCTCTCTAATAATTATGGGAGTCTGAAGCATTGTCCTTTTGAGAGCTTCCCTGTTGCTTATGCTTAAGAGCGTCAGTCAGCAAAACTCATGTTTGGACAATCCAGAATGAATACTTTACTAAGAGTTAGGTGACTTCAGTTTTAATCTCAGTTTTGCCACTAGCTCATTGTGTAAACAAAAAACATAAGCTTAAACTTAAAGTTAAACATAAGTTTTTTCATCTCTGAACCTCCATGTCATTATCTTAAAAAAAAAAGGAGGATGGGGGATAGAAGTCACATGACCTATGCCCTTGTAGCTGGAGACATCTTGCCTTCTGAATTGTACCTCCCCTTTTCTCTTTCCCTCCTCTCTTTCTTACCTCTGATTTGGAATGCCATGGTAGAACTGTTGGCAGTTACCAGATCTCTGTTGGTCTTCTATCCTCCATGGCTGTTGCTATAGATAGAGGAAGGCTGGACTGGGGGCAGGAGCTGTTCCTTGTCCAGTATGGTATACTACCTCATATTTTGGAGAGAGGTCAAGAAAAATTAGTTTGCTTATAGTACATCAATCATGCTGTTCTCCCTAGCAGGTTTCAGTGAGATTGGTTTAGCTTTTTAACTCATCTCAGTTCTTCTATCTGTCACTATCAACTTCAGGGTATACTATTCTTTTATACAAGCTATGTATAAGTCAGAAGAGGGACATTCATTCAAAGTCAACCTGCATGTAGACATTGTTTTGTCCTCAGAAGTTTTCCATAATCATGTGTATGTTGCTATGATGCATGTAAAGAAGGTTCACAAGCTCAGCACCTGTCTCTGGCAGATCTAGGGAATTTCTTAAAGCTGACTATCTTCAAAGTTGACTGATAACATATAGTGGTTCAGTTTTCAATGGGATTGCCCTCCTGATTCTTTATGAAATTCTGATTTTAAGTGTTCCCACTGACTGTTAAAAGTCCAATTGATTCTCATTATTCATGATAATTATGTACTATGAAGTTGCCACAAACACTGAATTAGAAAATGTAGAACCATTGCTCCTAGGGAAAATATATGGTTAGGTTCCTGCAAGCCTCTGGTCACAACATTTGCTTTAGCAATTTCCAGAATGGCCTCACATACAGATGGACAAATTTCTTCTTTTTCTGGTTTTACTAGATTGATTAACATTGAACTCAGAGCCAACTGCTCTATAACTCATGCCTGAACAAAGCTAATCTGACACGTGTTTTCCCCATAAAGAGCATCCCTTCTTGTGCTTTGGAACACTAGATCACACTTCAATACCATGCATGAGGGACATTTTAAAAAGTGAAATCACCAACAAAAAAGCACAAAAAAATGTGAAAAATGGAAATACATAGACTGTGAAAAGGACACTTGTTTACAATATTGGAGCTGAAACAAGAATGCAGAGCTTTACTTTGTTTGACCTCAGCTGGCAACATGTGCATTGGACCCCTCCAATTTTTGCCACTTTGTGCATAACTACAAATGACTGCAAAAGTGCTATGAGTATTGATTTCAGGGTTACAGACAAATTTTAGTGAGTAAGTGAATGCACTACTACAGAATCCACAAATAATGAGGGTTGACTCTATAAGACATAGTTTGATTACTTATGTTGCTATTAGGAGTGATCAAACCAAATCAGGTTTCAAAAAGACCCAAGCACAGATTACTGACATTAAAAAGAAAAACAAAAGATAGAAAAGCATCTTAGAAACTGGAAATCTAAAAGCTACTAACCACTATTTAATAGACATAATCAATTTTACTTATTCCTGTGAAGGAATATGTTCACTGTCAGTTGGAACTGCATTCTAATTTTTTTTTTATTTAATACCTACCCCTTTCACCCTTGCTCTCATGATAAAGCTCAAAAGCATCCTGGACCAAAAAAGAACTGATGTCTTAGGACCCACAAGAATTAATGGTAGACTAAAAGTAACAGGATAAATCAATACCTCATAATGATGGGGCTTTGCCTATGGCTTGAACTGTGACCAAAAAAAATGTAAGGGAAAGGATGAATGAGGAAGGATATCTACCAACAAATTCCTATATATTGTCCAATTTTACTGGATGTCATCCAATCTCATCCAATCTATTCAATCCAGTTGTATAAAACTCACATCAGAGATTTAGCCCTATTTTTAAATTAAGAGAGAACAACTGTTAAATTTTGGCCAGTTTGGGGGACAGGACTGTAGGAGATTTTTTTGACTATAGTAATTTTCAATTACTCTCTTATGTGAGTCTTTTCTATCTCTTTAACCTAATTTACCTGCCCTGCTGGATGAAAAGCTAAAATGTATGGCCCTTACTTAATGATATTGTGATCTTCTCTCCTAGGATCTCTGAAAAGGTGCAACTTTCAGTTCTATTTAATCACTTAGAGTAATGACTTTTCTCCTCCACAACACAGTATAATAAATAAGATATGGTACAGGAGAACAGGGAACAGAAGAGTACCCAAGAAGAAATAACTATCAGCCTACCACTCTTTGTTTAAACAATTAAAAAAATATCATTTTGGGGTGGCTAGGTGGTGTAGTGAATAGAACACTGGCCCTGGAGTCAGGAAGACCTGAGTTCAAATTTGACCTCAGACACTTAACACTTACTAGCCATGTGACCCTGGGCAAGTCACTTAACACCAATTGCCCTGAATTCCCTCCTCGAAAAAGTAAAAACAAACAAATAAACTGTCATTTTGAGAAGCTGGTATACATTTTATCAGCTCTGAGTATTAATCTTATACCCATTACTGTAACGTACTTTTCTCCTACCTCACCTCAGTTCAAGTTTAAAAGTACTCTATTGTATATTTTTCACAGCTGTGTGCTGATAAATGTTTAACAATCAACTTTCTAGAAAAAGGAAAATATGCCTGATATGCCTTTAAATTTATTCTGCCTTATTAATAATTTCTCAATCACTTTAAGTCCAGATGATCAATAAAAGTATAAATCAAGCCTTGATTTTTAGCATTTGTTGTAAATGCTCATTCTGACAACCAGCAGCACATCCCTACCTTTTATATTTTGAAATACAAAGTCTCTAATATTTTAAATATTTTATAAATTTAATTTATTTTAAAAAAAATGATGGGGCAGACAAAATATCTGCCCTTCCTAAGGTTATTAGAGAATTCAATGGATATCACTTCCTAGTGGGCAGAGATTGTTTCATTTATCATATGTTTTTATCCCCATGTGCATAGCAAGGTAGTTGTCACATAGTAGGTCATTTATTAATACTTACTGATTGATTCAAGTACTCTGCAAATCTAAATCGTTCTTGTTATTCCTCCTACTATTTCTAAAGTAGCTACAACACATTTCATGTCCTACTTTTTTAGAAATTGCATGCCCCTCAATTGTACGCCAAGTTTTTTCTGAGCCTTTCCCTTTTTTCTCTTGTTCTCAGAAAGTCTGAGTGGGAAGTGAAAATAGTACATTAGCGGAATACACACTGTGCTGGCTACATTTAATCTTCTCCCTACCCTTGCTGTTCTTTTCACACTTCCTGTTGTGTGAAGAGAAAGATAATTTACATTGAATGAATTTGTTTTGCATAACTCCATCTTTCAGCCAAAGAATACCTTCTGTTAGTAATATATGTAGCTCTTTTACACTTTACTTTCTAAACTAGGTAAAAAACAGTCCAACAGATCCTGGAGGTTCTTCTGTAGGGACAGGCACTTATCTGAGGATCTTTTTTTTTCTTCTATTCCTCATTTAATTCCTTCCTTTAAAATGGAAAGGAATAAAACAAGAAAGAGATCTTAGTCCAATCTCAAAAATAAATGAAAGAAGGTATTGCATCACATAAATGACTACCAAACAGGCATGGGGGCCCTGGGGAAACTGGGACAGATGGATTTACAAGTGAATTCAATCAAACATTTAAAATAATCAATGCATGTAATATAAAAATCACTTTCTAAAATAAAGGCAGAAAGAACTATACAATACTTTTTTTTTTATGAGACAAACACATTCCCAATACTCAAACTAGCAATAGAGAAGGTAGGGAAAGAGAATTGTAGACTAATCACACTTACTAAAATAGATACAAAATATATAGAGAGATCAATACTTAAACTATGGTAATGTGTCCAGAAATAGAGTTAAATAAGACCGAGTTAGATTCATATCAGAGATGTAGGCATTGTTCAACATAAGGAAAATAATTAGCATAAATAATTATAGAAACCAGAGTTGTCAAAAACAAGGCCCGCAGGTCATATGAAGCTCACAATACTCTCAACTTTAGTCCAAATCAGATTAAAATGTAATTGAGAAATATTTAACAAAATAAATAAAAATACAATAAAACAAAAATAATGTTACTATGTGGGCTTTCTAAGTCAATATGTAACTGTAAGGCTCCTTATGGGAGGTTCAATTGTCCCTGTTTCTATTTAAGCTTGACACACTAATGTAAACAATAAACATAACTAAAAACTGAGAACAGCAATGTTCTAAAGCTCAAGGGAAAGCAAATATTTTAATGTTTAGTGGAGTTCTGAACTGATTCAACTAGAATGGTTATCATATTATGTGGGAAAAGTGACCAAATTTTTCATACCCTCTGACCCAACAATTCCATTATTGAGAATTTACCCAATGAAGTCAAAGACACAAGAAAGATTTATTATACACCAAATGTTTCTATGGGAAGTCTTTAGTGGCAAAATAATTGAAATGAAGTATATCTTCTGATTAGAGAATGATTAAAAAAATCTATGACATATCAATATTGTACAGCAAAAATAGCAAGAAAAGATATTTATGAATGGATGTAAAGTGAAGAATTAAACAGAAGTAAAAGAAGAATATAGGCCATGAACTGATGGTGTGAATAAAAAGATCACTTAAAGGCAAACTCTGGATAACTCAAGAACAAATGAAGATTTCACAGGAGAAATAATGAAGACTACCTCTCTCTGTTGAGGTTTAGAGGTGCTCAGGATCCCCAAATACCAACATGCCTGGTCCTACCTGAACGAATTCAACTCAAATCTTCTTTAGGCCAAAGAAAAACAAAGTCTATTCAAGACCTGCCATATTGGGTAGACTCTTAAGGAATCTGAACATTTGTGAGGCTTGTATTAAAAAGTGGTGCAAAATGAATCTGAGCCTCTCCATGGAGGCAAGATGGATTTCTTTTATACGGAAAGACTGTGGGAGGTATCTAGGGGGAGCTTAGGAGTCTGGGGTGACTAGAGGAGGGATTTAGGGAAAGTCTTGAGGAGGTGTCTAAGAAGGATCTTGATGGGACTGGAGTGACTAGAGGTCAGATTCCCAGGAACCAAGAGAATGGGATTTTGATGGGATCAAGGGTGAGAAGTAGTGGGAGGCAATACCAAGGTAACAGTCATTCTGATGAATATCTGGTTACTGGATCCAGATGAAGATAGGGTTGGCAATACTTTCACTACATATATACCAAAGTTTGTTACAGGAATCAAATGATATAATGCATGTAAAGTATTTTGCATGACTTAAGATACAAGTTTTATTGCAGCAATATTCTTCCAAAAGATTCATAGTTGCATGTGACCCAGAGGGTAATTGAAAGATATATGGTAGGTGTGATGGGCTATTTACAATGACAATAATGCTGTTATCATTTATATAACACTCTAAGGTTTGCAAAAAGGTTTTTCAAATATTATCTTACTTTATAGTCACAACAACCCTGAGAGACAGGTGCTATTATTATCCCCATTTTACAGATGAGGAACTTAAAGAAAGGCTAAATGACTTGTCTAAGGTTACACAGCTAATAATTGTCTGAGGGAGACTTTGAATTCAGGTCTGAGACTCCAGATCCAGTTTCCTATTCATTGAATTGCTTAGCTGTCCCACACCACACCCCTCAAAAAATGTGACTAACTTGAAAGGAAGCATGGTATAGCAGATAGAGCACTGCACTCAGATTCAGGGCAGTTGTAGGTTCAAATCCTAGTTCACACATTCATTCCCTACCTGCATGACTGTAGTTGTTGGCAGGCAGTCATTTTTAGTTGTGTCTGGCTTTCTGTGACCCCATTTGGGGTGTTCTCAGCAAAGATACTGCAGACCTTCTCTAGATCATTTTACACATGAGGAAACTGAGACAAACAAGGTTAAGTGACTTTCCCAGGGTCACACAGCTAGTAAGTATCTGAGGCCAGATCTGAAGGAAGATGAGCCTTCCTGACTCCAGGCTTAGTATTCTATCCACTGTGCCAACCAACTGCCCCTGTGTGACTGTAGACAAGTCACAATCTCTCTGGTCTTCACTTTACTTAGTTATAAGATGGAGATAATTCTAACTACAGAATTTACCTTACAGGGTTGTTGTGAAAATGACATAAGATAATGTTTGCAAAGAATTTTGCAAATGTTAAAACATTCTACAAATGTCAGTTGTGACTAGGATAGTACAGAGAACATAGTAGGCACTTAATTATTGACCATTAATCTAATGAAAGTACAAGAGGCCCAAAGGACCAGCTATGTATCCTCACTTTTAACAAAGTTATAGAGCAATGGATACTTTATTCAATTCAATACATCAAAATTCCACAGGTCAATCAACCATAACTACTATATCCATATGCATGTCTCTGTATTAGGCATTAGGTACTAGTTAACAACACAAGTGTTTGTTAAGCACCTACTATGTGCCAGGCACTAAGCTGGCAAAAGCTGGTCCCTGTCCTCAAGGGGCTCACATCCCAATAGGAGAGACAGCATACAAATAAGGATGTACCAACAAGATATAGACAGGAAAAACTGGAAATAACCAATAGAGAAAAAACACTAGCAGTAAGGGGCAAATCCAAGGAGGGATGTAAAGGAAATGAGTTCTAGCACCTTTCTATTATAGTGCAGCTTATCAAACTTTATAAAAGCTCCCATTTTTATGGTGCTCTCAAATCTGAAAAGCTCTTTCTTCACAATTTTGTGATTTAAGGCAACAACAATTTCTGAATTGAATATTAGGTTCAAGCAGAAAGTGGTTAGAATCCTGAAAACCAGGGTTCATGCCTAGCTCCCTGATAAGAAGTAGCTGTGTGACCACATGCAAATCATTTCACCTCTATGTGACCCAATCAACTCAATAAGATAGTTACAGAAGAGAAGCTGACCTGCATTGGAGGAGGAAATTTCCACACCAGGATTTTTCTTCCTCAATGAAACCATGAGTCTGGACTAAAAGTGGGGTGGGGGGGGGTAATGTGCAAGGTAATGTATTAGGTTTTAGGAACACACAATTCAACTTAAACAATTCTTAGCCACTTTCATGGAAGATAGGAGCAGGGAGGGAGAAGAGAAAATTTGTATAAACCAGTCTAATCCAAGGAATATTAGGAGGCAGAGCATGTTAAAAATGAAAGGATGAGCTATTTGCACAGTATGACACAAAGGTTATAGTCCACTATTTAGAGAAATCAGGGAAGAATTCATGGAAGAAGTAATCCTGGAGTTGAATCCTGAAAAAAAGGCAAATATGAGGAAATGCATGGTTCAATCATATTGGACCACTTGTGTACATTCAGAGAAGCAGGCACAGTCCAGTGTGTCTGAAACAGAGTTTATGAAAGGGTGGAGAATGAAATAAGGCTAGAAAGAGTGGGAGACAAATTGTAGAGAGCCTTCAGTGCCAGGCTAAAGAGATTATATAGGCAATAGAGAGTCCCTAAAGGTTTTTGAGGAGGGAATAACAGTCCAAGGATCGATGTCTTGCTTATTGCAGGCACTTAGTAAATGTTTGCTAAATTGAGTTGAATTAGAGAAGAGAAATAGAAAACCCAGGTATGTACAGTGTCTGGCCTATGGTCATTTAGCTACTAAGAAGTAGAGCCAGGATTTGGACACTGGTCTCCTGACTTCCAGGATAGGGTCATTAACACTATGACATATACAAAAATAAATATAATGTAAAATAGTTAAACAATGTATTGAAAAATGATATGTGGAGAGAGACAAATAGACAGAAAGAGAGAGAGGGAGGGAGGGAGAAAGACAGAGACAGAGAGAGAATATTCAGAGGAAGATACAGAAAAAAGAGACAGAGGCAGAGGAAGAGACAGAGAAAAAGCATTTACTCATTTTACTCAAGACAAGAAAAGCATTTACTCAAAACAAGGCAAACAGTAAGTATTTAATAAACACTTAATATATGCCAGGCATTGTGTCAAATGCTGATACAAATATAAGCAAAGATAATGCCTGCCCTCAAGCAGCTTACATTCAAATTGGGGAAGACAATGTATAAAAGGGAGTGTAAAGGAAGAGGGAAGTGAAAATACTCTTCATGGGGCATGGTGTTGAAGTTCAAAGATTAGAAGTGCAACCTGGGAGGAAAAGGTAGCTCTTCAAAATGTATACCTGAGAAGGAATCTATCAGTCTGGTATTCTATCCACCATACCACCTAGCTGTCCCTTTATTTTATGGAAGATGAAACTAAGACTCATATGGTTTAAATGGACTGCAAAGAACAGAGTAGAAGAGCCATGAAATTTAAGAGAATTAAAGAATCTTCATTTCTTCAACCATTTTTTTTTGTTTAGCATAAGCATGGAATCAGGTTTACTTCATTCAATCATTCATTCATCAAAGATTCCTGTTTTGTGAATTTATGAATGAAAAAGCATTTATTAAGAGCTCCTTGTGGGTAAAGCATTGTACTAAGTAATGAGGACACCAAAGGAAAAGGAAGACAGTTCCTACTCTCAAGAGACTCACGTTCTAATAGGGAAGATAGGAGTACTGAGCTGCAAGCCAGACAGAAAGACCCATGGTCCAGACAGTGTAGTAGCAAAGCAGCTAGAAACACATCTTCTTTAATGTCATTGCTACTAACAGGATCATATCTGGTTTTTGTGTAGAAACATGTGATGTTGCCAAAGACTTTTATAACAAAAACTTTCTTCTCTAAGGGCTTTTTGTAGCTATAGTTACTGAGGAGGTAGTGGCTATAGCATTAAGGAGGCAACTGACAAGTTATATTTCCTCAGGGTAGCCCCCTTGAATGATAGTTGTTGGGGTTGGGATTGTAGCAGGATCTGGAGATGAGGAAGATGCTATCCCCATGGCTCTTGGCCTTACTAACCTATCAGTAATATTTGGGCAGTGGTTGGTGTTTTGTGGATAAGGGATGGTAGGCTCCCACTCCAGAAGATTTGTTCCCCTTGTTGATGGTTATAAAGGGCAGGTTCGAAGTAGCATTGGTCATTTTGTGGGCATTGCTATTCCCAGGGTTCTTGGGCACTGGATCTTGAGTTCATTCCACTGGAGTCTAAGGAAAGGTAATGGTAAACATGGTAATAGTGGTTTGACTTACTTGTTGTATATCAACTTTACATCCTTTCTCTCCCTCAGTACACCTTGCTGCTTCACCTAGGGCATCATGCCTGCCCCATAGAGGGCAAGAAATAGCCAGTATGAATATCAAGATAAAAAAAATTGGGGGTGAATTCATAGTCCAATTTGACTAGAACATAGAATATATGAAGAAAGCACTTTGAAACAAAATTTGAAAGCATCTTGGAGGCCAACTGCAAAGGACCTTAAATTCCAGGATTAAGAATTTGTAATTTCCTAGCAGCAATAGAAAATATCAAAAGTTTTTGGAAAAGAGTGTGACACAATTGGCAGTTTTGTAAAAGATGGATTAAAGAGATATAAGAATAGAGTTAAGGAAAGAAGGCTATAAGAATAGTTCGAGTGTGGCAGCTAGGTGGCGCAGTGAATAGAGCGCCAGCCCTGAAGTCAGGAGGACCTGAGTTCAAATTCGACCTCAGACACTTAACACAAAAACTAGTCATGTGACCTTGGGCAAGTCACTTAACCTGATTTGCCCTCCAAAAAATTAAAAAAAGAATAGTTCAAGAAAATGGTGATGAGATCTGAACAAGTTGCATGAAAGAAGGGGACAGATGTAAGACATACTCTGGAGGTACAATAGTCATGAGATGATAATGAATCAATGTGAGTGGATAAGGAGGGAAGAGAGTCTAGTCTAATTTATAGTTTTTAACACTGGTAGAATAGTTAAGACCCTCAATAAAAATAGAGGAATCTGGAAGAGAAGTTATTCTTGGGAGAGTAGAGAAGAGGCATTCAATTTTGGACTAGCTGTATTTGAGATGTCAGAGAGACATTCAAGCAGAAATAAATCACAGTATCTTCCATTTTTATTTGGCTTCAATATTTTTTTCCACTTCTGCCAATTTTATCTATAGACATTCAGCTCTCACCCCTAGATCTGAATCTTCTTCTCCATTATTATAACAGTGACTATGTTGGCAGACTCCTTAATTATAACAATCTTAATGTTTTCATCAAGAAGTCTCAATTTTTTCCAATCAAAATATGTTCACATTTCACTGTGTCTCTTCATGTTGTCACGTTACCATAGCCTCATGGGAAAGGATGAAAACATTTAATGGAAATATAATTGTGCCTTCATATGTTTAGTTTTAGCTCCTCTGGTTTCTATTCAGGTGGATATTTTGTGGGAAGTCATTTTTTTTTCATTTCCTGCCCATCAAACCAACTCATTCCTATTCTTCCACAGAAGGCAACGGCCTTTGTTTACGACACCAAGAGCTGTCTGGAGCCCCACACCGGCTGTGCTGAGACACGAAGATGCAGATAAAGGAAGAAAGGAAATAATGCCCTTCATCCTCATACCACCTTGGGTCCCAGGGCACGTGGCTGCATAATAGAAGGCAACTTCTGTTCTCCTTCTGTCTCCATTTATTGATACAGGTCCCATTGTTAGTGAATTCATCAGCAGGAGCCCATTACAGAAGAAGCCAGAGCTTTCAAAATGAGACATAAGATAAGAAACTATCTTGCAGTGAGAGTTGGAAAAAAAAAAGTGATGCAAACTAGATCTTATTTCTCGAACTGTTTTGCTACTAAAAAACAGAATAATAATAGCTGGCATTTATATCATGCTTGCAAATTTGCAAAGAACCTTTCATATATTATCCTATCTGAGCTTTAAACCAATTTCTCTTCTTTTGAGTAACATGGGTATTATTATCTCATTTTTCAGATGAGATTCAGAGTCAAGATTCAAAGAATTTAGGTGACTTTCTCTGGGTTACCCAATTAATAAATGCCAGAGTTTGGGGGGAGGGGGGACAGGGGAAACATAAGTGCATAGTGCAAACATAAGTGTTCATGTCTCCAAAGCCAGTACATTCAAATCCAGAGGTTTGAAACTCAAATAGTAAGAGATCCTTGCACATGACATATTGACTTAGAAAATCAAAATTAGCATTATCTATGTTGTATTGCATCTTTATTCTATTAAGCATTTCTTAGTCATGATTTAATCTGGTTCCTATGGCCCTCTTTTGCTTGCATTTTCAACCACAGGCCACAAGTCTGATACCTCTGCACTATGCTCCATTCTACTCCTAATGTGTGCTGCAAAAAACCAAAAAAAAACATATAATATTTGTGTGTCAGAGTTGAAAGATGTCTTTGAATTTTAGGATCTAGGGCATTTAGGGTTAGAACATATTCTATTGTTAGAGCTAATGAGCCATTAGGAATCTAATTCAATCTACTTTTTTAAAACAGATATGAAATCAGTGAGATCATTTTCCAACCTTCCAAAGCCAGTTGGTGGCAAATGTCACAAATTATGTATGTCCCATGCAAACTTCTAATGTTGAAGTTGGTCTTCAATACATTTATAAGTCTTGCTTAAGTTCAGAGTCTGAATGGTTGAAAGGAAACAGCACTGGAATTCAAGTCAGAAGATACTGGGCCAAATCTTGGTTTTCTTTCTTGCTACTTTTTGGGCTTAGGCAAGTAATATAACTTCTCTAGGCCTCATTCTTTTCTGTCAAATGAGGGGATTTGTATAGATGACCTTTAATCACCATTACCAATCCTGGCTATATCAATCTTCCCCCTATCCCCCTAGAAAATCACCCAAATGGCCTCTTATTGCCCCACCAAGGACACAAATGTATACATTCTAGACATCCAGTATCACTCTCCTTCCTGTTCTTTTAGTCCTGTTCCTTTGAACAAGATACACCTTCCCAGTCCCTTATTCTAGGCATGAGTCCATTCTCGGGTTAGTTCCCACATCTGGTACAATGAAGCAGAGGGTTCAGAGAAAATAATTACAGTGGTTTAAAAAAAAACCTACTCGGGGACCTTCAAATAAAAGTATCCCAAAGAAAAATAAAAGAACCCTGTAAAGAAATTTCATGGGAGTCTGAGAATATACACTGGAACCATAAAGTAGTCCATTTATGCTACTTGCTGCATAGATAGATTTCAGGTCAATCTAACTAGGGATAAAGTTAACTTCAACTGCTCCCATTTGTGCCAGTGCATCCTGGCTCATAAAGCTACGGTTGGTGGTATAGGGCTGATACAGTTAACTCCAGATGCCTCTGACACACAAGAAAAACCCATCCTACAATGTATCAATGGTGGATCTGAAGTTAGATATAAGACAGACAGGCAGTCACCTATATCACAACATTCCCTGGGGACAGAGCCATAACTAGGGGCACAGTGATCAGATTAATTAGTTCCTCCGGGGAACAAAATTTAGAGGGTGCTAAATGCACTTATAGCACACCATTGGCTATAACTTCCTTAGCAAAAATAACTTGTTAAATTGGGAAATGACAGGATGAGGAATTTTCTCCCTCATTCCATCCCCAATCATAAAATTGCAGAGGTCCTGCCTAGCTACTCCATATTATCATATTGCAATAATTTAGGATGACCACCTGTGAATGACTTAGCTATTTTCGACAATACAATGATCCAAAACAATTTCAAAGGACTCATGATGAAAAATGGTATCCACATTCAAATAAAGAACTGAAAGAATATGAATGCAGATCAAACCATACTATTTTTCACTTTCGTGTGTTTTTTTCCCTTTTAACCTAACTTCTTTCACAGCATGACTGATATGGAAATATGTTTTGCATGGCTGTACATGTGTAACCTACATCCAATTATTTACTGTCCCAAGAAGGGGGGAGGTGAGGGAAGGACGCAGAAGATTTGGAAATTCAATTTTTTTTAAGTGAATGTTCAAAATTGCCTTTTCATGTAATTGAGAAAAATAAAATATTATTGGAAAATTAAAACAATAATAGTAAAGAATAAATGGATCAATGTTGTATCTGAGAGATTATGGGCAAGAGTCTGATCTATGATATTGATCTATTTCCAAAACAGATTTTTATAGAGCTCTCCAGGATATTTTGAATTCTGTATTAGTAGTAAATATTGCATCTTCCTACTTATTTGGTAGATACTAAAATTTTCTGGATTGAATTATTACATTCCTCACCCCTACCCTAACATAATTTAGGAATCAAGTTTTTTTTATAATTATACTGCTTTGGTCAATAATGTTACTGTGTGACTTGGAGATAAAGGTACCATTGGAAATAAAACTGTATGAAGCCCTTGCCTGTAAGTAATGAGTTCTGTTTCCAGCTTTGTTATCATATAGAACTAGAACAAAATGAAAATATTCATACATTCAGTCCATTTCCTGTGCATTAATGGTTTACCTTCTTCAGTGTACATTTGTGCTGAAGAATTTCCATCAGATGCAATGCTTGTATTTATGACTGATTCTAACACATCTTGCCTTGCTGTGGTTCTTGAACAGAAAGGAAAGCCACTCACCCTCTTTCCTCTTTGTCATCATGATGATTATCATGAAAGTTTAAGAAGGAGGAGTCTCTAATCCTAGTCACCACTTAGATTTATTAAATTCATAGAACCAATTTTGTAGCATTGGCTAGCCTGCTAATAACCCAGTAAGCAGTATCGCCAAAACCCAACTGACCACTGTTCTAGCTTGAAGGCTGCCATAACAGTTTCAGGGCACATAAAGTCTCTGTTATATATCACCCTGGTTGGCATCTCTCTTTTTCCCAAACAATTTTTTAAGCCCATTTCCAGTGGGGTAATTCTCGTGCCAAACATGTTCCCCTGGTCTTCCATGAGCTGCTCACCCTTGATAGGAGTTTGTCATTCCCCAAATTTTGAAATATGATACAGTAAAACACATAAAAATAAACATACCCATCTTCAATATGCATTTGTTGTATACATCAAGGTCTTCCTTTCCCAACCACCACCTGAACTAACCCCCCACCAAGTGTTCCATATTCCTATTTAGGAATATGGCTATCAAGGCCACCAGAAATACATTGTGAGTTTCTTCTAGCTGAATCAGCAGAAGTAGGTAATAGCCAGAAGATTTGATGAGCCTTAGTAATCTTCAAATATTTGAAAGTTGTCATGTGGAAGATTAAACTTGTTCTGCTTGGCCCCAGAGGGCAAAACTAGGAATGATCAACAAAAGTTACAGGGGGAAGGACTTCAGCTTAATGTACAGAAGAATTTCCTAACCATTAGAGCTTTCCCAAAATGGGATGTCACCCAGATTCTCTGCCGTTATGAAAATCTACTCCCTCCTTATCTCCATCTAGAGAATCCTTACATCCCCTCAAGGTTCAGCTCAGTTACCACTCATGCCATCACCCCTCCTGATATCCCAGTGGTTAGTGCTCTCCCACTAATGAAAAGCTCTTTGCTTGTTTGTGTATGTGTTGTATCTCTCTTCCCATACACAAACAATTGAGTATAAACTCTGTGAGCATGGAACAATTTGGTCTTATGTCCACATATGTTCCATATTGATTTTAGAATAAAATATAAACTCCATTGCTTGGCATGTAAGGCCCTTTACAAATTAGCTCCAGCTTAGCTCTCCAGGCTTTTTTCATATCACTTTGCTTCAATACTTTATATTCCAGCCAAGCAAGCCTATTTGTTGTTCCTCAGATTCATCATCTTCTCTTTTACCTCTGTGTCACTGGACAGGTTGTCCTCCATGCCCAGAAATTATTCCCTTCTTAAACTCACCTCTTAGTGCAACCTACTCCCCCAAAACTCTAAGCTCACATGATTTAGGTTATATGCTAGTAGGGGGCATAACCACGAGAAAGTCAATATCTTTCTTTAGCTCATTGCCCTTACCTGAAGTTTTTCCAGAAAAAAAAATCTGATATATTTATGGTATAGCTTGTATATATGTTTTCCCAAATGTGGGGAATAAAGTTCCCAGTTACCATAAATATAATAAAGGTACCAAGTGAATAATGGGAACAAGATATCCAATAATGGCTACAAGATAAGCTTTATTTCATTATGCAGAAAATGCATGCCACAGAGGATTCACAGGAGATTATATGATAAATACAGAGAGCCTCAGATAGTCCATTAACTTCCCACCTCCACCCCCCAGAAGGAGGCAACAAAGCTATGACATTCTCATGAGTCTTTTCCAACTGTCATATACATCCCCCTTTTTTCCCACCACCAAGACTAATAGTCTTGTTCAGTTGTATAGAATCCTCCCAGAAGATCAAAATATATGGAAAACTGCTGAAGAGGCAGTCCCCTATCCTAGGGATCTGTACTGTCTTAATAATTTGTTGTCTTTTCTTTATAAGTAGGAGGCTGTGCAGATGCTATGTCAGTTGGATTGCTGGGATCAGTAGCCCCAATCTACATCCCTTTCAAAGAAAATTCAAATGCAACATGGCACTGTGAGTCCAGAGGACCTTAGGAAACCATGAAAAGTGGGAAGCACTGGAGAGGGAGAAGAACTGTATTGTTTACTTATGGGTAATTGTAAATCTTTTATCCATTTTCTACACAGTTTGTAGACTTTTGTGAATTCTTTGGATTTGCTTCATTTTCTGTGAAAGATAAGCTGTTTCATACTCAATAAATATAATGTTACTTTGAAGGCTTATATTGTGTGTGGTGAACCTTTTTCACCCTCATATTTGGAGACCTAAATGAAAGTTATATTTGGAGATTTTCTAAGGGTGAACTGAGCAGGGAGGGGCACAATAAGCCAAAGAGAGAGAACATTGAGGGGCAACTGTCAGTTCCTTATATTTGACTTTGATCATGAAAGGCAAGGCAAAGCATGAGATGTTGGGTCTTCAAGTTACATCACTAATGGTAAAAGAAGGATAATTTTAACAGAGAACTGATAGCAAAGGATTTGGTTTTTTTTTACCCTTTTTCATCCTTTAACATTTCTCTACAATGCTAAGTATTGTGATATAAAAGTGAAAGTAAATTGTTTTTTTAGTTGAATTGAACTGAATGTCCTGTCTGTATATGACACTTCTACAAAGGATGGCCACTCATGCTCATAAGATAGCAGATGTACAACAGAGTCACACAACAATAAAACTGGAAAAAATTCAAGAAATAATCTGTTCTTGCCTGTAAGTGACCAAGAATATTCTCTCCAACAATCTGGTTATGTATCCTAGAAGACCTCTAATGAGGAGGAACCCACTACCACCCAGGGCAACATATTCTACTTTTTGATAGCTCTGATTTTTAGGGTTTTTTTTCCCCTCATGTAGCATGTATAAAATATGTGGCACCAATATAGCACCCAACTTTTCTTCCTTCTCTATCTGACTCACTCATCCCAAACTATACATATACTTTGTCAGATCTGGGAGATTTTCCACAGAGAAAGCAATGCTCACAGTAACCTTACTGCTATAACTCAACATTTTATGGAATTTAATGGTTTTAAAAGTACTTTATAAATTTCTCATTTGATCCTCACAAAAATTCTGGGAGGTAAGTGCTTTCATTATCCCCATTTTACAGAGGAAGGAACTTTCATAGACTAGGACTAAGTGACTTACATATCACACATCACACAGATAATAAGGGTTTGAAGGTAGATTTGAACCCATGGCTTCCTGGGTACAAGAAGCACTCTATCCAGCAAGCCACTTAGCTGCCTAATCTTTCATGATATATTAACTCCTATCAAGCATACTTTTAGCTTCCACACTACAAAATTGCCTTATGAAGAGAGTAAATCCCAGCTTTCAAGTCAATATACTGTGGTATAAGATAAAACTATCACTAAGGTATGCCATGAAATTATTAGCTGTCCATATTTTTGGCAAAATAATAGCTCCAGCAGATGTCTTTCTGCCAGGTGGTCTCCAATAACAATATCACTTCTATTTTTGCCTCTGATGTTTTTCCAAAGCTCTGTACCATGTTTACCCCCTCTAAATTTTAAATTTACTCACATAAGCATATTTTCTTAATATTCATGGCTATTTTGCCTGTCGTGTCTTTCTTTAGGGTAAGATATTCTCTTCTTATGTCATATTCCAGTCATGGGGTCTATGAGTCTAAGCAATGTTCAGGAAACTCAATTTACCTCCAGCTTGTTACCCAACTTTATGTATGTGTGTGTAGACATCTGAGGCCAGGAGTTTTATAAGTGGGACCTTTATTGGACAATTTCTCTCCTGTTTGTTTTTATAGTCCTTTGCTTACTATTTTTCATCCACTACAGTTAATTTCCAGAGATCTCAGAGTCAAAGAAAGTGACTTTAGAAGTGATATTGTACAAGCTTCCTCATTTGCAGGTGAGGAAACCCATACCTAGAGAGGTTGAATGGGGGGGGGGGGGCATATTTAATTCATTATTTTTCCCTTACACCCTTATTATATACCCGCTGGGTTGTATACCGTGTTTCCCCAATAATAAGACCTATCCCGAAAATAAGCCCTCCCCTTACTGTGTAAGATTCCTCTAAAATAAGCCCTCCCCCAGCAGCAGTGAGCGCATCATCCTGTTCTTCCCCAGTGATTTGCTTATTGAATAAAGGTACATTTTTTTGTTCACATTTACCTGTTTATTAAAATTGCTGTCAATGTTCATTAAAATAAACCCTCCCCTGAAAATAAGCCCTCTGGTGTTTCGGGAAACATGGTAGGTCTCTGTATCTCTGAGAAGTCCACACTCACTTCTAATTCCACAGGAGCTGGGACAGGAATAGTATTTAAACAGAGGTACCAGCTAGATAGACCACTTGTGTGATCCTAAAGTGATTGATACTTGGTACTTTACAAAGAGGACTATGTGGAATGAGAACAGGTTAAAAAAAAGTCCAGAATATTTATCCTTTGTATATGTAAATACTCCTAAATGCCAACATTTCTGGGAGACGTGTCTGAGAGTATGGTAGTGGCTGTCCTTCCCTTGCTTATTTGATCTTCAGTATTTCCGAGGTTTTTTTTTTTCTTCTCTTTCTCTTTTAGAGTCCATGCATAGGTTATAGAAAAAGAATGAGCTGAATAAGGATGAGCTGGCACAGAATCTGCCTGAGAATTGTGTATCTGAATTCACCAGCTGAGTTTATTGATTCTTAAAAGGAGAGAAGTGGGAAAGATAGTTAATACATTGAATAGAGAATAGTAATCCTTAATAAGAGCTAGAAAGAAGAAAGGAGGAAGGAAGAGAAGGAGCTGAAGGGACAGAGGGAAGGACAACTGGGATGAGATTCTCTAGGCCTGGATCTGTGTCCCATATAGGCTGTTTACAAGCTAGGAGGCCGTGAACAAGTCTGAGCTTTCGTTCACTCACATAAAAGGAGGATAATTTTCATTGTGCTTGCAACTATTCTTGGGATTCTTCTAATAAATGCACTTTGTAAATTATAGACAGGTATTATTCTTAATCATCACTTTATCTCCCTCACTGACTAATGTAGGACCTTGTGCATAGTAGGGCCCTAGTAAAATATTTATCAAAAGGAAGGGTAAGCAATTCGGTCTCTAGTGAAGACCTCTAATAAACTCTCTGCACATTACTGGTTGGAGAAGCAATGTGCCCTTTGCCAGTCATAGCAGAATAACGTGACTAGGGTATTCGCAAGGGGCTCTGTCCAATCCATACAGTTAGATTATTCAGCAAGTCACTGAAGTTCATTCTATAGTAGATTAGATCTGAAATGTCATTGGGGACCTGAGAACGCAGCAGGAAATTGCATCTACCTGCACTAAGTAATTGATTGAATGACAAACACTTCAACATAATCTAGTTAAACCAAAGTTAAACTTTACAGATATCAGCCTTTCTATTTCCTTGCCTATTTCAAAAGGTGGCAAAGTTAGTCATTTTCTTCTGCCTCCTTATTTAACCACAAGCTCAAAATTGCTAAGTGTGTTTCCTGTTGCTGGATAATTGTGCACATTTTACTATGGAAGATCTAATTCAAACCCAATCATTCTTGTGGGACCTTTAAATTTTGCATGGCATTTATTTCTAGAACATACAATTTGAAATTAGGATCATAACAATATATAGCAGAAATATGTTTTTGTAATTATTTTTCCATCCTGAATGAACTCCTCATGAAAGAATTATGGGAAGAAATCAACAAGAGTCACACTGAATGAGAACTGTTGATGAGTTGCAACCTGTGCTATTGAAAAGAGTATTCACATCCTGAAAATCACAGAACCATGGACATGTCAATGTAAGTAGGAAATTATTGTCCATGGAAGTACAGATAACCTGATAGTTTAAAATGTAATATAACAACCTGCTACCTTCTCTTAATAAGGTCACAGAATACTAGCAGGAGAAAATTCTTAGAGGTCATCTAATACAACATGCCCCTCCCCTACCATTCAGGATCATAAAATGCAGAATGACCATAAGGATCACAGAACTGAAAGATGGGAGAACCAACATTATCATCATCATTGTTGCTTATGTTTATATAGGGATTTAAGGTCCACAAAGGGCTGTACATGTATTATCTCACTCAATCCTCACAACAACCCTGTGGAAAAGGTGTTCTTATTATTCCTTTCTAACAGATGAGAAAACTGAGACTGAGGGAGCTTGTGATTTTCCTGGGGTCAGAGTTAGGAAAGTGTCTGAGATAGGATTTGAACTGACATCTCCTGGAATATGAGTCTGACACTCTTGGAATATGGAATATTGGCACCTAGAATATACAATTACAGAGTCTGGAAGTTAGGAATTTAATGCCCTCATTTTGAAACCGAAGCCCAGGGAGATGAGGTGTTTTGACCTTGATTGTGCAGTGAGTTAAAAGCACAATCATGGCTGAGAAGGAAGGTCTGCTGACTTAGAGAAATTGGCATTCATGGCATGTCTTTTCCTGAAACCACAGTGGCTCATCAGAAAGCTCCCCACAGGTGATACTCACAACTTCAAAGCAATATATACTATAGGTGTCATGCACTCTGCAAGGTACACTAAGGTTGTGTCACTTACAGGTCTGTCACTTGCCTGACAAAGGGCTCCTTTTCTTCCCTTCCTTGTTTGCAATCTTGGTGCTATAAGGAGCATCATGATGAAAATAAGGGCAGGATCACTGACTCACATATTCATATGAGCACCGCTTACTTGGATTTCACAATCAGAGGGAATTTTAGACAATATATATGAGATAATGTGTGCAAAGCACTCTGCAATCTTTAAATCATTATGAAAATGGCAGGTACCATCATCACAATCATCATCATCAAGACCAATTGCCTTCATTTGATAGATGAGGAAACTAAGGTCTAGAAAGTGGAAGTGTCCAAAATCACCCAGTGAATGAATGAAAGGACTGGGGCTAGGACTTCCTTTACCTATTTTTGCTTAACTAGTCAAGTTGATCTATGTAGTAGCCATGTTGCCTTTTCATAGAGCTACTCAATAACAGTAGGAGGTAGATTGTGAAAATCTTATTTCTGTCCTCATATTACAGATGAGGTACCTACATGATGCAGTGAATAGAGTGCAGAGCCTGGAGTCAGCAAGACCAGAGTTCAAATTCAGTCTCAAATACTTCCTAGTTATGTAACCCTGGGAAAGCCATTTAACCCTGTTTGCCTCAGATTTCCTTCTATAAAATGAGCTAGAGAAGGAAATGGCAAACCACTCCTATATCTTTGCCAAGAAATCCCAAATGGGGTCACAAAGAGTCAGGACCCAACTGAAAAACAACTCAACAACAACAAAATAACAGATGAGAAGACTGAGACTCAGAGAGTGGAAAAAACAGGATCACCCATAGTGCACACCTAGGTCTCTTGAAACCTCATTATATCATTTTTTTTACTACATGAAATTCAAAGATGGAAGCATTAAGAGAATAAGGTGGGGTGTCCAGGTGGCTCAGCGAGTAAGAGCACCAGCTCCAGTGTCGGGATGAGCTGGGGATCAAATCCAGGCTCAGATACTGAGCACCACACCCAGAAATAACTGGCTGTGTAACCTTGAGCAAGTTACTTAACCCTGAATGCTTTAAAAAAGAGAGAGAGGATAAGGCTAAGAAGATTCAAAGAAAAGGAAACTCTTGTTCCATAGAGAAGATAACATTTGAGTTTAACAGAAAGGATAGATTTGGCATAATTAGAAATTTCACGAGGAATTTTCAAGTGTACATTGGAATTGCTGGTAAATTTTTAGCAACTGACTCTCCAAGAACCCAATGTGTACTGTTAAGTTTAATCTACATTATTAACATTTATTAACATATTCTTCATTTTCTTAAGTCTAGACTACTAACAAAATTATTAAACTATTAAAATTTTAAAACTATTAAAAAACAACACCCTGATCTATAGTGTTTGCCAATTTTCAAGATGTAAATGCTCACATTGAAAATTTAAGAATTGTCTTTGGATTTTTTTCCCTCACTGGATCTCTCTTTCTTGCTGCTCCATTCTCATTTCCAACTCCCACTTGATCTAGAAATGTTTCTTTTGTTTTGTGATTCTACTGTAGGCAGCTAATTCTATCAAGGCCATGCACTAGTATTATAATCCTGAAAACTCTGATCCAGGAACTCTTTAACCCACCATGTCTCTCTCCATTTGTTGCCTTCCCTAGACACCCAAGGTTTCCATGAAGAACTTGCAGATAAAACTTCCCTTGTAAATTACCCTCTTTACTCCATCCCCCCTCCATGTACACACTCCTAGGAAAAGACAAGGAATTTGCATTTTATCAAGGAAACTGAACAAAGTCATCATGTTCTGGGAGGGAGTATGAGAACTTTACAACTTGCATAGGGGATCATCATATTTAATACCATTTTTTCCAATTACATGTAAAAACAATTTTAACATTAATTTTTTAAAAATGGTTGAGTTCCAAATTTTCTCCCTTTCTCTGTCCCCTTCCCTTCTCTCACTCCTCTCTCCCTTTCTTAAAATGGTAAGCAATTTGATATAGGTTATATAAGTACAATTGTGTAAATACATGTCCATATTAGTCATGTTGTGGGAGAAGAAACAGACCAAGAGAGAAAAAAAAAAACAAATAAAGAAAGTGAAAATAATATGCTTCAATATGCATTCAGACTCTGTCAGTTTTTTTCTCTGGATGTGAATAGCATTTTTCATCATGAATCCTTTGAAATTGTCTTGGCTTATTCCATTGCAGATAAGAGCCAAGTTATTCATAGTTGATCATCACACAATGTTGCTGTTACTGTGTATAAAGTTTTTCTGATTCTGTTTACTTTATTTTTCATCAGCTCATGTAAGTTTTTCTAGGTTTTTCCGAAATCGCCCTGCTCAGGATTTGTTTTTTTCCCTACTTAATGTATTTTATTTTTTCAGTTACATGTAAAGATAGTTTTCAACATTCACCTATATAAGATTTTGAGTTCTAAATTTTTTTCTTCCTCCCCTTCCTCCTCCCTCCCCAAGAAGGCAAGCAATATGATATAGGTTATACATTTACAATCATATAAAACATATTTCCACATTAATCATGTTGTGAAAGAAGGATCAGAACAAAAGGAGAAAACTATGAGTAAGAAAAGAAAAATAAAATAAAATAGTATGCTTTGATCTGTATTTAGACTCCATAGTTCTTTCTCTGGATGTGGATAGCATTTTCCATGATGCATCTTTTGGAACCGTCTTAGATCGTTGTGTTACTGAGAACAGTTAAATCTATTAAAGTTGATCATTGCACAATGTTGATGTTATTGTGTACAATGTTCTCCTGGTGTTTTGTTCACTTCACTTAACATCAGTTCATATAAGCCTTTTATAACAGCAAGTACCCTAGCAAACCCAGATTGACTTACTAGCCCAGGTTCTTTGATCTGCTTTTCTAAAGGAAAGCAACTCAAAAAGGAGTTAATCTTACTTTAATCAAACACATATATCAGTTACCTAGCTCAGGGGAAAAAGTTAGCACCCTAAACTTGAAAAAGTACAAACAGAAATTATAATCAGACAAGAACTACAGAGAAAATTCAACAGACCAACAGACAGGGCTTTTAGCTGTCTGATCATTACATACATACAGTTAGTCACCAGAGAGAGAAGCACCAACATCTGGGTTTTCAAAGCCAAAGGGCTCAATGGCTGCCCAGAGTCTCATCTGTCCAAATCACACAATTCTTCCCAAAGTGAGTCCCAAAGCAAAACCTCACCTCAGAGGCATATATAGCCTTCTCCTGGGTCAGAGAATATCACAGCCCTCATAACCCACTTCCCGATTACAAAGTAACAAGGTATGGGCTTGGCGTTCTGAGAAATAAGCCTCCCCTAAGCAAGCTTCTCCTGTTGGGCTCTGCTCCAACCTTCAGCAAACCCCTCCCACAACAGGCTCCATTTGACCACATTCAACCTATTAGGGGGAAGAGTATATTTTCAAATCAGGGAAGGTCCTCAAATTCACTTAGGTTTATTAAGTGGCAGAGATGATCTTCAAATTAACATTACCATTATGCCTTTCCAGATTTTTCTGAAATTAGTCTGCTCATCATTTCTTATAGAATAGTAGTATTCCATTACATTCATATCCTACAACTTGTTCAGTCATTCCCCCAACTGATGGACACTCCCCCCCACCATTTCCAGTTCTTTACCAGCACAAAAAGGGCTGCTATAAATATTTTGTACCCATCCTTTTCCCTTTTTGGAAGACATCATTATTAAGGCAAAAAGAAGACCCAAAGAAATGCCTGGGCACATCTATTGTAGACAGAATCACAGAATCTTATGGTCAGAAGAGACCTCAGAGGTCATCTATCCCAAAATGCACTTGAATATCAACCTTCTCTACAACATCCTTGGCAAGTGATTATTCAACTACTATTTGAAAACCTGTTAGGGAACCAGCTGTCTCATTATCAGCCAATAAGCATTTATTATATTTTTACTGTATTCTAAACACTATTGTCAATTCAAGGAGGACAAAGATAAAAAAGAAACCTTTCCTGCTTTCAAGGAACTTACATTCTAACAGGAGAAACAGCATATGCATATATAATAATATATGCAATTGATACCAGATGAATACAGGATCATTTGGAGATGGGAGACAGTATGACTTGGTGGGGGGAGGGGGATAAAGAAAGGTTACTTGTTAAAGGTAATGATTGAACTGAGTCTTGAAGTAAATTGTGAACTGCAAGAGACTGAAAGGAAGAGAAAATTGAAAGGGAGAGAGCAGTCAGGGCAAAGACAAAGACATGGGGGAGAGAGAGAGAGAGAGTATCTTACCTATGTAGAACTAGAAGTGCATGACAGTTGAATTGCAGAGTGCCTGTAGTAATCAATTTCACTTTTACATCTCTAATTGTTAGGAAGTTTTGTACATTAAAGTGCAATTTGGCTCTGCAATTTCCACTATGTCAGGAACATAACCTGATTCCTCCTATCTTTTTCTTCTATGGCCAAGAAGTCTAGTCCGTCTTCCTAAAGAAAGCACTTCAAATATCAGGAGGAAGCTACCATATTCCCCTGTTTTCTCTTTTTTAGGCTAAGGATCTCAAGTTTTATCAACCAACATTATTAGGGGCATGGTATTTTTTTCCTCTCACCACCCTGTTCACATTCCTCTGATAGCATTCTAATTTGTTTCTCCAAAAATGTGTTGCCAAAAATGAACTGAACAAAAATTATAGTGTAACAGGACAGATGACAGCAAGAATATAATCTCCTAAGTGTTATGGAAGAGAGAAGATATGTATTTTGTTTAAAGTAATTATTGACCTTAGGAGTCTTTTTTTAATAAGGATCATAATTCATCTCTAGTAACAGAATCCTCAAGAAAAAATTCTTCCAGGAAAGCACATCGGAAATTATTTCATCAGAATCATAGGATACTTAGAGATATCAAGGAGTTCATCCTTCATTTAGTTCTATCATCTTAATTTTAAGATGAGGAAACTAAAGTCTGAGTGGGGGGAAGGAGATGAAATGATTTATATAAAGTCAACCATGCAATGACTAATAGAGCTGGGACTAGAACCCAGGTCTCCTTACCTTTTGACAGTATGTTCCATTATACTTTATCCCTTACAAAGTTCTCATTTTCTAGGAGAGGAAATTGATTGATTCTAGGGGAAGAAACTGATTAGAGAGGTAAAGTAATTTATTTAAGGCCACAAAGAAAATTAAAAAGAAAACAGAAACAATACATAATACTGCCTTTTCAACAACTAGTTAACAATACCAAGAAAAATCAAATTGCACAAATTGCACCACACAAATAGTGTATGGTATATACATGTGGGATGAAAAGTAAAAAACAAACAAAACTCCAAAGTGGCATCATTACTTAAATTTGAATTTAACCTTATCATTCTTTACACTAACAGAGATGAAAACATTAATGAAAACTGCTTTTGTTTCATTATTACTGACAAAATTAGCCCTGTTAAAAACAAGTCAATTTGTTGGTGCCTTAAGAGATTTGGGGAATTACTTTCCACATAAATGGAGCTATGAGAGAAGAAAGTCACATTCATTTAGAAGACTTTTATTAACTTAAGGTTGCTTAAGTTTTGAATTTATAGGTAATTCAAGACTATATTTATTACTATTGATTATTAGATAAGATGAATAAAAGTTAAGTAGGAGTCATTTGAGGGGAAATGCACAAACCCGATAGAATGAAAAAAAATTATTCTTTTTAACTGACTGTAGCAATTTAAGCATTTCATTCGTGCAAACAATTCCAAAGAAAATGTGCTGATGTAATTATCTGCAGAAATACTGGGTTGACAAAATAGGACTAGTTGGAAAACAGCGAGTGTAGAGCAATGAGTGCTATGTTGCTCATCAGAAGGCTTGTTCTACTTGTAATTATGCAACGGACTAGTTAGACAATTAGGCAGTGCAATATAGCGCAGAATGCTGGGTCTGGAGTCAGGAAAATCTGAGTTCAAATTTGACCTTTGTCACTCAGGACAAGTCATTTAACCTCTATTTGTCT
The DNA here is from genome assembly GCF_028583685.1 of Petaurus breviceps papuanus. Classification (NCBI taxonomy): domain Eukaryota; kingdom Metazoa; phylum Chordata; class Mammalia; order Diprotodontia; family Petauridae; genus Petaurus; species Petaurus breviceps. The sequence goes on from NW_027187352.1 coordinate 14,720,071, forward strand.
CACTTTCCTTAAGTGTAAGATAAGGATAGCTCCCAGGGTTGTTGTATCAAATGAGATACTCTTTGTAAAGCATTTACCATAGTGATTAGTACAGATAATTTTTTTTTCTTCCTTCCTCTTCCTTCTTTCCTTTTTTTCTTCCTTCTTTCCTTCCTTCTCCCTGAGTTCCTTCCCTCCTTCCAGGGTCTAGTCAAACTGGCACACTTGCCAGTGCACATACACAAAATTCCATTCTCTACCTCTGTGCTTTTATACAGGCTACCTCCCCAACCCTTTGCCCTTCCCACCATATCTAGAATGTACTCGGTAATCACTATTACCCTTCTCAAATCAGTGCTTGAGGACTTTCTTTATTTTACATAATACCTAGCACATGACATCCAGAAAATGATTTATATTTATTATGTGTATATGTGTATATGCACATACATATGTATACATACATATACACAGAAAAATAGATACAAATATATAGTATGTGCATATATATTTGTATCTATTTTTTCTGTATATACATCATATCCCCACAGTGGACTATAACCTATTTAAGGGTAACCTTTGTATCCCCAATATCTAGCAGAGTAACTGATCCCTAATAGATGATAAAGAAATATTTGGCACATTTTTATCAAAGGTAACTTTATAACTTTTTGGATCTCAGTTTTCTCAATAATAAAATGGGAAGATGATGTTTAACTCTAAGCTTCCTTGAAATTCTAAAATATTGCTACTTGTAACAACATCATATGGTTTGCAAGAACTCAAATTTTCTAACTCCATATATGAAAACTAACCCCTCTGAATGTTTATTTTGTTCTAGAGGACTTGACTCTGCTTTATGAAAATCTTCATGGAAGGAAGTGAGCTCAGAGTTGATTGATAGAACAGCAAAGTGAAAAAAGCAATGAACATAGAGTTGAGACCTAGTTCTGGAGTCCCAGCTCTGTGTAATCCTGGGCATGTCAGTTAACCTCTCCAAGCTTCAGGCTCCACATCTTCAAAACTGAAACCATCATACTTGTAATACTTGTTTGTTCATCCTTCATACTCGAAGAGGACCAAGGATGCCACAATGTTGGGGTTAAGATGTAGTGTTTTTGACTGTGACTGATCAGTGTAATACAAACTTGGAAGGTTCAGATCAAGCACAAATAGTTCCTTTGAATATTTGAATCGGTGATGTCTCTAGATTTGCATGCCTTATGTTTCCTTTGTGCTCTCAAGATTCTGTTTTGCTTATAGAGCACAGTGCCTTCTTTGATGCAGACAGACAGTCTGGGTAGTCCTCTGCCATCATTTTCCACGTCTCATAATTGATACTAAAGTTCTTCAGAGAGATCTTGAGAGTGTCTTTGTACTGCTTCTTCTGACCTCTGTGTGAGCACTTGCCTTATAGGGCTATTATGTTACATAAATGAGTATAATGATTCAAAGGTCAATCATAGTCTCTAGACATGTGTAGACGACTACAATAATAAGTTGCAAGAAAGGAGGAAGACCTGTTGGGACAAATGCAGTATCTGGCAGAGTTCACTCCCGGGGTGTGGAAAACAGATAGCTTATTCAGTTTATAAAGAAGTTTGGACTTCAGAGGAAGCAGAACTGTGTATGTGTGTGTAGCAGGGGGGGGGGTAAATAAGTGTGTGTGGGAGGAAGATAGGTGTGAATATTTGTGTTGAACTTCAGAAGATCATTAAACCATACACATGGATCCCTGCAGGCCACATATCGACTCAGAAAACCAGGTTAACATCGTTGTTCAATCATTCAGTGGTATCCAACTCTTCATACTGTCCATGGGATTTTCTTGGCAAAGATACTAGAGTGTTTTGCCATTTTCTTCTCCAGTGGATTAAGGCAAATATAGCTTAAGCACCTTGCACACAGCTAGTAAGTGTCTGGGGCCAATTTTGAACTCAGGTCTTCTGATTCCAGGTCCAGTGCTCTATCCACTGATCCATCTAGCTGCCTCTATATTAATATTAGCTATGTTTTATTTTATTTTTTTATTTTGTTTAATATTTCCCAATTCTATTTTAATCTAATATGGACCACAGTCAGCAGCGTTGTGGTTTGTGGAAAGCATGCAGGTCATGTATTTGACACCTCTGCCCTTCTACTCTTACAAGATAGATTTGGATGTGTACATATGCTTTTCTGAAGAGAAATGTGAGAGATGCAAGGAAGGAGAGAGTAGAATTGTATTTCAAAAAGCCATACTTATGTAAGACAATTTGAGAACCAAATTGATGCAAAATGGAGAGTATTTGGGTGAAGGCCAATGGAGGGAGAAACAGAAGTGATTTTGTCATTGAAGTATACTACAGATCACTTGAGCAAGAAAGGGAAATAAATGAGTTTGCAAACGTGAACAGAAACCTTGTAAAAATGTATGGTATAGTAGGGGGTTTCAACTAATCAGATATCTGCTGGAGCTCTTTTTTGTGCCAAAGGCAGAATAACTAAAACATTTTGATTTGTCCCAGCAATAACTTTATCCTTCAAAAAGTGGAGGAACCAACAAGGGAAAATTTTACTTTAGATCTGTTTCTCAGTAACAGGGAGAATGTGGTTTCTGGGGTAGAAAATTATGGAAACTCGGGGTGGGGAAATTATTATTTCTCTTCGCTACATACAAAGGTAGAACTAGACATGCAAAGAAATTCCAAACATAGTCTGGCATCCTTTTTTGATTATGAGAAAGCTGATTTCAAAGGAGTCAGAAAAAGAGATAGGTAGGATACCACAAACTAAAATGATAGAAAGCCCACAAGGATAAAAGATAACAAGAATAAAAGTTTAAAGATACAAAGGAAAAAAATTCAATTAGGAAGAAAATCAGGAGTTGCCTGAAGAGAATGATATGGAAGCATAGGGAACTAAACAACCAATTTAAGGTATTAAAAAGAAATATACAGAATCTTATAGTAAGAACAGATAAAAAAGAGGAATATAAAAGGGTTTTACAGTCCTTGAAAGGGAGTATCAGAAATAACAAAGATCAGAAGAGACAGAGGCTGACAAGGGAAGGTAAGATCAACAAAAAGCATATTTTGTTTTAGCTATATTGAGAAGAAAAACTGAGTATCAAAATAGAAGGACCTGGGCTTGGGGGTAATGGCATAGTTATAAATTTATAACAAAGGGAAAGTACAACTATACGGTTCTTATTTTGCTGCTGTTTTCATTACTAAGAAGAATGCCATTTGCACAAGTATTGTGGGCCAGGCCTATTTCAAGCCAGTCTTGGTTCAGAATCAGGAGTGGAGCAAAAATGAAATACTGTAAGACCTTCCAACAGTTAATAAAAGGAAGTTTACTTAGCCATAGAGCAAAAGGGTATTCATCAAGGATACATTATTGATTGAATTAGACACAGCATTCCGGCCTCTATGTTGGCCATGATGGAGCATCAGCAAGAAGTATAGATCAAGATTGAAGAAAGAGTTTCTGATACCCCTTGGGTTGACTTTTGTACTTAAGCTATAAGCATTCTGGGCTAATCAAGCATCAAGTTCAGTTGCTATACAGCTTTAGGGTAAAACTAGTCCTCCCTAATTGCAAGGAAGTTAATATATGTTACTATCATAAGTAGAAATGCCAAAACAAAAATGATGAACAGGGAGTTGATACCCAAGATAGATAAGGAGATAGAATGTGAGCAACTAGTTTCTCTTGATGGCTTGACGTCATCTCATTTATAAGAATTATATCTTCAGGAACTAAATAAATGGGAGACGTAACTACTGTGCCACTTTTAGTATTAATTGAAAAAGCAAAGGGGCAGAGTCAAGATGGCGCTTCCCCCTCCGCCAATTCATGTAAAAAATGACTCTAAACAAACTTTGGAGCTACAGAATCCACAAAATGACATAGAGAAGCTAACTTTCCACTGAAGGCAGTCTGGCAGACCACCAGGAAGGGGCCAACACGCACTCTTGGAGCTGAGTCCAGCCCCTCATGAGCCAGAGGTTTTAGCCTCAAGGTGGCCACAACCAGCCTCCAGATGGAAAAAGAATATGAAAAGCTCACTGAAAAGAATCATTCCTTCAGAATTAGATTGGAGCAAATGGAAGCTAGTGACTTTATGAGAAATCAAGATACTATTAAACAGATCCAAACAAATGAAAAAATAGAAGGCAATGTGAAATATCTCATTGGAAAAACCACTGACCTGGAAAATAGATAGAGGATAGATACTTTAAATATCATTGGACTATCTGAAAGCCATGATGAAAAAAGAACCTAGAAATCATCCTTCAAGAAATTCTCAAGGAAAGTTACCCCTGATGTTCTAGAACCAGAGGGCAAAATAGAGGTTGAAAAAATCCATCGGTCACCTCCTGAAAAAGATCCCAAAAAGAAAACTCCTAGGAATGTTATAGCCAGGTTACAGAGTTCCCAGATCAAGAAGAAAAAATTACAAGCAACCAGAAAGAAACAATTTGAATATTGTAGAAACACAATCAAGATAACTCAGGACCTGGTAGCTTCTACATTGAGGGATCGAAGGGTTTGGAATATAATATTCTGAAGGTCAAATGAGCTGGGATTAAAACCAAGAGTCACCTACCCAGCAAAACTGAGTATCATGTTTCAGGGGAAAATATGGTCATTCAGTGGAATAGAGGACTTTCAAGCATTCTTGATGAAAAAACCAGAGCTGAATAGAAAATTTGACACTCAGATACAAGAATCAAGAGAAGCATGAGAAGGTAAACAGGGAAAAGAAATCATAAGGAACTTATCAAAGTTGAACTATTTACATTCCTACATGGAAAAACAATAATTGTAACTTATGAAACTTTTCTCAGTATGAGAATAGTTGAAGGGAATAGAAATGTACATATATATACATATATGCATACATACATATATGTCTATATAGGAGGGTATATGGGCATATGAACACATATGTGAGTGTGTGTACATATGTGTACAGGTATACATAGTCAGAGGGTATAGGACAAACTTAATAGGAAGGGATGATACTTAAAAGGTGAAATTAAGAGGTGAGAGAGGAATATAATGAGAGGAGATGGGGAGAGATAGAATGGGGTAAATAATTTCATATAGAAGATGCAAGGGAAAACTGTTACAATGGAGGGGAAGAACAGGAAGGCAAAAGGGAATGAGTCAACCTTATTCTCATTGAATTTGGTTTAGGGAGGGAATGACATACACACTAAATAGGGTATCTCACCCTACAGAAGAGTAGGGGGAAAGGGGATGAGAGGGGGGATGATGGAAGGAAGGGCAGTCTGGGGCAGGGGGAGTTGGAAGCACCCACTTTTGAAAAGGGACAGAATCAAAGTAGAGAACAGAACAAGTGGGAGGTGGGATAGAAGGGAGGGAAATATAGTCAGTCTTTCACAATATATCCACTATGGAAATGTTTTTCATAGCTACATACATACAACCTATATTGAATTACTTATCTTCCCCAGTAAGGGTGGGTGACGAGGGAGGAAGGGAATGATTCTGGAATTTGAAGTTTTAAAATAAAATGTATAAATATATATTTATTATAATTATTATTATTTTACATATGACTGGGAAATAAGAAAATCAACAAAACATTAAATCAAGCCCTGATTTATAACATTTGTCTATTTCTGAGGCATAAATGCTCATTCTAAAAATTTGACAATCAGATCTTGAGATCCTATTAAAGATAACTTAAGTATAAAAAAGAAAAAAAAAACATAGAAAATGTCCCAAACTATTGGAGAAAAGAAAATGTCCTAATTTAAGGAAGGAAGGAGTGAAAAAGGAAGGAAGCAAGCAAGCAAGCAAGGAAGGAAGGAAGGAGGCAGGGAGGGAGGGAGGGGAAGGGAGGGAAGAAGGAGGGAAGGAAGGAAGGAAGGAAGGAAGGAAGGAAGGAAGGAAGGAAGGAAGGAAGGAAGGAAGGAAGGAGGCAGGGAGGGAGGGAGGAAGGAAAGAGGAAGCAAAGAAGGAAGCAAGGAAGGAAGGAGGGAGGGACAGAGGAATGGAGGGATGGAGGGACGGAGATAGGGAAGGAAACAGGCTAAAAACTGTAAGTCCACAAGCTTGTGGGTTAGAGAAGAAAAATTAGGGAATGAATAATTAAATAGATGGTTAGTGAAAATTTACAAAGGGAAGCAGTGATTGCAAAGAGCAAGCATTGCTTTTTCAAGGACCTTTTTCAAAGGTGTGCCAGACTAATCTAATTTTCTTTTTTGACAAGATTATGAAACTAGGAGATTAGAGGAATTCTTTAGTTATACTTTACCTGGATTTTATCCAAGCTTCTGCTAAAGTGTCTCATACGTTTTTTCAAGGAGAAGATGAAAAGATATGACCTAGTCAATAACACAGTTAGGTAAATTTGTGACTGGGTTCATGACTGGATTCAAAGAGTAATCACTAAGGGTCATTTTGTCAGATCTCCCTTAGAACTCATGGAAGATCTGTGTTTAGTCCCATGCATTTTAGTATTTTTATTAACTATTTACATATAGCCACTGATAGCTTATTCATAAAATCTGAAGGTTATGCAAAGGTAAAATGTATAGCCCCCACCCTGGTTGATCAGGGTTAAGACTCAAAAAGGCCTTGACAATCTAAGCCATTGAATTGAATCTAATAATATTATATAATGTAAAATGGCAAAATTATATAATATAATACAAAAAAGATATAATATAAAAAGCAAAGTCTCATAGGTTCAAAAATCAATTTTAAAAGTATAGAATAGGGAAGCATGGTTAAATTAGATTGGCTAAAAAGAGATCTGAAGGTTTTAGTAGACTGAAAGCTCAACGTGGGTCAGTTGTGTGATGAAGCATTCAAAGGATCATGTATTTTAGTGAAAGGCATAGCTTTCAAGAATAAGGAAGGGATATGACCAAACTCATCTGGAGTATAATGTTCAGTTCTGAGCACCAAATTTTAAGAAGGACAGTGATAAATCAGAATGTCCAGAGGGAGCCAAATGAGGGATGACAGGTCTAGAGTTCATGATCTACAGGACTGTGAAAGAACTAGGCATGTTTATCTTGGAGTAGAGAAGATTCAAGAGAAACATGATTGTTGTTATGTATTTGAAAGGATGATTAGAGTTCTGTTTGGCAACAGAACAAGAAACAATGGGTACAAGTTTCGAAGTGGACAATTTAGGTCTCATCTCAAATAAACTTTTCACTCCTGATTATGCTGTTTACTAGCTATGTGACCTTGGGCAAATGATTGAATGTCTTTGGACCTCAGTTTCTTTATCTGTAAAATGAAGAAATTATATTAACGTCCTCAAAGGTCCCTTTCAGTACTAGAGCTATGGAAATATTCCTGTATAAGTAATAATGTCAAGATCCAAGCCCAAGTCTTCAGACTCCAATAAACCAAGTCACCACCTTAACATAATTAGGCTCTCATAAGGCACAGAATCACATGATTTTGTTCTCAAAGCTGACTAAAAGGAACCATAGATTAATGATGAATGGGAATGAAATTGAATAAAGGGTCTCATTTGCTCCCGAGGAGATCACTGATAGTAGGCCTATTCTGATACACTCTTGTTAATGACTTTTGGTTCTCATCTGTAGCTGTTTTGCAATCTTCATTGAGCCCAGTCACTGAGGAAGAAGTGGGAATAACTCAGAGAAGTGGGTTAAGAGCACATTAATTTACTCTACAGATTCTTGGAAAGCCTTTTGAACACTGTCTTAAAGTCAATTTGTCTCTATTTCAATTTCCATGAACAAAATTCTTGCTCATTTTAATGAATGCATGGCTTTATAACATTTCTAAATATTCCCTAGGAAAATATGTATCATTAAGGACATTGCAAAAGGAAAGAGAGAAAGAGAGTGAGAGAGAGAGAGAGAGGACAGAGAGACAGAGTGAGAGACAGAGAGACAGAGACAGAAAGAAAGCACAGGGGGATTAGGCCTCAGAGGCAGTAATAAGAAAATGAGTTCCAGCTTGTAAAGGAATATGAGTTAATGGAACTCAGAAAACATAATCTCAACATATATTTTGTTGGAGGTGAAAGCCCAGAGGCATCAATTACATAGGAAGCCTAAGAATAGTTGACAAATGAGAAGCGTGCATGCAAAACCAAATGCCAGGGGACAGGGACACTGTGGTTTGTATGCCTGAAGGTGGCACACCAGGGAGACATCAGTAGAACACCACACAATAAGTCCTCCCAGCACAGGAGAGTGGAAGGATCACTAGACTTAGAAAAACTGTATTCTTGTCCAGACTCTACCATTTACTAGCTTTGTGACCTTGGTCAAGTTATTTGACAGCTCTCCTTGAGCCTATATTTCCCTATTTATAAAATAGGGACAAGAATACTTGAGCTTCATGCCTCAGAGTTTACCGTGAGAAAAGTGCTCTGCAATCTATAAAATTCTGGAGATGAGTGAGCCACTATGGTGCCATTTCACAGATCCATATTTTCATTGGTTTGGGGCATTCCCTCAAACAACGCAAAACAAAACCCCTGCATTAGATGATCTTCCCTTGCACCCTGCCCCCAATCATCACCTACTGATCATCATCTGTGATCAGCCTGCCAAAACCTTAACTAGGCTGGTTCTTAAACTGTAGGCTGCTCCCTCCTCCCCACCTCACACTCTGTATATTTAAAGAATTTTGATCTGAAACTCTCCATTCATTCAGGTTCCAAACCTAAGAATTAACCTTGATTCTTTCCTCTTCCTTACCTCACATATCCAATCAGTTGTGAATTTTCCTCAGTTCTTCCTCCCTAACATTTCTCACATTACCTTCTTTCCAATCAGATGACTACCACCCTATTTCAAGTGCTCAATCCACCAATCAACAAACAAACAAAATTAAATGTGTATCGTGTGCTAGGGGCTGGAGATATCAATACAAAAGTGAATCATAATCGATTACCTTTGATTAGGATTATATTCCTAATCAAGATTACATTCAATCAGGAAACATGTTCATAAATATCTCTCTCTCTCTCTCTCTCTCTCTCTCTCTCTCTCTCTCTCTCTCT
>NW_027187352.1:14729078-14733296 GCF_028583685.1 Petaurus breviceps papuanus
TCTCTCTCTCTCTCTCTCTCTCTCTCTCTCTCTCTCTCTCTCTCTCTCTCTCTCTCTCTCTCTCCTCTCTCTCCTCTCTCCTTCCCTCCATTCATATCTGTATGTATGTGTGTATGTGTTTTATACATACATCTGTGTATACACACACACACACAAACACACAAGGTTGCTATTTGAGCTAGACCTTGAACAAAGCTAGTGGTTCTAAGAGGTAGATGTGAGGAGGGACAACATTTTTTTTGCCTGAAGAACAGACAGTGGTAAACCATATAGGGAGCAGAGTATAAAACCATCTGTCTTCTACCCAGAACCACAAGTAGGCCAGTTTGACTGGTGCACGTATGTGTAGGGGTGAGTAATGTGTAATCAGGCAGGAGAGATAAGCTGTGGTAATGTTGCAGAGGACTTTAAAAACCAAAGCAATGAGCCTGTATTTCAGCGGAAAGGAAGTAGGAGGCCACTTTTATTACCTCCAGGATGAAGCTTCTTGAGCAGGGGAATGATATGGTCAGCTTGTTTTTGAGTAATATTTATTTGCCAGCTCTCTGGAGGACAGATTACAAAGGCAAGAGAATACATAGAGGAGATCAGTTGGGAAGGTATTGCAATTGTTCAGGTAAGAAGTGCTAAAAGCCTGGCCTAGGTCAGCCATGGAATGAGTAGAGAGAAGACAAATGTTACAAAGGTGAAATGGACAAGATCACAACTAATTGGATATGGGATTCCAGTAGCCCCCAATCAGTCTCCCTACCTCCAATCTCTCCCCTTTTTAATCTATATTCCAGCCAAAGCAATCTTCCTAAAGCATAGATCTCAGTGCATCTTTCCTCTTCTCAAGTCACTCCAGTGGGTCCCAGATGTCTCCATGTCCAAATACAAACTTCTCTCTTGGGCATTTAAACCCTTTCACAATCTAGCTCCAACCTATATTATTGGTCTGACTTCATATTACTTCTCCCTCCATACACTACATTTCCATCAAACTGGCCTACTTTCTGTTTCTACATAAAATTAGGGCACTACATCTCTTGCCTCTGTAGCTGTGCAAAGTCTCTCCACCATGTCTACAATCCTATCCCTACTCACCTGGGCCACTTGGGACCCCTAATTCCTTCCAAAACTCAACTCAAGTGCCATCTTATACACTGGCAATTCCTGCTTTTCCCCATAACTCTCCTCATAAACTCTAAAAAGTCTTTGCATTTACCTTTTATTTATTTTACATTTTAAATGTGTTTACTTATAATTGTTGGCTCTCTTTAGAATGTAAGCTCCTAGAGATCAGTGATTGCTTCCTTTATGTCTTTGTATCTTCAGTACCTAGCATGATCACTGGTACATAGTAAACACTGAATTGAACTGAATTAGTGGGAGACCATTATGGTCAAAGCCATAACTAGCAATTGTGGCATCTGGGGAACACAGCAGGAAATATGCCTGAGGCAAGATGCACATTCTCAAATCAACATTGTAATTCATGATATAAAAATAATAAAGCACCATAATTAAGATAAACTCAATTGAATGCAACAGAGAATTAGCTCCCATAGTGGCATACATACTGGTATAATTAACAATGCTAGACAAACTGATAGCTTTCTTCTTGTTGTTGTTTTATTTTAACCAATTCTGGGTAATTGGGAAGTAGAGTCACTTATTTCTAAGTTCCATAAGAAGTGTATTAGTCCAATTTTGTGGCCCCTAAATTTCAGTGCCCTGAGGCAAATGTTCCAGGCGATCTATCCTAGTTACAGCTGTAAACACAGTATGGTAGAAATAACAATGAACCTGTAGTATCTGGATTTGAATCCCATTTCTGTTACTAACTACTGGCTTGATCTTATAAAATTCACTTAAATCTTCTGAGGCTTAATTTCCTCACCTGTACAATAAGTTAGAGTAGATGAGCTTCCTTGCATATATAGATTTCCTTCCAGCTCTAAATCCTATAATAACTATCACCTTCCGGAGCTCTCATACTGATGGCACTTGTGCCTTTAGAAACTCAAGATTACCTCGAGACTATAATGAAACATCAAAGCAAGACACTAAAGTAAGGTTATTATTGGTCCTTTATGACAATAGAATTTGCTATTTTCAGTTCCACATTATGCAAATCTCTAAAGATCATAATGCTCGAAAGAACTATAATTTTGCAAACTTGAGGAACTTCCGGTGGGGGAACTTCCACTACCGATGCAGATCTGTTCTCAATTCAGATCATAATCCATTCATAAATCAGTAGATAGAGCCTAGGGGTGTATGGAGAGTTCAGAGAGGACTAACACCTCTGATATGAGGGCTTGCCAAGCTCTTTTGGGGCACTCATCCACCTTTGATGTTCACCTTTCACCCTCTAACCTGCGGCTCCAGGCTGAGGGTAACTGATAGGACTCAAGCCTATTGGTGAGTTAGGGGATGTCTACCCCAAGCATATGAAGACTTTCTCTGGTGGAATAGGCAGATAAGAATAATTTCTTCCAATGACCATGAAAATGACTGAAGCAGGGGCTGTGGAGCACTTAGAGCTTGGTCAAACATCAAAGACTCAAGGTCATCCACTGCAACCAGGCTCATTGACAGTCATTCTGACTTTTGTCTTGCTATCGTACTTGTCTCTGGAAGAGATAGTGAGGTTCACATCTTTGTGTGACTGTGTCACTTAAATCCAATTCACCTACAAGTTAAGACATCACCTGCCATCCTCTATTTTACCTCAGCCTTATGATGTCATTGGTCCTCTTCAGAAATGAAGGATGTACATGTTGAAGGGAACTTCAACATGCATGCCCATATTCTCTTAAATACTATAACTTCTCAGTTACTTAACCTACTGAATTAGTATGATCAGCTCCCTCATTCCAGCTTTAAATAAGGATGGTCATATTCATTACGTTTCTATCACCCGTGTGTTTAACTCACATATTGAGTATACTGTACTTTTTTCCCAATCTTGATCCACTGATGGACCAATTCAGTTCTATATTATACTTTACTGTAGAATTACTAGTCCCCTGCTTCAAGTCTCCTCCATTCCAACCCATCTTCTACTATAGCTAACAAAGTACTATCTCTAAAGAATAGGTTTCACCATGTCATTCCTCTGCTCAGTAAACTTCAATGACTCCTTATTACCTTCAGGATCAAATATAATACTGATTCTCCTTCAGGGAACCTTGTAATATGGCCCCTTCCTAGATTTCCAATCTCATTATATTATACCCCCATCCATGCACTCTACAATCCAACCATATTGGCATACTTGCTGCTTCTAACAAACAGCATTTGGTTTCCCATCTTCTTACCTTTGCATTGACTATTCTCTATGCCTGGAATGTTTTCCCCCACCATCTAATTCTTAGAATCACTAGTTTCCTTTAAGCCCTGGCTCATGAACCACCTATTCCAAAAAGTCTTTTCTAGTTTCACCACCCACTAGCACCATCCCATCTAAGGTCATCTTCCATCTAGTCTATATTTATCATGTATGTATTACATAAAATATTTTCTTTCCCATTTGAATGTTCACTCCTTGAGGACTACTTCTTACTTTTCCATAGTATACAGTACTTAGCCCAGTGCCTGGCAAGTAGTAAATGTTTAATATGTATTTATTTATTGATTGAGTGACAATGGATGTGTAACCATAGGTGATTCTCTTAAACTTTCAGTGTGCAGTGCAATCTTTGAGAATATAAGCTGCAGAAAAGGTGCTGAACTACATTGCTGGTTCAAGTATGCTCACTCAGAAATTCTCTACACACACACACACACACACATATATATATACAAAGGTAGTTTTCTCCCTTGCCAATTTGATTTTAAAGCCTTTTTGATTAGATTTACAAAATAGCTGGCAAATTCATTTACATATGCCTTTGTTAGATGGGATGCATCTCAGGAACCTAGCATGCCTACATTTTCAGCCACAGTGCAGAAGTATATAATACCATTCTTAGCACCAACTTTTTGATGAGTTGCAAACTTTTAAAAACTTTTTTTTCAGAAGGAAAAGAATCTGTTCCCCACTAGTCATTGTTTTCTTAATAAGGGTTTTATAATCTTTGGCAACATTTTTAGGTTCCTCTGGGTAGCATCAATCAATTAATCAATAAATATTTATTTAGTACCTACTATGTGTCAGATACTGTAACCACAAGAATCAATAGAAATGAGTAGCTGTGAGACATTTGGTAAGTATGTACAGTTTCTCTGTAA
>NW_027187352.1:14733306-14785340 GCF_028583685.1 Petaurus breviceps papuanus
TCACCTTACAAACCTTAATGTGAATGTACTACCTAGCACACAGCAGACAATAAATATTTCTTGACTGGGTGATGATATTCCTAGTAGAATGTAAGCTCCTAGAGGAGGGAAAGCTGTTGTTTACCATTATAAACCTGTGGTCTAGCACCGTGTCTTTCACAACATACACACATAATAAATGTTTGCATTGAATTGAACTCACTTGAACCAAACTGAACTGAATCCTCGACATTAATCTGAATTCTCCTTGAAGACAAAAACTCTATCTCTTTTGCTTCTCTATATCTCCTCTAATACCTCATGGTTCAAGAACAGTTCTCTGCTCATGGAGCCCACTGCCAAAATGCTTATTGAATTAAATGGGTGAATTGGGATTGTCCACAAGGCTGCTCTTCTCAGGTCTTTATGAGACATTGCAATAGCCATTATGCTATTCCTGATTCCCATTAGGTGATTGATGTCCTAGTGCCACCTTGCCCAAGACACCTTTCACCCCTGGCTGCCAGGATTATTGAATTGCTGCATTGGGCAGAATTGTTATCCTTTATAGGATTACAGGGTGAGATACCACAATACGAAGGTGATGCTTAGCTGGTCATATTTACAAATTGGTCTAACACAGAGAATTGGTCGAGTGGGCATGAATTACAAGATACAAATAGATGGTGATATTTTTCTCAATTGCTGAGCTGTGACTCATGAACTAATTTGATTTGCAACAGAGATGAATCTTCTCACCTTGTCACTCTCCACTTGTTTCACCTCCAGCTTCTCTGCTCCTCAGGATAGGAGAAGGGAAAGGAATTCTCTTCAAGGAAGACTGTGGCAAATGAATAAAATCATGTGCTTTGGATATCTCTACCATTTCTTCTGTTTTACAGGGGTTTCTTATTGACCATCTATAGCAGCAACCACACTGGTGTATACCCAGGATGGCGGCTAGCACAGGTTCTTAGATCCTACTTTACTAGGAAAGATAGCTGTTTAAGGGGTCAACAATCGTTTTTTTAATTATATTCACTAGTTCAGGGGAAAAGTCAGCACCCTGAAATTCAGAGAAAAAACAAGCAGAGAAATAAAGACCAACAGAGAGGGCTCTGACTGCTTGAATCAACTATATACTTTGCATACATCCCTGGATCAAGAGAGTTTTTACATCTGAGCAGGTAGGGAGCTCTAAACATATGCCCACTCAGAATCTCAACCAGAGAAACATAAGAACCTTCTCATAACCAAGCCCTCAAAGCAACATACCAATTTAGAATATATATATACATTTCTCAGAGCCAGGAAGTGTCACAACCCTCATGACTCAGTGCCTAATTAGAAATTAGCAAAAGTCATGAAAGTCTTTCTATAAGCAAGCCTCCCCTAAGCAAGCTTCCCTTAATGGACTCCACATGATGCCTATTACTGGGAAGGAAGATCTTAAATTCCATTAACATTACACCATTACATCAAGTAGTAGATTTCAAGACTGAAGATGCAAGTTCATAATCCTGTCTCTGCGACTTTTTACTTGTGTGACATTGGTCAAGTTAATAAACTTCTCTGGGTGTCAAGCTCCCTCACCTGTAAAATGAGGAAGCTGAGCTAGTTCAGTTCTGTCAAACTTCTTGTAGGCCTCATATTGACTTAGAAAACTACATATTAACATTATTTGTGTTCTCTTTCACTTTGTTTTGTTAAGTGTTTCCAATAACATTTTAATCTGGTACAGGCGACACTGGGAACGTTGCCCACCACAAGGCAACCAATTGCCAGGGACCAAGTCTTTGAAACCTCTCAAAAAGGTGATCTCTTACAACTCAGAATCCTCAGATCTTCTGTTGTCTATATCATAGCTGCATTACTTTTGAAATGAGTGAGAGGGGGGAGAAGTGTGGGACTGGGGTGGCAGGGGTGGAGGAATCAAGACATAGCTTACATGACACCTATTATTAAATGACCCTGCCTGGGGTTAATCTCCCTACAAATATTTTCATTACCCTGTCTTGTGAAGATACTCTTGACCTTTGAACTCAAATTCCCTGCCTACCCTATGAATGTCAATCACTGGTTCACAGTATCATATCTCTAAAGCTATAATGGATCTCTCAGCCTGACTATTATATTCCCCTCATTTTACAGATGAAGAAACTGAAACAGAGATGTAAAGTAACTTGCCCAGTTTAGAATTCAAACTTAGGTCCCATGTCTTCAAGTTCCATGCCCTTTCCACACAGTGATGTAAATTCCATCTATGGTCTTTGGCCTATTGATCTCCATCCTCTAACTATGTAACCTTGGGACTTGTTGAGAGAGCTTTAATTTAAACTCCTCATATGAAGAACTTTCTTTGCAGAACTCATGTCTGCCAACCACATCAGAGATCCCTCCTTGGTTAGGACCATTCCCTCCATGTCCACAGAATCACCCACTGGAGCTCCCAAAACTTCCTCAATACACAGAACAATTGAATTGAGAGCAAGGTTTAGGGACAATCTCCTAGCAGCCTGCTGTTCTCCTCCCCAGTCCCTTCAATACAACTTCCATGTTCAGATTATTCCTCAATATCACACCAAACTAAGAAAAAGTTAGATTCTCAAGCTAGGAAAAATAAAAAAATTCATATACAGAAAAAAAGTCAAGAATCCTTAATGAAAAGAAAGAGAATGAAGGAAACCTAGCAGTTTCACATGCCAGACAATACTACAAAACTGTAATTATTGAAACAATTTTGTACTGGTTAAAAAAATAGAGATTGCTCATAGGTGCAGACTTTAATTTATAAGAATAAAAGCCATTGCTCAATGGTCTAAAGATATGAATAGACAATTCTCAAAGGAAGAAATCAGGCTATCTGTAACTCTATGGAAAAAATATTCTCTAAATCACGAATAATAAAATAAATGCAAATTAGAGCAATTCTGAGAGTCTACGTTACATCCATCAGCGTGGCAAAGATGTCAAAAACAGAAAAATGATAAATATTGGAGGGAATGTGGGAGAACAGGCACTATTTGTTGCACTACTGATAAACCTGTAAATTGGTACAACCATTCTAGAAAGCAATAGAATTAGACACAAAAAGTTACTGAATAGTGGATATCTTTTCACCCATCTATACTACTGCTAGGCCTATAGCCTGAAGAGTTCATTGAAAGAGGAAAAGTTTCTGTATGTACAAAAATGTTCATAGAAGTTCTTTTTTTTTTCTAGTGGCAAAAAACAAACAAACAAACAAAAACCCAACTTTACTGTAAACAGAGGCATCAATTGAGGCATGCCTAAATAAGTTGTGGTATATAAATGTGGTGTACTATTATTGTCTAAGAAATTATCAAAAAATTCAAAAAGACATGAAAAGACTTAAATGAACTGATTCTGAATGAAGAATGAGAACAATCAGTACCATACCATCAATGTTATAAAAGTGAACAATTTTGAGGACATAAACAGAACTAGGAAAACAATGTACAGAATAACAATAATGCTGTAAAAAGAAACAACTTTGCAAGATAAAAGAACCATGATCAATATAGTGACTGTTCATAATTCCTAAGGACTAATAACGAAATATACCATCCCTGACATAGAGGCAATGGATTTAGTATGCAAATAAGGTGTGTGTATGTGTGGATACATACACATATATAGGTGTACATACACACACCTTCTTTGCACCCTTAATATGCATGTACAAATACATGTGTGTATGTGTAAATATGCACATATTATTTTAGTATGTGTGTGTGTGTATACCCACCACCATTGAGGGAATTTGTTCTGCTTGACTATGTATGTTCATTTACAGGGATTGTCTTTTCTTTTCATTGAGATGGTTCAAGGGAGCAATTGAAAATATATTTCTGTTAATTTTTTAAAAATTATAGCAAGGTCTGTGCTAGAGATGTGGAATGGTTCATTCACTTTCAGATTATTAGTCTTTTTTAATTGTTTTACTTTGTTAAAAGAGATTACTCATAAAGTGAGAGTAATCTGTAAATATTTGTAATGGAAAACAAAACACGTCAATATAACTTTTAAGAAGAGAAAAAATGATGGTCTTGAACCTCGAATATCCTTTCTATTTCTTGACACCAACATCTGATAACATTTCCCTAGGAGATTATAACCCACTGCCCAAGAAGCCCGCATTGGGGAAATGGGTACCTGGGTAGCAATTCATTCTTTCTACCTACTGAGTTGAACCATTAGCATTGCATTATGTGAGGCTGTATCTACACAGCAACTAAAGCATGTATATCTTCATAATGCTTACAATTCTTCTTTGCCAACTTGGTAATATGTATGTTGGGAATGAAGTGGAGAAAGCACGAAAAATGAGCTTCGGTCAAACTAAGCCTCACGTTAGTAAGTTGTTTTCCTTTTCTTTCTCTTTTTGGGGGTGGTGGTGGTAGTGTTTGGTTGGTTTTAGAGCTTGGGGCCAGACTTGTGGCTTCATTAGTATGGGAAAATTTTAATGAGAAAATTCCCCCTACTAATACACAGATGCATCTGCTCTGTAATTTAAATAATCTTGGAGTTGTTTGTAGACACTGAAAGATTTGTACCACTTCACACAAGTAATGTCTGCTCCTTTGCTCACTTCTGACACATATGCACTGTGTACATGTATATACATATATGTATGCACACATATGTATCAGTGCCTGTTCACATATATGCATTGCATATTTGTGTGTGCATCTATATACATGTATATGTTATATAGTATGCATGTGTATACATTTATGTGTGTTATGTATACAACCATATATGTGTGTGCATATCTATGTATGTGTGTATATATACATATATACACACTGTAATCAAATGCTGTTGTGCAAAAAGCATTATGTTCTGACTTCAAACTCATAAATGTATGATCCTTGAAACCTCTTTGTATTGTAGCTTTTGTGAATATTCTGTAATCAAGTGAGAAATGTATACCATAGTTCTTCCATAATGTTTTATGATGTGAAGGTGACTTTGAGCTGTTGAGGGGTATGCCATTGAAACATAGTCTCTGAAAAATTATAGGATCATACATTTAGAGATGGCAGAGACCTTGGAGATCATGTAATCTGCCCCCTTATTTTTTACAGAAGAGGAAACTGAGACCCACTAAGGGAGAAGTAATTTGATCAAAGTCACACAGTTCTTTAGTGAGATTTTTACTCTCACGTTACACTTGCCTGTATGTACCATACTGTCTACCAGCTTTGTCTGGATTCTCTAAAATGTTTAAACGAAAACCTGGGAGCTCACTATTAGGTATTAAAAGAGCAATCCCATTGATGGTGTGCTTGGGTGCCTATGTTTGTAACATAAATTTGTAACATCAGTTTGTAAAATCACATTTCTCCCCAGACTCAGAGCGTTAACTCTGCTCCTTCCCTCTGCCAGCACTCTGCCTAGCTTATCTCTGCTTGGTACAATAACAAGCTGCATCTATGAATCCTTCACTAAACTATCTATAAGTAACTCTCTAGCTTAGACAAATGTTTATCTGCCCTTAGTATAATGACCAGCTGTGCCTATGAATCCTTCACTGGACTATCTAAAAGTAACCCCTTAGCCAATTATACACATCCTGAATCCCTCCTTAGCCTAAGTTCCCAATATCCATCTTGTCAAACATGACACTGATGGGTGGCAGACTAGGCATTTCTCAGTCAGCCCTGACCACTGGCTGACTTTGTGATGTTTCAAGCCTAAAACCACACCTCCATGCAGTCCCCTGGCCCTTCCCAGGCTATTTCCCAATGAATTATGGGTAATAGGGCAGTGCATGTTCCTTTAAGCACTGACCACTCCTTAACTCATCCCTAATCCCGCCCAGATTCACCTAGTTAGCATAATTGACATCTGATTTACTATGGCTATTCTTTATAAACTTTAACTGTGATCCTTTAAGGTTGCAGGTTCCCTAAGAACTCTTACCCACTGTAAAGCATAACAGTAAACTTTTACAAGCTTGGGTCCTGTGAATTCATTCCAGACTGCCCTCCCAGGGACTCTGATTATGGGGGTTCCTGAAACACTTATCCTCCCTCATCATCAGTATCTCAAAACTGGAATATTAATAGGAAGAAGTTATGAGCAAAATTACATGCAACTAGGTTCAAACTACTGTTAGCATCTTTTGTTAAAATAATTATGTAATTAAAATTATGTCAGGCAAATTTAAGACCCACAACCACTTATTCTAAGCCATTACCACTGTTGCTCTCCCCAATTTACTTGATGAGGCCTCCCATACCTTAACAGAAGGTTTTTTGGTGTGTGTGTGTTTTGTTTTGTTTTTTTGGGGGGGTAGGTGGTGAGGTGACCTCACTAATGAATTAAACACCCAGTAAATCAGTAAGTTGATAGAAAGATGAATAAATGAACAACAAAAGAAATGAGTGAACAGATAACCATACAGATAACTAAATAAGCACTTGAAAGCTCACCTTCTACTGACTGGATTCTCCAAACCTTTCCAGGCCAGTTCTAATACAAAGTCTATCCTTTCAGGCTGAGGGGGATTTATGTTAAAATGGAAAGAGTGTTAAATTTGAAGTTAGACACCCGGGTTTAAATCACAGTTTAAACTATGGGGTCTTATTATTTGAGGGGTCTTGAGCAAGTCACTTCTCCTGTCTGGGCCTCTGTAGAATGAAGGGACTGAACTGGTTCTGAAATTCTATGAGCCTGATATAGGTCTGGTAGTGGTAATAATGAGGCTATAGAGAGCAGTGCCATTGATTCTAAAGACAAGTAAGATTTTCTTCTCCAACTCATTTTACAGATGAGGAACTGAGACAAACAGGGTTAAGTGACTTGCCCAGGATCACAAAGCTACGAAGTGTCTTGAGGCCAGATTTGAACTTAGTAAGATGAGTATTCCTGACTTCAGGTCCAGTACTCTATACATTGTGCCACTCAGCTACCCTCCAGTATTGTTAGGAATCTATACAGTAAAGTAGTGAGCAGTTTAAAATTGATTCTGTATAATTTTCTTATTGATCCCACGGACAATTAATTGTTTTTGTCCTAAAACTGCTTAAATCATGGTTCTATGTCTCTGAACTTATTTGAGGATTTGACTGGCCTGTAATGGATTAAGTTAAGAAATTCATTTCTCTTGCTAATCAAGGTTCTGTTCTTGCCTCAAGGAATTTTGCTAAACTTGGGCTATTTGGGTGGACATAAGGGAGTTTGGCCTAATATCTATACCACCAAGCTATCCTTCAAAGTGTGTGTAGTTAGACTCAAACAATGAACATTTCTTAATTTCAGAAGGGAAAAGAGGTTGGTTGCTGCAAGCCACCATTCCCAACTTCCAACTAATCATGTTGTTCCCCACACTTCAGCTATGTAACTAATCATGTTGCTTTCAACCTCATGATGTTACCTATTCTTTTCTGTTCTTTGTCCTGTGCTCCCCAAAACCTATAATAGGGGGAATTGTCCTTTTGCTCAGGGTCTTTGGCTAGATACTGAGGAAGCCATTGACTCATCTTATTAACAGGTTTTGTGTCCTATGAATAAAATGTTATCTTGCACAGAGAAATGTGCCTCAGTTTACTTTTTTAGTTAAATATCACTCACTACAGTAGAATGAAATTTTAACATTACTATTAATCCTTAAAGACCTTCTATTATTTGGTAGTGGTTAACTAATACATTAGGAGGTCTTAGTTATTTGTGTGCATGTGTGTGTGTGCTTTAATTAACCTATAACCACCCATTATTATATAGGAAGACAAAAGCCCAGAGGAAATGGGTAAGGGGATGAATAAGTGATTTTCTTATGGAAAAGATTTAGATTTCATTGGGTTATAAGGATAGAAAATCCTTCCATACATTTCTGTGTTGTTTGAGATCCACTGGATGATCTTATGACGCATATGTAAGAAATGAAGAAGAGATTCAAGGCATTCTCTGCTTTGGGGTAGCAGAGTAGAATGTGGATGAATGTCCTGCCAAAAACAACTCCCTTGGGGCTCCTCCTTAAGGAGTTTTCCTTTCTTTTTTCCTGTTTATGAAGGTGATCTGCATTTTCTCTTTCCCTAGTCTCCAAGATCTGTGGATGGTAGAATGATATTATATTGCTTCTATTTCTCAACTTACAGAAACATGAAATCAATAGAAGTAATTTCAGAGGCCATCTAGTTAACCCATAACCAAAAGAAATTCCTTCAACAACAGCCCTGCCAGGTCATCATCTCACCTCTGCTCAAGGACCTGCAGT
This sequence comes from Petaurus breviceps papuanus, assembly GCF_028583685.1. Taxonomy (NCBI): domain Eukaryota; kingdom Metazoa; phylum Chordata; class Mammalia; order Diprotodontia; family Petauridae; genus Petaurus; species Petaurus breviceps. The sequence continues at coordinate 14,741,531 of NW_027187352.1, forward strand.
GAGTAGGGATCATTTATCTTCCCAAGACAGCCTATTTTACTTTGGTTGAGTTCTAGTTGTTAGGAATTTTTTTCCTATCAATAATACTAAAATGTCTTTGCAGTTTTTAACCAGTGCTATAGATTATGAACTATTAGGCCAAACAGAACAATCCTAATCCCTTATAAATAGTTGAAAACCATGTCTGTCTCCCAACCCTGCCTCAAGCTTTCACTTGTCAGGGGTGGAGTCAAGAGGGCTGAGTCAAGATGGCAGAGTAGAAGCAGGATCTCCAAGTAGCTTTGGCTTCCACCTTCCCCAATCCATGTAAAAAGGGGACTCTGAACAAACTTTGGAGCTTCAGAACCCACAAAATGTCACAGAGAAGCTAACATCCCACTGACGACAGCCCAGCAGGCTGGCAGGAATCGGTCAGCACAGTGCTCTGGGAGCCAAGGCCCAGCTCCACAGCAAGGCTTTAGCCCCAGGGCAGATCTGACCAGCCACAGCCCAAGAGACTTCAGATCAGCATCAATTGTGGCCTTTTCCAGAATTATCAACATATAGATGCAAAGGACAAAGTGAGAGGTCACTGTAGTCTGGACTTTGGGACTCAGTAAGTGGGAGTGCATCGGCTTTTGCCCCTGGGGCAAAAAGCTGCTGAAAAGCCAGCACAGCCAGCCAGTGCCACATGGCAGCTTCAGCTCCTAGCCTGCAGAGTGTAGGGGGACCAAGCACCAGTCTGAGGGGCAATCACTCTTGCTTTAACCTGCTTGGATCTGAATTGCAGTCTTAGGGTGGAGGTCCTGGGGTATGTGTCCACCTTGCCAGAGCGTGTGGAGACCTCAGAGAGGGCACCCATCTAATAACTCTGGAAGCTGAGAAAAGCCCAGGGTTTGAGAAAAAAGCTCCCCTGTCTGGTGGCAGAGTCCTACTGTGGAAAAAAGCCCAGGGGTCAAGTGGCTGAGGGGTGACATGACCAGGCAAAGGAAACAAAGCAGACAGAATATCCCAACATTAGACTCCTATTTTGGGGACAAAAAGGAGCAAAGCATGGAACAGGAGGAAGACAGCAAAATCAGAACTTCTGCACCAAAAGCTTCAAAGGAAAATACGAGCTAGTTACAGGCCATAGAGGACCTTAAGAAGCAGATAAGAGAAGTGGAGGAAAAATTGGGAAGAGAAATGAGAACAATGCAAGAAAATTATGAAATGAGAGCCAACAGCCTGACTGAGGAAAATAACACCTTAAAAATGGACTAAATCAAATGACAAAAGAGGCTCAAAAAGGCAATGAGGAGAAGAATGCCTTAAAAAGCTGGATTTGTCAGATGGAAAAATAATCTCCAAAGCTCACTGAGGAGAATCATTGCTTCACAATTAGACTGGAGCAAATGGAAGCTAATGACTTTATGAGAAATTAAGATGCTGTTAAACAGAACCAAACAAATGAAAGAATAGAAGGCAATGTGAAATATCTCATGGGAAAAGCCACTGACCTGGAAAAAAGATCCAGGAGAGATAATTTAAAAATTATTGAACTACCTGAAAGCCATGATCAAAGTAAGAACCTAGAAATCAACCTCCAGGAAGTTATTAAAGAAAACTGCACTGATGTTTTAGAACCAGAGGGCAAAATAGAGGTTGAAAGAATCCACCGATCACCTCCTGAAAAAGATCCCAAAAAGAAAACTCCTAGAATATTATAGCCAGGTTCTGGAATTCCCAGATTAAGAAGAGAATATTACATGCAGCCAGGAAGAAACAATTTCAATATTGTGGAAACACAATCAGGATAACCCAGGATCTGGCATCTTCTACACTGAGGGATTGAAGGGTTTTGAATATGATATTCTGGAGGTGAAAGGAGATGGAATTAAAACCAAGAATCACCTACCCAGAAAAACTGAGTATCATGTTTCAGGGGAAAATATGGTCATTCAGTGGAATAGAGGACTTTCAAGCATTCTTAATGAAAAAACCAGAGTTGAATTAGAAAATTTGACATTCAGATACAAGAATCAAGACAAGTATGAGAAGGTAAACAGGGAAAAGAAATCATAACAAACTTATCAAAGTTGAACTATTAACATTCCTACATGGAAAAATAATAATTGTAACTGATGAGACTTTTCTCATATGAAAATAGTTTAAGGGAATATATATATGAGGGTATATGGGCATATGAATATATATGTGAATGTGTATATATGTTTACAGGTAGATAGAGGGCACAGGACCAATTTAAAGGAAGGAATGATACTTAAAAGGTGAAATTAAGAGGTGAGAGAGGAATATAATGAGAGAAGATGGGGAGACAGAATGGCATAAACTATCTCATATAGAAGAGGCAAAGGAAAATGGTTACAATGGAGGGGAAAGGAAAGGAGGCAAAAGGAAATGGGTCAACTTTATTCTCATTGAATTTGGCTTGAGAAGGGAATGAAATACACACTAAATAGGCTATCACACCCTAAAGGAGAGTAGGGGAGAAGGGGATGAGAGGGGGGATGATGGAAGGGAGGGCAAGCTGAGGGGGAGGGAATTTGGAAGTACCCACTTTTGAAAAGGGATGAGATCAAAGTAGAGAATAGAACAAGGGGGATGTGGGATAGAAGGGAGGGAAATATAGTCAGCCTTTTACATTTTATCTACTATGGTTATTGTTTTGCATTAGCTACACATGTACAACCTATACTGAACTGCTTATCTTCCCAGTAAGGGTGGGTGACAAGGGAGGAAGGAAATGAATCTGGAATTCAAAGTTTTAAAATCAAATGTATACATATAATTATCAATACTATTTTACATGTAATTGGGAAATAAAATATACAAGCACTGGGGCATAGAGACCCACCATGCTCTACTGGAAAAGACGAAAGGGGTATGGGAGAAAGTATGGGAAAGATCAGATTGGAGGAGGGGAAATCCTGTGGGACTCCTATTTGGGGGCAATGGGTAGGGAAAAAAATGGGAAGAAAATTTGTAACTCAAAATCTGGAGGAAATGAATGATGTAAATCAGAAGTTAATAAAGCATTTGAGAAATCAAAAAAATAAATTTACTTTTCTTTGGATGAGAAAAAAAAAAAGCTTTACTTGTCTAGTCTAAAAGCCTCCAGTTTCTTCAATGGATTCTCATATGGCATGAAATCAATAATGGAAACATACTGAGTCCTCCTTCCTTCTTTAGGCTAATATTGCAAAATAAATTAAAAGAGCACTTTAATCTTAAATTCTTGGTCCAATATGAATGGGATACCTTGTCACTTCCTTTAACTATCAATTTTGAATCAACTGCCTACATTAAAATCTTTTTACAACATTCCTACTGAGTTCAAGTTTCTAAATGTAGAAGACTGATCAAGGGAGATATCTTTCCTATTGAAACCTATAAAGATTAATTATCAGACTAAAGCAATAATGTCTTTGTAATTAATTAAATTGATATAAATATCTTCTGAGTTCATTTACCTTTAACCCAGATAGAGGAAGAATCCTAACAGGGAGTGTTTAAAAGGTACTGAATGGTTTCAGGTAAATGATTCTACAGGGTTTCCTGAAAGTTGTTATTTTTTTTTAAGCAATCAGGGTTAAGTAACTTGCTCAAGGTTACATGGCCAGTTATTTCTGGGTGTGGTGCTGAGTATCTGAGCCCGGATTTGATCCAGGTCATCCCGACACTGGAGCCGGTGCTCTTACTCACTGAGCCACCTGGCCACCCCTAAGCAATTGGGGTTAAGTAACTTGCTCAAGGTTATACGGCCAGGTGTTTCTGGGTGGGTGCTAAGTGTCTGAGTCCAGATTTGATCCCCAGGTCATTCCAACACTGGAGCCAGTGCTCTTACTCGCTGTGCTACCTGGCCACCCCCTGAAAGTTATTATTTCTCTGTTTGATGATGAATCAAAAATTGTTACTTAATCTTTATACTGTTGTTTAATTTTGACTGTGTAAATTCATCATTGTTCTTGAACCCTATAAAGTAAAAGTAAAAAAAATGGCTTTGCTCAGAGATTTCCAAAAGAAGATTGGGCCTCTATCCCTCTGGATTTCTATTGCTCTAAGAAAAGATGTTTGGATTTAGTATCTAATTAATACATTTGTCTCTGAGAGGCCTGTGCCACAAATGCAGAGTAGAGAGACTTTCTTCCATACCAAGAACAGAGCAGTAATGTATTCTTCTGCTTATCTCTGGCTCTTTTCTCCTTTGCTCAGAAATAAGCCCATGGGTAACTTTTTTTCTTCAACATCACAGAAGTTGCTTTTCTTAAAAGAATATACTTCTTGCTCTTTTCCTTTCAGTCTCTTGTTTCTGGTCCTATTGCTTAGGATATTTAAAGTCCTCTATGAAAAGGACTTACAAGTAACAAAACTAGGAGAAGTACATATACTCCATGTTTACCCTATTGCATTTCATATATGAACACCTTCGACAAACTGCATTAGAGATAAGGTGCACCAAGCTTAGAAATTATTTTTGATAGGTCTATATATTAAGTTATACTATTAGAGCTGCCTTGCTTGGGCGTGACCCAAGGAGTGTCTAAGAAGCTTATCCTCCATCTTATCCCTCCTTTTCTCTGTGATAATGTGTGAATAACCTAGACATGATGAACATTTTCTTTATCTTGTGTTCTTATAGCTCTCCTGATTCAACCTTTATTTTGGCATTTCTTGGGATGCTGGCTTAGTTTGCCATCTAGCTTGGCTCCAAAAACAAGCTGGACAGAGAAGGGTGGATAGAAATTGGGATGAGGTTGGAAATAGGATAATAGACTTCCATTCCTCTACCTCCTTCAGTAGCCTAGAGGATGATATTGTATCTACTATATTCCATTCTAATGTTTGGAATTTGGGATGGGAAAGACATACTGTCTTTTAAGAGTCCCATTCTCCCAGTCAATTGGGATCAAGTATAGTCTGCTTCACTGTTGAAAGAAATCTCACCCCTTCAGGTACTCAGCCCCATGTTTCCATTTTTAAAGACCTCTCAACTCCAGCAGAGAAGTTATTTATTGATATTTTACTTAATATTTGTAATGCTTTTTGCATTAGATGCCTAAATAAGATTGCTTCCAAAGTACCTCTGCCCTTCCTTTAATAGGCTATAAAAATAACAGGTGTAAAAAAATCAAAGATTATGCAAGCAAAAGTATGTTTTTAACCTGTACAAGGCCTACAGTGTGGATTCAAATTCCAGCTCTTTGACATTGTCTATATGGCCTTGGACAAGTCATCAACGTGTCTCTGGGTCTAACTTCTTCCTTAAAAAAGGATGGGGTTCATCTAAATTTTCTGTAAGGTTCCATTCATTTCCAAATCTTTGATCCTGTGAGATGTGAAACACATAAGCAGAATGTAAGTGCAGCAAATATGCTATAGCTTACTCTTCAAAGGCCAGGAAGCTACATATTTCCTTTAGGGTTCTGGGATTTCCTGAGGAGTGTGATTCATTGTGGCCACAATTCTAATGTCATTGACTTTAGCCCCCACTGGGTCTTCCCCTCACTGTTAGGCATCAGTAACTACTTCCCCAGTTCCATTTAACCAGTAAATATCAATTAGCTTTTTTAAAGGTTATTTACTTCAAAGATAAAGCAAATTCTTCACTTTTTTTCTTGCACAAAATAGCTAATATGGAAATGTTTTATAGGATTGTACATGTATAAACTATATCAGACTGTTTAACTCTCAGGGAAGGAGGAGGGAAAGGAGGAATGGATAGAGTGTGGAACTCTAGACTTTAAAGAAAAAAACAACAAATATTTAAAACTATTTTTGCATGTAATTGGTGGAAAATGAAATATTATTTTTAAAAATTAAGGTCAAATATACAGCAAGAACAAAGTACAAATATTTTTTCCCAATGGTTTAGTGCCATATTTTTCCTTATTCCACTTTGTTCTCTGGTGGGGGGGAGGGGTGATGGAGTAAGAGAAATTGCCTCAAATTTAGCTTAGTTCCTATATAATATTAGTTCTACCAAGTTCACTCTCAAAGGCATCATCTCCAGTAAACAAATCTTGTCCTAGTTACTAAAGGATTGAATCACAAATTCATTCTCAGATGTCACTCTTCATTCCTGGCACTGGCTGAAAATTCAGACTCTGCAATGCTTAGAATTTGAGGTGCCCTCCTGACCTTTAAAAATTCATGAGATTATGGGGTGGCTAGGTGGCGCAGTGAATAGAACACCAGCCCTGGAATCAAGAGGACCTGAGTTCAAATCCGGCCTCAGACACTTAACACTAGCCATGTGACCTTGGGAAAGTCACTTAACCCCAACTGCCCTGCCTACTGCCTACAAAAAGCAAAAAAAAAAAAAAAGATACTCTGCATTTGCCAGATGCTGTTACATTAGAAAAAAGATGAACTGATACCTTTGACCAGACTATTACTTCAAAACCATAGAAAGAGTTTCCCATCCTCTATGTGGCAGATATTATTATGGGATAGGTGTATTTTTAGGTGGGAAGAGGGATAAAAATGTAATTATAGGAATGAAAATCCAACAGTAACTCATTATTTGAAATGGCCATAGTTGAAAATGATGGGAGAGCAAACTTATTCCAACTAAGCTATAGCTTATTTCTTTAGCTTTAAAATAAACCTACTCAGCCTGACAGATCTATCAAAAGCTGTCACTTACAATTTAAAGCTTCCCAACTGCTTGAGTCTTGTCAGAGGCATACAGTAAGCCAAGAATGTATATCCTGCCATTATGTGTTTGATGGAGGGCTTTGGCAGTACCAACCACCATGTTAAATACTTAATGCCAGTCAAATTTATTTACTGAATCATCTCTTTCCCCCATGTACTTTTTCTTTTATCAGTTATTCTGGAGCCTCAAGGGTTTTTTGAGCAGACTATTGATGGCCACAGTGCTCCTCATACACCTGGGATAATTCATTGTTAATGGTGACATTTCAAAGTCTAGGGTAAAAGCTATTTATGAAGCAAAACATCACACCAGTCCTTAAGGGACTTCACGGTTTGAAAAAGGAAGTTCACATAAAAGGGGGTCTGTTAGAAAGCAGTTCCCATACATGAAAGACTTGTTTTGTTCCCTCTTCTTGTCCTACATCAAAAATGCTGTTTATTTTTGCAGAAGCTTCTCCAAGATTGATTATAAATTACCAAGCTCTGCTCTTCTTACATTTTTCAAATATTACTGAGGAGGGCTGATGAAACAGAGAAACTTGAATGTGCAAGCAGATTCAAAGCTACTTCACAACCAAGTCAGTTGAAGTAACTAGAGGAGTTTAGTCTGAAGAAAAAAATTGCAATTGTGTAAGGTGGTGGTCACAAACATTGATTGCAATTATATGAAATTTTATAGGACATAATATTCCTTACAATTTATAAAAGCAACATAGTATGGTAGAAAGAAAGACAACTTCACAGTCAGAAAGACTTGGGTTAAAGTTTCACATCTGACATATACTGGTTGGGTGACCCTAGGCAAGTGATTTAACCTCTCACTCAAAAGTATGTCTCTGGGGACAAAAATGTATGCATGATGTATACTGGAGCTTGATCTGCATTATAAAGATTTTTGGGGTGTCTAGGTGGTGCAGTGAGTAAGAGTGCTGGCCCCAGAGTCAGGAGGACCCAGGATTGCTTCTGGTCTCAGACACTTAACACCCACACACAACAACAACAACAACAACAAAAACTAGCCATGTAACCTTGGGCAAGTTACCTAACCCCAATTGCTTTAATATATATATTTATATTCTCCATCACTCCCTTAAATTTAGACAATTGAAAAAGCAATAAATCAAGCCCTGATTTGTGGCATTTTTCAATTTCCAAAGTGTAAAACTTCACATTGAAAATTTAACAATTGGCTCTCAGAAGATGGTAGAAGCTGGCTCCAAAATAGGTCTCAGTGCTCCATTACACTCTCAGACCATTTCTTGTAGCAAAGGTTTTGATATGGATGTGTAGAAGGAGTTTCCTCACTGGATGTTCCTTATGCCAAAGAAATCACAGTTTCAATACCATTTCATATAACTGGAGAAACCTGAACAGTCTCTGTGTAATTAGGGGCTGGGGGAGGTGGAGGGAGATTTAGAAATGAAGTAGAAATTGTAGGTAGGCATGTTTCAAAGAGAGGAAGGTCTTTCTAAGACTAAAACTATCCAAAAATGAAATGCGTTGACTTGTGTGATAGTAGTGAGTCTCCTCTTACTTGAGATATTCAAGCAAAGACTCAGCAGTCAACTTGTCAGAGATTTTGTAGGTGAGATTCTTTTTGATAAATGTTCCCTTATTTGCAGTTTCATATATAGTCCTCGGCTATTCTACAACGTATTGCATGAAATCAGGTTGCATGGTAAATAGAGCATTAGACAGAACATTGGGCTCTTAGTCAGGAAGTTCAAATCCAGCCTCAAACATCTACTAGCTATATGTCTGTGGGTAAGTCACTTAACATCTCTCAGTCTCAGTGTATCTGTAAAATAATTGTAGTAATAACACCTACCCCACAAGGTTGTTGTGATGATAAAAGGAAATAATATTAAGAAAGTGCTGTGTAAACTTTAAATTGTGTTATAAATTCTAACAAGCAAGTAGTCATTTTTTGGTGTTTATTAATTTCAGAATGAAATAAAAAGAAAAAATAACTTCTCAAATCTCATCCAACTTTGAGATTCTGATTCTAAAAGGACATCTCTTACTCATTTAAGGAGTAGGGCTAAGACCACTGGGACAAAACTCATTCCCTACATAGAGTTTCAACTTAAGAAAAGAAATGTAACAGTCAATTTTAATGACTGGATCAGCACAAAGAAAAATTCAATTTGGGACTAAAGGGAAAAAACACAGTAAGCCATACCATGGCACTTGGCAGGGAAATAGAGACTTTAGGACAAAGGATCTTCACAGGGATGCTGCTGCTAGAATGAGGGGGAGTTGTGCAGAACCCAGTCTAGGAAAGGGGTCATCTTAATTTTCAGGTTAAAGAGAGGTAATATGCCTTTTGGTAGCTTCCTTCAATGAATTATTATTGCCAATTCGATACTAGCTTCAGGTGTTCATACTTGCTAAAAGAGAGTAACTAATGCCAATGCAGTTATAATTTCATGTGGTCAAGATCAAAATTTTCAAGGCATCACCCTAGTTACCATTATGGTTAAATGAGCTAATAATGCAGCACTGTGGAGCTGTATACATCAAGAAATAAACAACTTTGAGAAAGCATAGATCAGGTTCTCCCAAATAGAAATATTCCTAGGACAATAACTTTGGAAAAGTTGAAAAATCTCTAGAGTCTCTCTCCCTCATCTGTCTACAAGGTCACCCTAATTTTGAAGAAAATTTGACTGATACATTCTAGTACAAGTATATCCACACCTAGAACTGTGCCATACAGGCTCTACTGTATACCACAGGGAATGTGAGTAGCTAACTCCACAGAGACATTGACTTGCTCATCAAAAATGAAAAGTTCTCACTTAGAAGAAAAGTAATTTTCTAGGTTGTGTTAATTCCATTAATGCCAAACATGGCAGATGGCGTGTGTTCCTAAATTTTTCACAAATAATTGTTAGCAATTTTTTTTAAATCCCATAGAGGTGCAGAACCAAGATGGCAGAGTAAAAACAGGACCCCCATGTGGCTCTGGCTACCACCACCTCCAATACATGTAAAGAAAAATGACTCTAAACAAATTTTAGAGCTACAGAACCTACAAAGTGACAGAGAGAAAAAAATTTATTGCTGAAATCAGCCTGGCAGGGCAACAGGAAAGATCTATCTCACTGAGCTGGGAGCCAAGCTAAGTCCTGTGGGAGTCATGAAAAGTCCCGTGGGAGCCACACAAAGTCCTGTGGGAGCCACATGGTTCTGGCCCCAGGGCAGCCATAACCAGCTGTGGCCAGAACAGACTTCAGGAGAGTGAATCACCAGTAGCCATGGCAGTTTCCAGACTTCTCAACCCATAAACACAAAAAAAGAAAGTAAAAGGTCAGTAGGGAACTCTGTTCGAACTGGTGGAGAAGAGAGTGGTCTGGCCCCTGCCCCCAGGGTGAGAAGTGGCGACTACAGCTGCTATCATGTGGCTGCCTCCAGAGCTCCTGGCCCGCAGAAAGTGTGGGGACCAAGCACCCATTCAGAGGGTAATCACTCTTGTTTTAACTTGCTTGGATCTGGATCACAATCTTGGGTGGTGGCCCTGGAGTGTGTGGCCAGTATGCCAGAGCTTGTGGGGGCTGCAGGGAGGGTGCCCTGCCAATAGTTCTAGTAGCTGCAAAAACCCTAGCAATTTGGGATATAGCTCTCTACAATGTGGAAGCAGAGTTCTACTGTGGCAAAGAACTCAGAAGTCAAGTAATTGGCTGGTAATATGAGCAAGCAGAGGAAGCACAAACAGATCATAGAATCCTTTTTTGGGGACAAAAAAGATCAAAGCATGGAATGGGACGAAGACAACAAAGTCAGAACTCCTACATCAAAATCTTCCAAGAAAAATATGAATTGATGACAGGCCATGGAGGAACTCAAGAAGGATTTTGAAAATCAAGTAAGAAAAGTGGAAGAAAAAATTGGAAATAGACATGAGAATGATGGAAGAAAATCATGAAAAGTAAGTCAACAACCTGCTAAAGGAGACCCAAAAAAACACTGAAGAAAATAACACCTTAAAAAATAGACTAAACCAAAAGGCAAAAGAGGCCCAAAAAGCCAATGAAATCTAGCAGCTTCTACATTAAGGGATTGAAGGGCTTGGAATATGATATTCCAGATGTCAAAAGAGATAGGATTAAAACAAAGAATCACCTACCCAGCAAAAGTGACCATAATACTTCAGGGCAAAATATAGGAATTCAATGCAACAGAGGACTTTCAAACATTCTTGATGAAAAGACTAGAGCTGAACAGAAACTTTGACTTTCAAATACAAGAAGCAAGAGAAGCATGAGAAAGTAAACAGGAAAAAGAAATCATAAGGAACTTACTAAAGTTGAACTATTTATTTATATATATATAAAATACCTACATGGAAAAATGATAATTGTAACTCATAAGACTTTTCTCACTATGAGGATAGTTGAAGGGAATATATATGTGTATATATATATATGCATATATATGTGTATACACACATAGATATGTATGTACAGGAGTGTGTATGTATGTATAAATATATATGTAAGTGTGTGCATATGTATGTACATATATACATAGATGGCACAGGATGTGTTGAATATGAAGGAATGATATAAAAAAAAGTTAAGAGATGAGAAAGTAATTTGTTGGGAGAAGGAGAAAGGGAGAGATAGACTACATAAAAGAGGCAAGAGAAAATTGCTATAATGGAGGAGAAGAGCAGGAAGGTGAAAGGGAATGGGTCAACCGTTCATTGAATTTGGCTTAAGGAGGAAATAACATACACACTCCATTGGGTATCTTATCCTACAGGAAAATAGGGGGGAAGGGGATAAGAGGGGGGAGGGTAGAAGGGAGGGCAGATTGGGGGAAAGGGTAGGTAGAAGTAAACACTTTTGAAAAGGGATAGGGTCAAAGGAGAAAATAGAATAAGTGGGGGGCGGGATAGTATGGAGGGAAATATAGTCTCTCATAATATAACTACTATGGAAATGTTTTGTGTAACTACACATGTACAACCTATATTGAATTGCTTATCTTCCCAATGGGGGTGGGTGAGGAGGGCAGAAGGGGAAAAATCTGGAATTCAAAGTTTTAAACAAATGTTTAAAAAATTGTTTGTTTGTTTTTTACATGCAACTGGGAAATAAGATACACAGGCACTGGGATATAAAAATCCATCTTGCCCTACTAAGAAAGTTAGGGAGTGGGGATGAGGGAGGATATAAGAGAGAACAGATTGGGGGAAGAAATATCAGTAGGCTTGCTATTTTGGGGTGGGAATAAGGCAAAGGTGGGGAGAAAAATTTGTAAACTAAAATCTTGTGGATATGAATGTTGAAAACTAAAAATAAATAACTTGGGGGAAAAAAGTGGGGGAACAGTAAAAAAAAAAGAAATCCCATAGTGGTGCTATATATTCTTATTAAAATAATAAATGAAATGTTATAATTTATTTTTATTTATTTCGTTATATATTTTCCAATGGAATATAAAATAAAATTTAACAGGTTTTAATATTTTGAATTCCAAATCCTCTCCCTCCCTTCTTCCTCTCCCCACTCCTTAAGAAGACAAGCGATTTTATATCATTTTAATCTGTGAAGTCATGTAAAACACATTTACTTATTAGCCATGTTGCAAAAAAAACATAAAAAGAAATAAAACAAGAAATATAAATATATCTCAACATGCATTTGGTGTTTATTAGTTCTCTCTCTGGAAGTGGATAGCATGTTTTCATCATGAATCATTTGCATTTTCATCATCTTAATCCAAATAGCTAAATATTTCAGAATTGATCATCCCAACAATATTGCTGTTACTGTGTAAAATATTCTCCTGGTTCTGCTATCTTCACTTTTGAGTTCATATAAGTCTTCACAGATTTTTCTAAAACCATCCTGTTCATCATTTGGTATGGCATCTTATATGATGGCATTACATCACAATCATACATCACAACTTGCTCAATCATTCCCCAATTGATAATCATTCCTTGGATTTCCAAATCTTTGTCATCACAAAAAGAGCTACTGTAAATACTTTCATACAAATAGATACTTTTCCCTTTTCTTTAATCACTTTGGAATACAGACCTAGTAGTAACATTGCTGGGTGAAAGGGTTTTTTACAAAATTTTGTAGCTCTTTAGGCATAGTTCCAAATTGTTCTTCACAATGGTTGAATTAGTTCATGAGTCTATAAACAGTGCATTTTTTTTCCTACAGCCCCTCCACCATTTTTCATTTTTATTTTTCTGTCTTGAGCCAATCTGATAGTTATAAGGTGGTATTTCAGAGTTGTTCTAATTTTCAAATTATAACACAAATAACTTGGCACTGGTTAAAAAATAGAGAGGCTGCAGTGGAATAGATTAAGTACATACTATCAAAGAAAAAAAATGAGCTCATTAGTCTAGTGTTTGATAAATTCAAATATCCCAGCTATTAGAATAAAAACTCAACGTTAAACAAAAATTGTTGGGAAAACTCAAAAATAGTTTTTCAGAAAATAGGTATGATCAACCATAATTCCAGAGATCTCATGATAAAACATGTTATCTACCTACTGATAGAGAGGTGATGAACTCAGCCTGCATATTCAAATATATTTTAGAACATTGTCAGTAAGAGGATTTGTTTTGCTTTAAAATGAAAATAAACTTTTCCTTTATCCCCTCTTTAAGCAATCAAGGGTTTTGTTTGTCTTGATTTCTCAAAGAGGGGGTAGAGGAAAAGCTGGTTTTCATTTTAAAATGTTTTTAATTTATTTAATTTTATTTAAAAAATTTTTATTAATATTTTGTAAATGGTGCTGAAATTTGAAAAGAGTTAAGGAAGACAGGATATGGAGATGGGAAGGGAGAAAATTTCAGGCATGGGGTACAGATCACACAATTGGGAAATGGAGTGTTTTATATGAGGAGAAGAGAAATGAGGAGAAGAAAGAAATGAGGTGAAAGAAGACTAGGAAGGTCAGAAGGTGCCAAGTTATGAAGGATTTTAAAAGCCACACAGAGAATTTTATATTTCATCCTGGAGGTAATAGCAAGCCACTGGAGTTTATTACATTACATAGGAGTGACATGGTCTGTCCTGCACTTTAGGAAGATCAATTGGGCAACTGAGTGGAGGATGGACTGCAGTGGAAAGAGACTACAGGCAAGAAAACCAATTTATTGCAGACGTCTAGGCCTGAGGGGATGAGGGTCTACATCAAGGTGATGGCAGTGTCCGAGGACAGAAGCGGGAGAGTATAAGAGAGGAAGGTACAATAGACAAGACTTGACAACTTGATTGCATTTAGGGGTGGGGGAGAGATGAGAGAGAGATTAGCCTGCAATGGTTCTGAGAAGGAAGTGAAAGTTCTGAAGGAAGAATTGAAAGTAGCAAAAACATGGTGAAGTCATGATTCTAGGCTGTGAAAAGGTCAACAATTAAGCTAAATGAAGGCAGACCAGGTTCTACTTTGGAGCAAGTTGTTTTTCTGGAAAGAACACTCAGTTCAGACTATAAACACCAGGGTCCCAACTACCTCTTACTGTCTATTTAATTTTGTAAAAGTACCATGGTACAGTGGAGTCAGAGGATCTAGGTTTTAATCCTACTTCTGACACTAACTGCTTATGCTACATTGGGCAAGCCACTTATCACCCTTGGACTTCATTTTTCTCATTGGTAAAATGACTGTTTTATACCAGGTGGCCTCTGAATTCCATCTCAACTCTGACTTAATGCTATATGAATAGAACTATGACCTACATGCAGGTTTTCTGCGGGAGAAACAGGGAAAGTAACTTGTGTGACCTCATAAGTAGTAAATAGGTTAGGATAGGAACCCCAAGGCATCTGAGTCCAAATCAAGGTCTCCTTCTGCTCCCTGGATGGTGGGCCCAATATGCCACATAGTCAGCATATATGGCATTTAAAAATTATACCCCTATCTTCTCTTTCTGATCATTCTTTTACTCTAATTAGAGTTGAGAGATAAATATTTATCAGCAAAAGTTAAAATAGCCATCTACTAAGTACCCCAATGGTATAGTTTTCCTTATTTAAAAGTAACTTGTAGGGGCGGCCAGGTGGCTCAGCGAGTAAGAGCACCGGCTCCAGTGTTGGGATGACCTGGAGATCGAATCCCGGGCTCAGACACTCAGCACCACACCCAGAAATAACTGGCCGTGTAACCTTGACCAAGTTACTTAACCCTGATTGCTTAGTAAAAAAATAAATAAATAAAAATAAAAGTAACTTGTATTTCAGAGTACATAAGCTACATTGATTCCCTTGAATGTGATATTTGAAGATGGAGACAGAGACAGAAATAGAGATACATATACAATATCTATAAACACACAACACATACATGTATATTCGCACATACATGTGTATGTATGTGTATATGTATATGTGTGTACATGTGTGTATATATACATATGTATGTATATGCAGTGCTATTTTTATTATCTTTGCTACTATTAATCTCAACAAATAAGTGTCCATTAAGACAGACAATGTACTACAGAATGATATTTTAAATGGTTTTGCTTAAAGGAAGAGAGGAAAATATCAGATTGTTCTTATTGAGATGGGGTAGGGGTAGGAAAAATGTTTTCTTTGAATTGTGTTGGTGCTGTTGTTTTTTTCCAAATCTGTATGCAAATTTCTTACATGATTAACTTTCTTTTTATTCATTGGGCTGAGGCTGGAATGGGAGCCAAGCTGCAAAATAGAAGGCCAGAACTGCACCAAACAAACAAGGAGCAAGCCAAACAAACTTGTTCAGCATCCCCACGGAGGCATTATTAGGCACCGGAGAGCCGCCTCCTGAATTTTAATGTTCATCTATATGAAGGAGGCCTCTCCGTGCCTCGGTAGAGACCCTGTGCTATTGTCACCAGAGCAGTTTGCTCTGAGCTTGCAGTGCCAGAATGCAAATGATGATATTTGTAGTCATTGTGTAGAAGAGAAAGCAAGCACTTTTCTTGCAATGTGCTAAATGCTGTCAGGGTGGTCCCGCAGGGTCTGAGATTTAGGAATGAGGTCCCCCAAATCTGCTTGTGTTACTTCTCAGCTAATTCAATCAATTCAAAAGAAGTAAATTAGTCACTTACTATATGCAAGACTAGGTTTGATTCTGAGACTAGCTCCAATAAGAAGGAGGCTATTTCCAGAGACTAGAAGTTCAGTCCTATGGTCTAAGACTGATGGCATCTAATAATCAGGTAGAACTTACTCCAACAGTAAATTATTAAGTCACAAGCATTTATTAAGCACCTAATATGTTCCAGGCACTGTGCTAAGCATTGTGGATACAAAGAAAGAAAAAAAAAGAAAAAGAAAAAAGGGGAAAAAATTCCTGCTCTCCAGGAGCTCACAGTTCAATGGGGGAGAGAGCATGCAAACAATTACGTACAAACAAGATATTTACAGGATAAATTGTGTGTAATCTCAGAGGGAAGGAACTAAGATTAAGAAGGACTAGGAAAGGCTTCTTGCAAGCATCAGTCAGCTGAATGTGATGGGAAGGTCAGAAAATGATTAGGAAGAGGAAGACAATCTAAATTTTTCCATTAATTTAGTTTTCTAAGGTTGACAAATGGCTTTGCTTCTAAACATTTGGTGAAGTAAAAAATGGAATTATCACCCCCATTTTACAGGTGAAAAAACAAACAAGCTCAGAGAAATTGTGATTTATATGTGGTCTGTCAATCAGCCTTTATTAAGTGCTTACTATGTGCCTGTTGCTATGCTGAAAGTTGGAAATACAAAAAAAAGGCAAAAAACAAAACAAAACAATTTCAGAAGGAAGGCACATGAGTAGGGGTGTCCAGTCCAGTTACCTTTCTACTGTTAAAAAAAATCATCCTCAATAAGCCTCTTGAATAGCCACCCCTTCAATGAGTACTTAATTTTGTTTTTATTTGTTTTATAGGGAAAGGACCTGGATCTGTTACTTATTAGTAAGGAAACCTCCTCTACCAATACAGGTCAGCACCTTCACTGCAATTTATGATCTTAGAGAGTTTCTCAGAACAAAGCATTTATGTGACTTGGATAAGGTCACAAAACCAGTATGTGTTAGAGAAAGGACTTGAGTCTGGAAGTCCGATTCCCTACCCACTATTCAATGCTGCTCTCACCCCTCCTTTTTCTGTTTTGTTTTGTTTCCTTATTTTTTTTGTAAAGAATGATATTTCCAGGGATAGTTAGGTGGTGCAATGAAAAGACCACCGGCTCTGTAGTCAGGAGGACCTAAGTTCAAATCCAATCTCAGACACGACACACTTACTAGCTATGTGACCTTGGGTAAGTCACCTAACCCCAATTGCCTTGCCTTCCCCCCTCCAAAAAAAAAAAACAAAAAATGGTATTTCCATTTAGGGGCTTATTTCCTCCTCTCATAGACACCCACCTTTCCTTCTCATTAGATCAATCTCTGCTTCTCATACAGCAGGACAATTGCCAGCATCCATGGCATTTATCCACAATGCTCTCCCATCTCATCTCTGAGTATCCCAATCCTTCCCATCCCTCACTAACCTTCCCTGACTCTTGGTGAAGCAATGTGTTTGTTTAGAAAGTACTCAGAACTTGGAGTCAGAAAATCTGGGTTTAAAATCATGTTCCTTGGGCGGCTAGGTGGCGCAGTGAGTAAGAACGCCAGCCCCAGAATCGGGAGGACCTAGGATCAGTTCCCACCTCAGACACTTAACACCTACAAAACTACCTAACAACAGCAAAAGAACTGGGTGTGTAACCTTGGGCAAGTTACTTAACCCCAATTGCTTTAAAAATAAATAAATAAATAAAAATAAAATCATGGCCCTGACAGTTATTAGTTGTGTGACTATGGGAAAGTTTACCTCCTTGAGCCTCAGTTTCCTCACTGGTTAAAATAAGAATGAAAATGTTTTTGCTGTCTACCTTACCAGAATATCATGAGGAAAGCTATTCAGAAACTTTACAGCCTCAGGAACTCACAAGTTATAGTTGTTATCATTAATATTCTGATCCTCATTCCCATGTCTTATAAATGCCCATAGTTTCCAGTCTATAACTGGAATTCAAAAATACACAGGAATGAGGCTCTGCTTTGAATGACTTGCAGCCTCTTCCTCCCTCACCCAAATTCATGGTTCAGAAAAAAATTGCAGTTTTCTGAAGAAGTCTTTTGTGAAGAGAAACAAAAACGATCAATCAGTAGTTGTGCAAATCTCCAGGCGTTCTGCTCTATATCTTGCCACTGGACCCCACATGGCTCTGTAGGACATGGTGAGGCTGGTGACTTTGCACAGCCTTGACTCACTTAAATCCAAATCACTTGCAAGTCATGACATCACCTTGTGATGTCATAGTTCTCTTTGAGAATGAATGACAAACAGTAAATAGTATGATGTACAAAAATGAAAATAATAAGCCTATTTCAAGCATTTTTTACATTCAAAGCACACTATTAGGCACTGGGTATTTTCAATTTCAGACAAATGGACAGTATCATGTGCATTAGCCCTTAAATGCATGCTGCATTGTATTGTTTTCCAATTGTGTTATGTATGTTAGCCCAGCATTTAAAATTGTTTATGATCTAGGTCCAACCAACCCTTCCTTTCTAACTTCATGTTACTACCTTGTGCACATTGTACATTCCAGCCAAACTGAATTACAATCAGACCCTTGAATTAATCTAGATAGGTGATTAAGTGAATAGAACACTGGGCTTGTAGTCAAGAAGACCTGAGTTTAAATTTACCCTTAGACACTTACTAGCTGTGTGACCCTGGGCAGCTCACTTAACCCTGTTTGCCTCAGTTTTTTTTTTTCCCTGTAAAATATCTGGAGAAGAAAATGGCAAACCACTCCAGGATATTTGCCAAAAAACCTCAAATGAGGTCAGACATGACTGAAACAACTGAACAACATTGAATTCAACATGCAATCTTAAAGCTTTATGGGTTTGTCCCAGCTAACAGCTCATCCATCCTCTGTACCCCATCATATCTTAAATGTATTCAGGCACTCCCTCCTCATCTCAATTTTACCTAGTAGAATTATTTTCTTCCTTTCAGGTTCATCTCAGATACCACCTCTTTTATGAAGCTTTCCATAATACTCCATGTGGATAGACCATGGGTCCTAGAGTTAGGAGAACCTAAGTTCAAATCTGGCCTCAGAAGCTTACTAAATGTGTGACTCTGAGCAAGTCATTTCAAAGACAAAAATGAAATAGACTCTGATCTCAAAGAGACATAAGACATACTAACTGTAGTGTAGTCATGCCAGGAAAGGAGAAAGTTCATCCCCTAGAAAGTTAAGCCTCTATCTCTGTGAGATGAGTAATAATGAGTAATAATTCCCAACCTGTCAAACCCTAAAGAAAGAAGAGATTAAGGAACAAGGGGTGGGGAAATCAAGCTCCAAGAGAGTTCTAATGTGTCCCACACAAAATATATATCTTGTTTTTATTTATATGTATGTATACATATATACACATACATGTGTATATACATGTATGTATAGATGCGTGTATTATATGTAACTCTATAATATACATGTATATCTATATAACATGTATGCATACACATATTATCTCCAGTGACACAACATAAGTTCTATGAAAGGAGGGATTCTCTTTTTCTTTTTTAATCTTCCTATCTCTAGAACCTGGTATATAGTAGGTTTAATGGTAATGTATTTTTGCTTGATGAGAAGATCTTTCCCATCCTTTAAAAGGCCCATGTGACCTACTTAAGTCACATGGAAGCCTAAAACACATGAGTTTAAGTCACATAAAGCCTATGGTGGCAGGAGCTTGCTGAAAGGGTAGAACTTGCTGGAAGCAAGGAAGGAGCAGGAAGGGTGGAGCAGGAAGGGTGGAGGAGAGTTGAGAGGAAGTTGGTCAGAGAAGTTTGAGCTGAGGGAGAAAGAGGAAGCAGGCAGTGAGTTATTAGTGTTTTCAGGAAAGCCCTAGCAGGGGGAATGCTTGGGGATAGTGGGGCCTCCTACATTGTTATTGTGTATAGATTTCTTTGTTGCTATGATGGATTTGGCTTTCTTGTATTGGAATTCAGCTTTCTGGTGTTTGAATAAATGTTTTGGTTCTGTCTTCCATGTGGACAGCCTTTCATAGCATGCAATTCAGAATTACACTGGCATATTAATAGCCCCTGTAAGTGTTGTGAATATCAGGTTAGTGCTGTGTGTATACACACATGTGGTCTCCAGTAATAGAATATAAATTTTGGGGTTTTTTGGTTTTTTTCTGGAGGGGGGAAGGCAGGAAAATAGGGGTTAAGTGACTTACCCAAGGTCACAGAGCTAGTAAATGTTAAGTGACTGAGACCAGATTTGAACTCAGGTCCTCCTGACTCCAGGGCCTCTATTAACTGTGCCACCTAGCCACTCCAGAACATAAGTTCTATGAGAGAAGAGATTTTTCTTTTTTAATCTTCCTATCTCTAGGACCTGCATCTAATAGGTGCTTAATAAATACTTGGTTGGTTGTTTGACATCAATTGAAGGGCCACAGTGATGGGATATTTGGGATGGTAACCTATTGTAGATAAAGAATCACCATATCCACCACCATGGAAAAGAACCATGCCCCTGTTGTATGTTGGTACAGTAAGGCAAAGCCCCCATCATTCTATACTGATTACAGCTCTGCCTGTGAGGTCCTTTCAACTCCAAAATTCTCTGACTTGCCCAATATTACGTGCCTAATAAGAAGATAAACTAGTACTTAAACCCAAGTTTTCTCACTCTAAGTTCAATACTTCTGTTATTCTATAATTGTTTAGTTCCTTTGACCTATAGGTGGATCTTCAGAGGTGTATCAGAATTCATGAATAATAGAATTGTAATCAGCAAATCCTAAAATCTAAGAAAGCTATTACCAGGAATAAAAAGTCCTACTGAGGGTGTACTCTAAGAGAATGTACTTTTATCGGGCTCTTTTTTTCCCTTTTTCTCATTTAGGATCATATTGACTACAGTAGAATTTAGTTGCCTGCATAAACCCATATAAGCTCCTCAATTATTCCAAATGCACTTTCTTTTTCTTATCAGTCAGATGCAGCTGAACAAATAAGATAAGAAAGCCCAAGGGAGTTGGCTGCCACCCCAAATCTAATAACAGCTGTAAGATTACATCCATCTGAATGTGCTGAAGAGTTGGTAGGGTTTTGTTGTTATTGTTCTTTTTCTCTTTCCCAAATTATCCATTTAACCAGACATGAGAATGCTACAATGGAGTGATGGATGATATAAACATTTTGAAAAAAGAATGTTTTTTTTTCTTTTTTGCTTTTTTCCCACACTTCTCTCTGCTCCAGGCTTAGACAAACATCTACTAATTTCTTTACAAACTGGGTTTCTTTCTCCCATTGACCACTGAGAAAAGGAGTAGACCTGTGGGTGAAGTAGTTCCAAGGCTACATGATAGCTCTTGCTACTGCATTCAATTCAGTTTAAAAATATATTTATTGAACTCCTAAAGATATATAGAATTCCTTATGCTAGAATTAGAAAGGATTAAATTACAGAACTATAAAATATCAAAGGTAAGAGGGATCCTCAAGGTCATCGCAATCAACCAAAGCCATAACTAGAAGACAACTAAAGCTTTGCCCCTATGAAAACAAGATGGTGCCAAAAGGCATTGGGACTTGATGGGAGAGAAGAAAGAGCATATAAGTCTTTGACTAGAAGAGCAATAATGAGAGGGTCAGGATGCCCAGAATGCTTCTCCATATGCACATAGCCATAATGTCTTTTTCACATTGTATATCAATATCCCCAGCTCAACAGGCAGTATGTGATATTTCTAATAAATAAGGTTCACCTCCAAAAGAAATGGTGCTATTCCGAGTCACTACTGCATTTTCTAAACAGATTTTGGAGAAGCTAGAAACAAATATCTCCTCCTTCTATGGAGGATTACAATATCATGGACACCTCCCATCCCAAACTGAGTCCAGGAAGTTGGCAGTGAGGCAAAGCCCCAGCCATTCTGTGGTGGTAACCTCACATAAGCCTATTCATTGGGCTGAATAACAGTGGTCAGCCTCAAATCTTTAAACTATTATGGCAGGGTGCAGAACTAGTGTGGTTTCTAGCCCTATCCATAGCAAGGGTATCTGATAAGCATTGGGGTCCATTTGTCCAGGGTCAGTAAATTCCCAAGAGATAGTCTGGTCCAGCTCTATTCTACCCCCTACCTGTGACCTGTCCTCACCTACCATAAGCTCAGAGGAGAGACAGGTAAGCAGCATTGTGTCTATGAATAGATATAGGAGAGAAGAGGGACCATGGATGGGAGACATGAGTAAAGAACAGTGTTGGGTCTCCTTCAGTCATCATACCTTTAATCCTCAAAACCATCCCTAAGCAGCAATCTTCTCTGCAGGAGGCCCAGACAAGGGGGCTATCTGTCATCTTTCTGAACACGTCTAGTAAAGTGAGAGAATCTCCCTCACCAGGAAGACAATTTAACTCTGAGACACTTATAGTTAGGAATGTATCGTTTATATCAAACCAAAATCTCCTTCCTCTAACTTCCACTCACTACTCCTAGTTCTGCCTTCTGAGTTAAAGCCAAAGTCTAAACCAGGGGTGGGAAACCTGCAGCCTTGAGCCCACATGTGGCCTCGCGGCTGCAGTTCCCCACCCCTACTCTAAACCTTATTCCACATGATATCCTTTCAAATGCTTGAAAGCTGCCACCATCATCTCCCATGGACCTTGCCCCAAGCCTTCCCTTCACCAAGCTAAGTGACTGGTACTTTCCTGTTGTCTCAGTATCCTGGTTTCTGTTCTCTAATTTGTCAATGTAGCCTCTTTTTAATAGTCTTCCTACTTGTTAGTTCAATTTTTACTGAATATGGGTATTCCTTCCCATTTTGATCATTTATCTTATCATAAATTCACCATTCAGGCTTTCCCTCTTGTTTCATTTGCTTCTTCTAGTACATGCCCTGGTTTCACAAGTGAGGATCTTGAGATCCGTGAAAATTAAGGATTTCTGTCAAGGTGATAATGCTAGCAAATAATATAGTTCAGATTTGAACTCAGGCCTCCTGACTCGTGATTTAAATCTCCTTTCTCTACACTAGTCTTCCTCTAATTCTGACCAAGTGGAAACCTAATAAACACCAAAAACACAACTAAGAATTCTGGATCAATTCTAAAAAACTGAGGAGAATAAATCTCCACAATAAGGGTACTTTACATTTAACTGCAGAGGAAAGTAATTTAAAATCATTGTAAATGTATAGTGATGAATTTCATGCCAACTAGGTCATTAGTAGACCCTTCAGTGCCTCTAGCCCCGTAATCTCTCTGATGTATATGAAGATAAACAACAGAAGACTGTAGATAATTAAGCTCTAAGGCACTTGATCAAAAGGAATTTTGGTGAATTCATCTCACAACCACCTTAACAGAAACAACCAATAAAAGCCACCCAAGTAAAATTTTAGAATCCTTTGGGAAATCAGATTGCGGCATAAATAGTCAAATCTCTGGGATGCTCTGAATTTTGGCTTCCCAATCTAAACAAGGAGCTGCAAGAGGTAGGAGAAAAAGAGTTGGCTAAAGAAGACTTAGGTTCGAGTCCAGCTTCTGACACACACTGCAAATGTGACACTGGCCAAGTCACTCAATCTCTGTGCCTTAGGTAACACTCTAAACCTTTATAAATGAAGGAAAGGTATTCTGATTTTGTATATGAAGTCCCCAAATGAGTCATTTCTTGTCTTATTCCCTAGAATCACTGAGTTCCACAGATGAGATTGTTAAAAGCCAGCCTGGCTTCACACTGGTTGATTTTCTTCTCCAACTTGAATCCTGCTCCGAGTAGAGAATACTGTTTTCCCTTTTCGGAGGTTTACTTAATTGCCATATGATGGCTCTGCCACAGCCTGGATGGAACAAGAGTATTCTTTTCTCATTCTTAGTCTCTTTATATTCTTCTCTCTTTCTAGAGAGTAAAACAAAAACCTTGCCTATATTTCCACTACCAGAAATTTTACTTTTAAAAACCAGGTGGTACAGTAGATAGAGGGCTAGCTGGGACCTGAGCTCAAATCCTGCCTCAGAAATTTATTAGCCATATCACTCTGGATAAGTCACTTAACCTTTCTTAGCCTCAGTTCCCTCATCTATAAAATGGGGATAATAATAGCACCTATCAGAGTTGTGGTGAAGATGAAGATAAAATAATATTTGTAAAATGCTTTGTATAACTTAATGATATTATATATGTTAGTTAAAATTTCTATTAATAATGATTCAACAAAGTCATGAATAGATGTTTCAGTTGCATCTAACTGTTGGGTGAATTACTTACTAGCTTCAGTCCTT
Organism: Petaurus breviceps papuanus; assembly: GCF_028583685.1. Classification (NCBI taxonomy): domain Eukaryota; kingdom Metazoa; phylum Chordata; class Mammalia; order Diprotodontia; family Petauridae; genus Petaurus; species Petaurus breviceps. The sequence goes on from NW_027187352.1 coordinate 14,765,488, forward strand.
TTGTGATAAATGCAAATAGAAGAACATGTTGAAACATTCTGTGTCTCCTGCTGTCAAAAATGCAAGATATAGGAAATTAAAACAAACAAATGAAAAAGGTATTATCACTTACTCATGATTCTAATGACCATAATGGCAGCAGCTAAGAGCAAAGTTGACTCAATATGAGGGAGAGTCAATAGAGCTGAGTAATGATGGAAAAGCCTGGCACACCGAGTAGTGAGCTTCCCATCACTGGAGATGTTAAAGAAGGGGCTGGATAATGTCAGGGATTCAGTGGAAGATATTCTTCCTGTTGTTTGTCAACCATGGACAATCCTCTAGGTGAGCACTATGGTGAGAGAATTTGAATCTGCCTAGAAGGAGAGAGGGCAGCGTCAAGATGAGGAGCTCAGTTAACAAAATTAGGCCAAGTTGGTACCACAGTTTCTTCAAAAGTCAAAAATCCAAAGGACTGAAATAAATAGATAAAAAACAACAGTAAAGTCATTGCAGCAAACTGAGACACAGGCAGGGATGTCAGGACTAGATCAGGAGGCAAAATAAAGGACATACAGAAAAGTTATTTGTGTGACCTAATCTATATCCTAAAATTTTAGGTGTTTCATGGTGGTTACTTAATTCCCTGATATATACATTCTGAACTAATAAATTAGTATAGTAATGGAGCACGTCCTTCATGCTCCCAACTAACTTAGCTATCCTTGTTTTTGTCCCACCCCCACCCCGTGGGCTCAGATTTCTGTACAGGGTAAAAGGTTGAATTAGATGACCTTGAGACACCTTCCAAGAATCTATAATTTAAGCTATCTTCAGGCATAAGAACATGACATTAACTCATAAAGGGGTCCAATACACATTGTCAATATAGGAGCAAATAGCTGCAAGCCAGCTCTTTCCCCCCCATGAAACCTTCCTTCCATGATCATTACATAGATTATAACTAGCTAGAAGCTAATCTAGATAACACAAAAGTGATGTTGGTTATAGCTTTAATTAAGTTTGGTTGGAACATTTAATCTGGCCACTTATCTGTCTTTGGAGCTGGCTGTAAGGTCAGAAACTTTATCTGGCCATAAAAATTAAATAGATTTTGATGCTCGTATATAAGAAAACACTAATACCTTTTCCTTATCTTTGTAAAAATGGGCTTTTCTGTGTGAGCATACAAAGAGTTGCCCATGAACTAACTTTCTCAGCTTCCATTAGAGTGATTTCAGGTATCTAGCAGCATTTCAAATACCTAAATTACTTAAATTTTACGCTGAAACTTTGGCTAGTCTTGTCATTATCATTAGTGAAAACTGCAATTATTTTTCATGTGTCTTTTGTGATGATAATAAATTCTTGTTGATAGATCATAGAATCATAGGTTGTAGTTAGAAAAGTACCATGGAAGCCACCTAATACAAACTACTAATTTTACACATAAGGAATGAAACCACAAGGGGTTAATCACCTCACTTGGGGTCAATTAACTAAAACTAAGCAGTATTTGAACCAGGTCTTTCTGACCTTTCTGTCCAGCTCTCTATTAAGTACATCTTGCTACCTTATGCTGATAAAGAAGAAAACAAGCTTACCATCATCATCACCACCACCACCCCTTTCAGAATATTACTTATGAAATACAAATTCAGGCAGCCAGGTAGCACAGCGAGTAAGAGCACTGGCCCCAATGTCGGGATGACCTGGGGATCAAATGTGGGCTCAGACACGTAGCACCACACCCAGAAATAACTGGCCATGTAACCTGGAGCAAGTAACTTAATCTCAATTGCTTAAAAAAAAGAAAAGAAAAGAAATAAAAATTCAAAATATATATCTCACACATTTACTCATATCTGCTGCCCCTGATTGAAAACCTACGCCCCTCCTCTCCACCTCTCCACCTCCCAACCATTCTTCAGGGCTGAGCCTCACCCAGGCCAACTCTTCTGTATACTCTGGCCCAGACTGCCCCCCAATCTGATCAGTTGCAGTATTCACCTCATCATTTGTATTTCAATTCAGTAATGTTGCTATTGAACTGAAAGCATAGCTTAGTGGAGAAAGCCTGCATCAGGAGGGCTTTAGTTCAAAACCCTCATCTGATACATTTTGCTCATGCGACTCTGGTTGAGTCATCATCCCCACAAAATTTGCTAAGACTATAAGTTTAGGCATATGTGTAGACCTGCTTTGGTAAAGGGAATTTCCTTTTTGAGAATTCCCCCTATCAATCAAATCAAAATTCTAGTTCAAAAGAAAAAACCCTAAAACCCCTTACGTGCATACAATGTTTAAGATCCTGGTTTGACAGACATACGTATTTTACAAATTTGTGGTATCTATTATCAAATTTCTTTTACTTAGAACTGTGCCATGAGTCAACCTGCATCCAGCTCTTCCAGAGAGCACTTAGATGGGCCTAGAAGGGACTTTCTCAAGTCCAACCCTATTCATATGACAGATAAGGAAACCTAGACTGAGTAAGGTTAATTGACTTGCTTAAAGCCACACAGCCAGTAAGTATTTGAATACCTAGGATGTAAAATGGAATTCAATGATGGAATCTACAGCAGATTCAGAGAAACCCTATAAAACTAGTCTCATAAATTTCCACAATTCCAGTGCATTAGACAGTTTCCAAGAAGAGAAGGCTTTCAGAGCAGCTAGGTGGCACAGTGAATAGACCACTGGCCCTGGAATAAGGAGTTCAAATCCAGCCTCAGACACTTGACACAATTACTAGCCGTGTGATTTAACCCCAGTTTACCTCCCAAAAAAGCAAAAAAAAAATTTAAAAAAAAGAAAAGGAGGCTTCTGCTTCATCATGGTGTTAAGAAAAGATATGAACTAGAATACCCAGGGCTTACATTCTGCCTCACTCATTAAAAGTAAACATTTTGCAAAAGATTTCTGAGAAAAAAGAAGAAAGAAACAGCAGGTAGTGGAGAAGGCATGAAGGAGCAGCAAGCAGCCTTAGAGGTAGGAGGACTCAAACAGATGAGACCACTGAGTGAAGTGTCAAAGAACCAAAGTGTAAGGGGTTGACATTGATTGTCATTGGAGCACAAAGCATTACGGTGTTTATCTTTGCTATTTTTTTTCTCTTCCCCAGTGCCTAGTATAGTGTTCTACACATAAAAGAGACAATATATATTTTTAAGTCAAATTTAATTTATTTTTTATACTGTTCAGGACATTATTGCCTGGGAGGCCTTAATAAGGGCTTTGTTTTGTTTGTTTGTTTTTTATAAATTTGTGACTAAGCTCTGCCTACCTGATGCCATTGGGGTCAGTGATACCTGATCAGATTGTTTTCAAGGTCCCCCCACCTGACAGCTTCTCAGGTCATCAGAGTTAAGTAAGAAAAAAATATGCTGAAAATGTATGCCATGTACATGAAAGGTTGCCAAGCAAGAGGAAAAGCAATCTCAACAATCTAGCAAAGCACAGAGCCTTCAATTAAATCTTGTTTCTTTTTTTATAAGGCACACAACTTTCTTATACATTCCCATAGAGGAGCCACTTTTTCCATCAACTCTGAAGTAAATCATCCTCTCCCTTCAGAGGTTATTTAGGAGCCCCCTCCCTTTAACAAGATGGTTCTTTTTCTCCCTTTGACAGTTTCTGGGTGCTTTCATCTAGCATTGGAGGATTCAAGCACTGTATGGTTTGAGGCCAGACCCCATTTTCATGTGAAAAAAATATTAGATCTGGACCTAGGATGACTATTTTCTAGCCCACTACACCATTTTCTAGCAACAGGACCCTGGGTCAAAGGCAGGCCATTGATTCTTCTGTTCATTGGTAAATATAGCTTGGACATACTTGACAGATGGTCAATGAGCTGGACCCAGATTGCATAGAGCTGAAATGAGCAGCCTGTATTGCAGTTGAGACATTGCATAACACTTTTTACAATCTAAAGTTACCCTAATAAAATATACATCCCTTTAGATCAGTGACTCTTTTGTATTCCTAGCACTCAGAACATTACCTGGAACATAGGAAGAACTTAATAAATCCTTTTCAACTTACTAACAACACTGCTGACAAAGGAATCCATATTTTAACACCAATATTTAACACACGTGATGCTACTAGACTGTGAATCATGAAATACTGTGAATTCTGGGAATGAAAATTGTGGGTTACCCAAAGGGTAATGGGAAAAATCGTGGGTGTAAATAGGTTAAGTATTAACAACAATGATTTGCATGCAAGAGATGGCACAAAATATTCAGGTAATGTAGGATTGAAAAAGGAAATGGTCATTTGCACTACTTAAATCATGGTGATGTGATAAAATCTAAATAAGATAGAAATTAAATGTTTGGGGCAGCTAGGTGGTGCAGTGATAAGAGTGTCGCCCCATAGTCAGGAGGACCCAGGATCGGTTCCAGCCTCAGATACTTAACACCCACACAAAAAAACTTGAGGTGTAACCTTGGGCAAGTTACTTAATCCAAATTGCTTTAAAAAAAAGAAATTAAATGCTTGATTTCACCACTATAGGAAATCCCTGGATGAGAAAACTCCTACTAATACAGGTTGACACCTCCTCTGCAACCAGGCAGCAACGTGGTATAGTGGATAGAGTGACAAAACTGGAATTAGGAAGACCTGAATTGAATCCATCCTCAGACACTTACTAGCTGTGTGATCCTGAGCAAGTCACTTTACTTCTGTTTCCCTTAGTTTTCTCATCTGTAAAATGGGGATAATAATAGCACTTACCTCCCAGGGTTGTCATGAGGAACAAATAAAATCTCTTAGCACAGTGCCTGGCCCATGGTAAGTGTCACATAAATGGTTGTTGTGGTTGCTTTATTACTGTTGTTGTTGATAATATTAGAGAACTGCCTAGAACCTAGGGGTTAAGTGATTTGCCCAGGGTCACATAGCCAATATGTGTCCAAAGTGGAACTGGAATTCAGGTCTTCCTGGTTTTAAATTAGCTATCTCTTCACTGTTCTATCTTTTGTTTGGAAGTAACTCTCCAGGAGCAGTCATAGCATAGACTGAGAGTCTAATATAGGGTGACCCACCTTCTGGCACTCAATGATCATGTATTTCAATGATATTGTCAGAAACTGATGGAGATCATGATGACAATAAAGAATGGCCAGACCATTTATAGGACCATTAATTTGGAGCTGAAAGGGGCCTTGGAGGATACATCTTGTCCAACAGAGAAGAAAACAAGACCCAAGGAAGTTGAGTAACAGAAGTGCCCAAGGTCATACAGTTAATAGTGATTAGTAGAACTAAGATTCAAAGTCATGTAGCCTAACTTCAAATTGAGAAAATTTTGTATTCTAGCTTGCTGTCCCTTCATGGTTAAAGGGGCATGGAATATCAAGTATTATTGATGTCTTACATATGGATGTTATCAAACCATTCAATTCAACATTTTTTGGCACTCTTCTGCCTGTTGGGGGAGATACAGAGAGGAAAAAAAGATGCTGTTCTTGTCTTTCAGTAGCTTATAATCTCATGGTGGGAGGAGTAGTGGAATGCATATGCACAGGTATAAGACCAAGCAGAACATGATAAATGCCAGGGAAGGTTCCTGATAATATGGGGTGAAAAATCTGTTTTGATTTGTCATTTTATTGATGTCATTTGTTTTGGGGGTTTTATGTATCAGTCGTTTGGGATGAGAAATTTGAAGAGCAGCTAAGTGAGATCCTTTAATGCACATCAGTGCTCAAAACAGCAGGGATTTTAGAATCAGGAGTTAGAGCTGAACAACTTACTATAATCCTATAAAATCCCATTTGATATTGCCTCTAGTCATAGACCAGCTATAAGGATAACAACCAGATAGACACCTACACAGGCCTGTGTGGGGTGTGAATTCCATAAAGGAAAGCAAAGTCAATTTGTACCTCTTTTTTTGTTTTGTTTTGTTTTTTAGCAATCAGGGTTAAGTAACTTGCTCAAGGTTACACGGCCAGGTATTTCTGGGTGGGTGCTAAGTGTCCAAGCCCAGATTCGATCCCTGTGGTCATCCCTACACTGGAGCCGGTGCTCTTACTCACTGTGCTACCAGGCTGCGCCAATTTGTACCTCTTTTTAATGAAATCTTCTCCCCTGTCCTGTGTCTGAACCTCAGCCTCTGATAACTCTGGCCCTTTCAGAGGCATAAGAGGTTGTGGCTAGCCCTTGCACACCCCCTATTAAAGGATATTATGTTGAAAGAAGCAGGTAAATTGCTCAGTTCTTAGACTCATTTAACTTTCATGACTTTCCTCTGGTTCATCCCCACCCTAGAGTCTCATCCCAACCTTGGCTTACCCAAGGTCACATGTGAGTAGAAAGTCATAGAGATGAAAGCTGAACCCTAGTAATAGACCAGTCTGGGAAGCTAGATGGTGCAGTGGATGGAGTGATGTGCCTGAATCAGGAAGAGTCATCTTTCTGAGTTCAAATCAGGTCTCAGATATTTACTATCTGCGTGGCTATGCATGAATCACTTAACCCTGTTTTTCTCAATTTCTTTATCTTTAAAGTGAGTTGGAGGAGTGGCTAGGTGAAGCAGTGAATAGAGCCCTGGCCCTGGAGTCAGAAGGACCTGAGTTCAAATCCAACCTCAGACACTTAACACAAAACTAGCTGTGTGACCTTGGGCAAGTCACTTAACGCCAATTGCCCTACCTTCCCCCCTCTAAAAATCAAAAAGAAAAATCTAAAAATAAAATAAAGTAATTTGGAGAAGAAAATGGTAAACTACTCCAGTATCTTTGCCAAGAAAACTTCAAATTAGGTCACAAAGAGTTAGACTGGACTGCGTAACAGCAAATAAGACCAGGGGATCAAATGTCTAGTTAGGAAAGACATCAGAGATCGTTTTATCTAATGCCCTCATTCTTTAGTTGAGAAAGTTGAGACTCAGCAAGCCTAAGTGATTTGACCAAAGCAACAAAAACAGAAAGCATGAGAGACAGAGCTTTAAACCCAGGTACTACCGTGTTTCCCCGATAATAAGACCTATCCCGAAAATAAGCCCTCCCCTTACTGTGTAAGATTCCTCTAAAATAAGCCCTCCCCCGAAAATAAGCCCTATTGAGTTTGCTACTATAGTGAAGGTGATCCCCTGCGCTACACGCTACATTACAGTACCCTCTGTATGCACCGTCCCCCCACCGTGAAACGCACACCGCGCTCCGAGCTGCATCCAATCAGAGCTGCAGCAGTGAGCGCGTCATCCTGTTCTTTATTGAATTCATTATTGAATAAAGGTACATTTTTTTGTTCACATTTACCTGTTTATTAAAATTGCTGTCAATGTTCATTAAAATAAGCCCTCCCCTGAAAATAAGCCCTCTGGTGTTTTTCTGTCCAAAAAAATTAATAAGACAGTGTCTTATTATCAGGGAAACATGGTATGACTCCAGTGTTCTTCACGTGGCAGTTATGTCTATTATTGAACTAAGTTTTAAAAGAATTAGTTACTTGTTGCTCGTTCTGTACATGTGGCCCAAATACAGAACTGTAGCTAGACAGTGGTGAGTATAGTTTTATTACAGTGCACTCATATTTAGAGGATGCTGACAATACTTCAACAGGTAGAAATAAATACTCAGCACTTAGAGCCATTTTTCAACTGTGTCTGATTCTCCTTGACCCCATTTTGTGTTTTCTTGACAGAAATACTGGAGTGGTTTACCATTTCCTTCTCCAACTCATGTTACAAATGAAAAACTAAGGCAAATATGGATAAGTGACTTGTCCAAGGTCACACAACTGGTAAGTGCCTGAGGCCAGATTAGAACTCAGGAAGAGGAATCTTCCTCACTCCAGGCCTGCTACTTTATCTACTGTACCATCTAGCTGCCCCTAGAAGGGAAGAAAAATATTTAAAATAAGCTATTACGAAATACAGATGAGTAGACCTATATAAATGATAATTTTTAAAAGTTTTAGATGCCATTAGCTAATAAACCTCTTTATGGAAGAAAGCAGCAAACAGTAATCATGTAATTTAGAGAGATTACAGTATATCAAAGAATGCACAAGAGTAAATGAGCAAAATATCTGACTTAACCAGGAGTGAAAGAATGATCTCACCAAGGAGATTTCACTCTCAGCAGTCTCTAGGGCTGCAGGCTCTGAAAGTCAAAGGACATTAAGGAGGCTACTTCCCTCTACATGTTTCTTCTACATTCTTCTTTCTGACTCCAGAGCTTCAGTTTTCCATTCAGAGGACAATATCTTGCTCCCCACTCCCACCCTTGTGTGTCTGTCTATCTCTTTATGTCTCTGTCTCAGTGTTTCTCTCTGTCTCTTCAAGTCTCTCTGTGTCTCTCCCTGTCTGTTGCTCTCCATGCCCACCCTTGTCACTCCTCTTGCAATGTGCAATGTCCTCTCCCCTCTCCTTGTCTCTTTTGAGGTCATCTCTCAAGTGCTTCCAATGAACTGAAGTAAGTTCCTCTTCTCTCCCTCAGTCTCCTCTCCTGCAATCAGGAATAACACACCCTCATGCTAAGTGCAATGTCCTCAATGAACCCAAGCTTGACCTGAAGTGACTTACATTGCCAGATGACATGTCTCCTCTCAGGCAGTCACACTCACATTGAGTTTCTCTGCAATTGTGCTGTCTCTCCCAGAGGCTTTCCAAGCAACAGCTTCTCAGTGTCTTAGGATCTCAATAGTGTCCTTCTCCTAGATCCTGTCTCCTCCCCAAGGGTTGATGTTCCAGTGGTCTCTGTCCTTGGTCCCAGCATTATTAGAGAGATCTCCAAATTTAAAACTCTAATGAGGAAACCAGTAGCACAGTGGATAGAGCATGGAACCTGGAGTCAGGAATAGCAGAGTTCAAATTCAGCTTCAGGTCCTTACTAGCTATGTGAAACTGGGCACATTACTTTAAAAAAAAAACCTCCATTTGCCTCAGTTTCCTCATCGGTAAAATTAGGATAATGATAGCACCTACCTTGCAGAGATGTTGTGAGGATTGCATGAGATAATATCTGTGAAAAGCACTTAGTACAGGATCTGGAACACAGTAAACACAATGTAAATGCTTATTTCCTTTCCCTGCCTTCTAAGTCCTTAGTAGACTTCCAAAACACCCACAGGCTGCCCAATAAATATCTATTGCCTTCTTTTAATAATACCCATGAGTATTGTTAAGTACTTCACCTAGATATTTATCCAAAAAGTGCATATCAATGTACATCTACACAATACATATATACATTATATATGCAGATATGTGTATACCTAGTAATGTATAAATATCACATAAATATAAAATGCTGCTATTATTCACTTATTTCTTGCAACTCGTTATTTTGTGCAAAGTAGTTTTAGACAAAAAGATTAGAAATATTGATGGAAATAAAACATCATAAATGTGTTGAATATTATGTAAGAACTAAGTAACTTTTAATCATCTTAAGCTACTGCACTGCAGTATACATTTTCTGGTTATATCATTGAAATTTATTAATCTGAATAATGTGCAGTCATTTAATTATTTTTCTAATTAGTGGTCTGAATATCGTTAGAATTCATGTAATTTCAATTAGCTATGGATAGTTCCTTTCCAAAAATACCTTTCCACTTAACATTCCTTATTAATGTCACATCTACTATTTTCACTTTATCCATGGGTAAATCCACTTTTTGATAGAAGGAGATGACTGAAGTTTGAAATTCAAATTCAAGGATTTTTTTTTCTTTTCTTTTTGTGACAAAAAGTTTGGTTATAATACAAAAATTCCTTCATTTGGCAGGTAAGCTAAGGAATTTGATAATGACTTCAGGAACCCACAAGCTTCTATTCCCAGCTCTGCCCACATTTAGAAATGTATATACAGTTAACATCTTTGGAACTCATTTTCTCCTCCCTAAGATGAGATTTTCTCATCCATATAGCCTAAACTAAATAGCTAACATTTATACAACATTTTAAGATTTTCAAAGCACTTGACATTTATCATTTCATTCAATCTTCAAAGCAATCCTCATGGCTAGATGCTATTATTTTTCTCATTTTCATGAGACCACGAGAAATTAAATGACTTAACTACATTAACAGAGCTATTAAGTATCTGAGATAGTATCCAAACTCAGATCTTCCTGCCTTCAAGTCCAGCATTCTCTCCACTATACCACATAGTTGCCTAAGAGGATCTTGTCCAGAGGTGATTCTTATAATGATGGATTTTTACTTTGCTTGCATCACACCCACCCATAGTTATGCTTTGCAAGGAAGAGAACACACCTGTGATTTTCCATCTGGCTCTACCCATAGGTAAGGCAGTGGTGGTTATTTGACAGCTGTTACAGCTACACAGGTTCTATAGAGCTTAACAAATCTTTGTTTGAAGAATGCTTTAAGTAAAATGTTGGGGTGGGCCCCAGGCAAATAGGCTTTGGAAATGAAAAGATTAGGTTTTAACCTCTAAAACAGAAATCAAAGACAGTAGCTGGGGTTGTCATGAACAGAACTATACGAGCCAGTGGTGGTGGCCAAAGAAATCACATTATAATCAAGAGGGCAACCAAGTCATAATATGGAAATGTGTTTTCATGAACTCACATGTATAACCAGTATTATATTGCTTGCCTTCTAAATGGGGGAGGGAGGGAGGGAAAGAGAGAATTTGGAACTCAAAAAATTTTAGTGCATTTTTAAAAATTTTACATAGAAAAATGTAGGAAAATATTTAATGAAATAAATAAAAATACATTTTTTTAAAGACTGCCGCCCAGTCAGTTGGAAGAAAAGTCCAAGGTTCATGATTTACAGGCAGTGTGGTATGTGGAACTCTCTGGAATCCAAGAACCTGGGTTCAGATTCCACCTCTGACATTTACTACATGTATTACCTTAGAGCACTTAACCTCCCTCTGCTTCAGTTTCCTCAAGTGTAAAATTAAGGGACTGGACCAAATGGCCTTTGAGGTCTCCTTCATCTCTCTGTCTATGAGCCTACAGTTAGTACCAAATGGACAATAAGATGCTGGGCATAAGAAGGAAAATGGAAAATTGGCCTTGCCTACCAGGTGTTCAAACCTTCCATTCAGCTTGGCAGCCCTAGCCATTTCTTAGGTCTTCATTATCACCTAAAGTAACTTGACATCTGAAAGGTAGATAATAAATGATACTATTGACAATTTGGAATTTAGAAAAAAAAACAAATTGATCAAATAGCTATTTAATGCTATCTATATGTGCAGAATTGGGAGGGGCAATAAAAGAGAGAATAAAAAGGAACTATAGTCCTACCCTTGAAGAACTTACAAGCTAGACGGCAAGAAAAAAATGAATACACACGAAACAATGAGAAAATTATATCAGAAGGTATGTAATTCAGTAGTAAACTCTGAGAGTTTAGAGAACAATAGAGAACTAATAGTATTAGTGTTCAGGGAAGGGAGAGCCCAGTATGGGCTTAACAACTAGGCAAGAGTTCATGAAGGAGAAGGCTATAATTAGAATTCAAATTTTATAAGTAAACCTAATCAGGGTAGCTTATTACCTTTCCATTTCTTAAGAGCCACTTCACAGATCTTTTTGCCAAATGTCACTTCCTAGCATTAATCAATAGTCAATTAGTTATAGAGGCCCTTATATTTAGGCTACATTCATGTGAAGCTTACTAAAACAATAATAAATCATATTTGGTATTTAAAGCCCTTTGCAACCGAGCCCCTTCCCAAATTTCCAGTCTTCTTTTACACTTTATTCCCCTCAATGAACTCTATGATTCAGCTACACTGACCTACTTGCAATTCCTCAATGGAGTACATTATCTCCCGTCTACATGCCTTTGCACTAACTGTTCTCCATTCTCCCATGACCTCCATCTCTTCTTTTTCCTGTATTCCTTCAAGACTCAATTACAATCCCACCTTCATAGGCGTCTTTTCACATCCCCTGCCTAGGTGCTAAGTACTTTGCTTTCAGATTAATTTCCAACTACTGATATATGTACCTAGTTATTTCTATGTGGTCTCCCCATCCCCCCATTAAAATGTACATTTCTTGAAGGAAGAGAATTTTTTGCCTTTCTCTGTATCATTAGTGCTTAGATCATTGCCTTACACTTAGTAAGTGCTTAATAAACACTGGATAACTGATTGACTAAGAGAGGGAAAAATAAAGATTTATAACTGTCTTTAGAAAGCATCTGTTCAGTTTACTTTTTGGTGACATTAGATTCTTCTGAGAAGAGCCTTGGGCCAGATAATGATTACTTAAAGCATGAATGTTTATGACACAAGTCTGCATTATGACACAAAACATCTATGGAATTGCTGCAAGCCTGTCATTTCACTATTTTACCCTGAATTTTTCTAACTATAGTTCTTCGTTAATTGGCAACAAGTACCACTACCTCCAAAGGACAGGCTACTAATTGAAAATTTATCCATAGCTGTAAATCTGCCCACATAGCTAATCAGGAGCCAGGTTAGTCAATGATCTGTAACCCCTGCAAAGGATAAACATTAGAGGCTAAAATAAAGGTGGAAAAATGCCACTTCATTAGTTAATACTTTGTAATGAAAGGAGTTTTGCCAAAATGGAGCAGTAATTATAACATCAGCCTACTCCACTGTACTGTATACTTATATATACACAGGTACACATATGTATATGTGATAAAGAGCAATATTATTTTGTACAAATTACAAATGATATTGGAGTTCAGAGAGAGAGGATAATTCACTATCATCTGGAAGAACTGGAGAGGGTAGACTTTGAGTAGAGCTCTGAAGGACAGGTAGGATTTAGAAAGTCAAGGCATAAAAATGTATTGGAATTTAGGTGGGACTTTCAGTGAGAAGAAACAGCATGAGTAAAGATGTTGAGACAAATAGGGAAAGTGAGGAAAGCAGTCTGATTAGAGAAGAGTTTTCATGCTGGGGAGTCCTAGAAGATAAGATTGAATTGCTAATTTCATAACAGTGGAAAGAGGCCTTGAATGTCACAAAGAGTTCAGACTTGATCCCCGAGACAAAAGAGTAGACCAATCTGTATCTAATATAATGCAGAGAGACTTCTTGAGGGGAGGAGCAAAGATGGGGGAGTTGAGGAGTCACTCAGCAGAGCTCTCTAAACATTCCCCTCCAAATAACTGCAAAATAACATATGAAATCAAAATCTGTAGTGGTAGAGCCAATAAATGTCAGAGTAAGACATTCTTCCAGTCCAAGACTACATAGAAGATCAGAAAAAGAGATCTGTGATATGGGAGTGGATGCTGACTCAGAGTTCATGTGAAACAATCATAGTAGGACTATGTCATGGTGACAGAAGCAACATCAGCAACAGCAGCTTTGGGGGCTCTCAAACCTGACAGGATAAGGGGACCAGACAACTGGTCAGAAACAGATTATAGGGGACCACTGTGATAGCAGTGGACACAGGACCAGACCCTATTTGGAATCTCCATTGCCAAATTGCTGGTGGAGAGTAGTACTTTCAAGCAAGAGGGAGCAGGAGTCCTGAGGAGCAATGCCACTTTTGATCACAAAGTATCATGGACCTTAAGGAACAGTATCACTTCCAATCCCAAGGGAGCAAGGGTCCTAAGAAGCAGTATTAATTTCATTCTCAAGGGATCAGGGGCCATACCTGGGTAAGGGCCAACAGAGCAGTAACCACACCTCTTCACAGATCACCTTGTAGGTACCAAAAACTTCCAGACCCCCAGAACTAGCTCTGAACAGCAACACAAAAAAGCCTAAAGCTTGAGACAGTGCTTTTCCCACCCTCCATGCCTGAAAAAAATCATAATTATAAATTTAAAAGTTCAAAATCAATAAATACAGTGAAAAAGTGACCCCCCCCCCAAAAAAAGGACCTGGCTATCAAAAGATACTATAGTCAATCACGACAGGGCTGGTGATTGGGGATTCCCTGGTGACTGGGAAGATCAAAACACAAACTCAGAAGAAAACAATGAAGTCAAAAATAGCTACAAGCAAAATTGCCAAGAAATAAAAAAGTGAATTGGATGCGAGACCAACAAGAATTCCTAGACTGCTAAAAAACTATTTTCAAAATCAAATATAACTAGCGGAGGCAAAATTATATAAAGAGATGAGAGCAATGGAAGAAATTTATTTTAAAAAGTAACATTAAATTAACAGCTTGGCACAGAGACACCAAAAAAAAATGCTGAAGAAAATTATATCTTAAAAAACTGAACTGACCAAATCTAAAAAGGGGTACAAAAGCTCACTGAAGAGAAGATAAATGATGAGAAAATAAGTTCAAGAGTGAGGGACCTTATCACCACTAATATTAAATATTGTACTAGAAATGTTGTCTATACCAACAAGATAAAAAGAAATTGAAGAAATAAAATAGACAATAAGGAAACAAAACTATTTTTATTTGAAGATAATAAAACTACACACTTAAAAACCCTAGAGAATCAATTAAAAAAACTAGTTAAAATAATGGACTTTAGCAAAGTTATAGGATATAAAATAAAACTGCATAGACCATTAGCATTTCTATATGTTACCAACAAAACTCAGCAGCTAGGCATAGAAAGAGAATTTCATTTAAAATAATTACAAACAGTATAAAATACTTGGGAGTCTTCCTGCTGAGACAAATACATGAACACAATTACAAAACACTTTTCATACAAGTAAGTAACAAATGGAGGAATATTAATTGCTCGTGAATAGGTCAAGCCAATATAATAAAAATGACAATTTCATCTAAGTTAATTTGCTTATTCAGTGCCATATCAATAAAAATACCAAATGATATTTTCTAGAACTAGAAAAAATAATAACAAAATTCATCTGGATATACAAAAGGTCACGAATATAAAGGGGATCAATGAAAAAAATGTGAAGGAAGGCAGCCTAATAGTACCATATTTTAAACTATATTATGGAGCAGTAATCATCAAAGTAGTCTTGTACTGGCTAAGAAATAGAGTGGTGGATCAACAGAATAGATTAGGTACATAATACACAGTAGCAAATGACTATAGTTTGATAGACCCAAAGATCAAAGCTTTGATGGTAAGAATTCAGCATTTGACAAAAATTTCTGGGAAAACTAAAAAGTAATTTGGAAGAAATTAGGCATAGACCAACATCTCACACTGTCTACCAGGATGAGATCAAAAAAGATTTAGACATCAAGAGTGACATAATAAGTAAATTATGGGAGCATGGGAATAATGTATCTGTCAGATCAGTGAATAAAGGGATAGTAATGAACAAACAAGAGAGAAACGATCATGGGCAATAAAAGAATTTCAATTATATGAAGTTAAAAAAAACTTTTGCACAAACAAAATTAATTTAGTCAAAATTAGAAGGAAAACAGGAAACTGTGGAAGGGGGTGAATCACATTAAGTTCCTCTGATAAAGGTTTCATTTCTCCAATACAAAGAGCACTGAGCCATATTTAAAAACAAAAGTTATTCTCCAGTTGATAAATGGCTAAAGGATATGAACTGTCTTCAGAAGAAGAAATCAAAACTATGTATAGCTATATGAAAAAATGCTCTAAATCACTACTGATCAGAAATGCAACTTAAAACACTCTGAAATACCACCTCATACAATTCAAATTGGCTAACATGACAGAAAGAGAAAATGACAAAAATTGGAGGGAATGTGGAAAACTCAGGAAATGGATGCCCTGTTAGTAAAGTTGAGAACCATTTTAGAGAACAATTATAGCCCAAAGAGCTATAAAACTGAGCATACTCTTCGACACAGTAATGTCACAACAGGGTCTATATCCCAAAGAGATCAAAGAAAAGCGAAAAGGACTTATTTGTTCAAAAATATTTATAGCAGTTCTTTTTGGGTGACAAAAAATTGGAAATCAAAGGGATGCCCATCAGTTGGGGAATGGATGGACAAGTTGTAATATATGATTGTGATGGATACTATTGTGCTATAAGAAACGATGACCAGGATGGCTTCAGAAAAACCTGGGAAGACTTATGTGAACTCAAGTGAAATGAAGTGAGAAGAACCAGGAGAACATTGTAAACAATAACAGAAAGAAAACATGGAAGACACTGATCAAGACAATGATCCAAGACAATTCCAAAAGACTGATGATGAAAAATGCTGTCTGCCTCCAGAGAGAGCTGATGAACTCTGAATGCAGATTGAAGCATACTTTTTAAACTTTTTTTGCCTTGGATTGTCTGTGCTTTCTTTTGTAACACAGCTAATATGGAAATATGTTTTGAATGACTTCACATGTATAATCAATATTTAATTGCTTGCCTTCTCAAGGAGTGTGGAAGGGTGGGAGTGAGGGAAAGAATTTGGAACTCATTTTTTTTAAAATGAATGGGGTTTTTTGGCTTGTAATTAGGAAATATCTAATGGAATAAATAAAAAATATATTTATAAGATAAAATACTTTTAAAAGAAAATGCATAGCTGCCCATCAACAGTCATTACAGGTCTAATCCTTCTTTGGCATGGTCATTGAGGAAATAAATTGAGCCTGGTGCAAGGGGTCAGTATGTCTGTCCTTACCAGGCTTGAAGGAAAACAGACTGAAATCTAGCTGGTGCCAGTCCTTTTTCCCAAGAAGTTACTTAGGGGAGGGAATAGGGATACTAAAATGTACATTTTTCAAAGTGAGGGGGACTCACATAATTTTACAATCCTATTCTGAAGTTATACCTACCAGCAAAAGAAGTGTCAGAAAGTAAATGAAAAAGAGAATATAACCCAAAAACCCTCTAAAATTGATCAAAATCTCAAAGGAAGAAAAGTTAATTAAAAACTTAGAAAAACATACAAACAAATGAACAAATAACATACTGGAAATAGATGAAAAGATGAATACTAAAATATTCAAAATATTACAAACTTTTCTAACTAAATATTATAAGACCAAGGGAGCTAAACAAAATTTTAATGAACCACTGAATCCTGAGTAGTCCTAAGAGAGAACAAAACAGGGAGATGCTCCAGAATGATTCAAAAGAGAAATAAAATGCATAAAGGAACAAGTTAGAATAATACCAATTTGAGAACATATCATCTGTACAGAAAAATGGTTCAAAATAGAAAGTACTGAAACCATACTAGTGAATATGTTCAAAAATGCAAAAGACAGAACAGCAGATTTGTAAAACCAATAAACTGAAGTGAAGAATGACCTGGAAAAAAAAAGATAAGAGAGGACAATACTTAATTTACAAACAATTTACAAATCACTGTCTTGACAAAAACCCTGTAATGTCACTTATGTGCATGTCTTCCCATTACACACATTCCCATTTTATCCACAGAGATGTAAAATGACTTTCCCATGGTGATAGTAGATGGTATATCCAGAAGTTAAATCCACATCTTATAATTCAAAATAAGTCACTCTTTCTCTTATTTCATACTACCTTTTGTTCTGTATTTTGCTCTTTTTGGATTTGTTTGTCCTGGGTTTTTTGTTTTGTTTTGTCTTGTTTTTGCAGGGAGAGATCAGAAGGGAATGTAGAAAATCGATGAGAGCCTGAAACTGAGTCTCTAATCTATCTTCTCCCAAGCATATTACATGGGAGATCACAACTGGGGCAAGTCATTGTCACTCTCTCATCCTGTGTTTCCTCATCTATAAAATGAAGTTTCTGGTCTAGATTCTTTCTAAGAAAGAATCATCCCATCTATTTCTAAAAGTCTATGATCTTATGACTAGCTAGTCACATACTGAATCCCCAGACGTCAACCAATGAGAATGTGAGTTGGTTAGCCCAGTCTTCCATTCGTTGTTACTGAATTATTTCTAGGTAACACAACATTAACATATCACTACACTGAAAGTCAAACAGAACACAATTCAGGACAAAGGAGTTTTATTTTCTCAGATAATCATTTTAGTTCTCTATTACCTTGTCCAGGGAGACTCGATCATGTAAGATTATTACTCTTCCATATGCCTTTGGTGACCTAATCACAGAGACTATGTAATTATGGACTGGTTCTGGGTATCCATACAATGTGGATTAAAGAGACAAGAGTTGAGTCATGCTATATCCTGAAAGCACCTCACCAAATATCAGGCACTAGGATTAATTCACTGCATCTTAAGTTGCTTTCTTAGGGGATAATTACAGTGAGTGACCATTTATCAAGGACCAATATTCAAATCTAAGAAATGTGACGCAGCATCCATAAGGGAAATCGATAGTTCCCAAGTTACACTACTGAGTTATCCCTTTTAGGTAAGAGAACTTTTCTTTTCAGAATGTTCACCTCCCCTGAATTTAGGCATGTTGGAAAAAGACACACATTGCTCATCTCTTTCTCTGATGAACCATGCTATGTTCTCTTAATTCAAAAGGCTTCCTAAGGAAAAAATATATCTCTGAAACTAATGGTTTGCTGCCATCATCACCACCAAATCACTCAAAATATTTAAAATTATAGAGCTTATCTTTATAATTTCTGAGAGTTAGTTGGTTTGATTCCTATGGCAAAAAAATAGGCAAATGAAATTGTCAGTCATTTTTCAGTCATGTCTGACTCTCATGAGCCCGTTTGGAGTTTTTTGGCAAAGATAATGGAATGGTTTGCCATTTCCTTGTCTAGCTCATTTTACAGATGAGGAAACTGAGGCAAACTTATTACATCACTTGCCCAGGGTTACACAGATTTGAACTCAAAAATATGAATCTTTCTGACTCCAGGCCTGGTACTCTATCCACTGCACCACCCAGCTGCCCAAAAGAGGTCATTATGTAATGTTAAGTTGAATCTATGCAGTGCAACAAAAAAATGTTCCTGAGACTTTGATTCCAATAATGGATCTCACATTTATCATTATTCAGGTGACCTTTTAAGCAAGTTTTTCCATCTCTATGAGTAACAGTTTTAGCATCTATAAGGACGGGTCCAGGACTTGTGATTTCATATATAAAGAAGTCTCAGATGAGAAAACTCCCTCTACCAATGCAAATCAGCACTTTCTCTTCAATTTATAGCCTGAGAAAGTTGCCTAGAGCACCAAGTCAAGTGGCTTGTCCAGGATCACACAGCCGGTATGTATTAGAGGCAGAAACTGAACTCAGGTCATCTCAGATACTAGACTCGCTCTCTATTTGCTGTGCTGCATTACATCTCTTCTTTCCTCATCTGTAAAGTGGAAATAGTAATTGTAATCTCTAAAACTATAGAGATCACAGAGTGGGAGAAACTCACAGAGGTCATTTAGGTCAAACTTCTGCTTCAACTCCTGCTTCCTCTCCATGGCATCCCTAAACAGCAATCATCCTGGAATCTCTTGCTTTGAAGATCTCTGGCTTTGAATCACCTGCAAGGCTGACAAACATTTCATCTATGACTTCTTTCTATTTAACAAATATTTATCAAGGTCTTATACAGAGCACAATGATCCATGCTAGCTATTAGACAAATTCTAAATTATATATAATCATTGCCCTGAAGGAATATTGAGCTCTAATAGCGTGATGTGGCAAAAAGGCAAATAACTATAATATAACACGAAGGTCCAAAGTACTAATGAAGTCTCAGGGAAATGATATTATGGTATTACTGATAAGTATACCAAAGCAACAGTGCCAAAAAAGAGCCCTGAACCACACCATCAGATATAATCCTCCAAGTTGACATTAATTCACGAATGCCTTTTAGACTTATTCAGTAATTTATTTTTTGGTTCATTGATAAATCCCACCACTACTATGATTCTGCCCATATCTCATCGTTGGGGCACCAAGAATATCATGGGATACTTGTGTTAAAAATCTTGATGAAATACTGATGATATACAAAGTCCATATCATTACCTTATCCAATCAGTTTAGTAAAGAAAAGAAAGAAAAACAGAAAGGAAATAAGGAAGGAAGGAAGGAAGGAAGGAAGGAAGGAAGGAAGGAAGGAAG
>NW_027187352.1:14785350-14794820 GCF_028583685.1 Petaurus breviceps papuanus
AAGGAAGGAAGGAAGGAAGGAAGGAAGGAAGGAAGGAAGGAAGGAAGCTGATAAATTTGGTTGGCACTGAGGTAAATGCAAAGGTTCATGCCCAAACCCTATCTTTAAAAAATAACAACAAAACCTCTCCCACATTGTAGACTGTATCATAGGATTCATATGGACATTCTTAAAAACTTTTAAGGTTATTTTATAGCTGAGGAAAATGAGGCATAGGAGGTATGTGTCTTTGCCCAAGGTCACATCATTAGTAAACAGCAGAGCTGGGATTTGAATTTAGGTCCTTTGACTCCCTAATCAGTGTTCTTTCCACTATAACCTGCTCAGATTTAGAGTAATAGTTTGACTTGTTGCTTCTTCTATCTTCTGAAAGACGAAATTATCAGTTAGGGAAGACAAAAATATCAACTGCTGCATGTTGAACAGAGAAAGATATTCAATTCAATTTAAACAAATGAGTCTGTTATATACCTACAGTGTATCAACTACTAGAGATACAATGCAACATAGATTTTGACTGAAAAGATTCCTAATGATTGTCTGACTGCTATTCCAATGCACGTTCTACCGTGCCATAGTATTTCTCTTTTAAAAAAATAAGTAATACATTTTACTGATTTTTACATCACCCAAATTTGCTGTCTTATATAACAATGTATTTTTTTTAAAGAGCAAGAAGAGAAAAATAAGCAAAACCCAATCAATATATTGACAGTCTGAAAATACAGTCAATGTTCTATATCCCTTCCACCTCCTCAATGGAATGGGAAGAGTTGTTTTCTCATATCTCTTCTTTGGAACCAAGATAGTTTTTATGCTTTTGCAATATTAATTTTCAATTATTTTTGGTAGCTGTCTATTCCATTTACATCATTGTAGTCATTTTATATATTATATTCTTGTGTTCTTCTCTCTGCTAACTGCTAATAGTTCACATAAGTCTTTCCATGTTTTTGTGTATTCATCATGTTTGCTATTTCTCAGAGAGCAATCGAGTACAGATAGTTCAGAAGACTTTTGTCCTGCACTGCCTATGTGTCTGGCTCCCTCGAGTGTCTGACTTCTGTTTGTCTGCATTTGGGTACTCTGTGTCTGCCTCTCCCCCCGTGCTACCAGACCTTTCATGTCTATGTCCATGTTGGACCCCCACATGTCTGTCCATGCCCCCAGTGTTATTCCTTTTGGTTCTAACCAGGCCCCCACATGGCTGTTCCTGCCCCCACCCATACTATTTGTCCACCTGTTCTCCCTTCTCTGTCCCCAATCTGATGTCTCCAATGGGTACATCCTCTTCCTGCTTCCCTTATTCCCTTTCCCACCTCCTAGGTCCACTTATCTAAAGCAAGAACTGTATGTGCTAAATGCTTTTACATTCATGTACCACAATTTATTTATCAACAATCCAGTTTGTTGCTCTAAATATTTTGATCTTTCTTTTTTTATCAATGGCCTCCTTGAGATTCTGATTCTCTTAATAAGCTACAAATATAAGCAAAGATAAAAGGTATACAGACCCAAAACCTGGTACACATTATACACACAAAATATATTTTTCAAAGAATTAATGAAGCCATTTTCAGAAAGCTAATAAATTACATATTGGTCTAATCTGGCATATTATATTTAATAGTCCTAGTGCGCACGATATTATTTTAAACGAAGCAATTCAAGGAGTTCAAGTGAAGTTACTTCATGACAAGCATTTATTAGAATGTCAGAACTATAGATAATGAAAAACCCCCTGAAGTTAACAAACTTTCAACCTTTTACATGCAGAGATCCTCTCACCTATCTTTAATCCTATGGACACTATCATCCTTAAAATAGGTATCTTTTTAACTGAAGCCATGGAGACTTCTGGTTTCTGTAAAAGGATATAGAATAAAAGTCCAGAAACTAGATCCACCAGCATTCACTTAATCTCCTTGCCAGACAGAGACATGGCAGCCAAGGGTAACATCTGTTTAGAATACAGGCTCATTTGCATAAGATCACAGATGTAAGACTACAAGCAGTATCACCTCCCAAAGCAGTTCAGGGTGGGAAATAGCCCTGACAAGGATTTGGAATAAGATCTACCTACTTCATCTTGAGAGAATTTGTAGAAGAAATTAGAGGAAGAATAAAGAGATAAGAAGCAAAAAAACTGTACTGCACTTTCCCCATGACCTACCCTCACTAATAGTGAAGGTAAGGTAATTATATTTGGACTACATTAACTCCCTTGATTTTAATGTTCAATGCATAATGAACAAAAATACATGAATGGTTTTTAAACTATAAAAGGATTTTGCATTATCTTCATATTTGAAGCTTAATTTTGTTCTGTCAAATCAAATTCCTTTGACATTAAATAACAGCCCCAAATAGATTTTGAATCTTCTATACCTATTAATCAGTTGTGTGACCATGGAAACTGAGTCTGCAGCAGAAAATGAATGTGATAGGCTCTCTGTTCTCTTGTCATGTTTTCATCAAGGGTATTCCTGATGTGTACACAGACCATTTTCAGGCTATATTTTAGTGATTAGAGATAAGAAAACAGATGTATGGGGTGATAGTTCTATGTCTTTGTGAGGGACCCTATTAGTTATTCTTACTATCAGTGAATTTACACATTCTTAAAAATATCTTCCCCTATCTCTGAGATATCTCTACATACCTTTAAGATTGAATCCTCTATAACACATGTTTGTTCTGAAGTATTTGGCTAGGTCTTTATCTAGCAAATGAGGACCATAATTTCTCTACCTATCTCATCAGGTTGCTATTAAGAAAGTGTTGCGTATATCCAAAAGCATTATAGAAATATGAGGTATTATTAGCTTGAGGTTAGAGGCTGTTTTAATTTATTTCATCTTCTCATGTGTTTTAGACAGAGTAAGCAATGAATCAAATTGAGGCAAGATGAGATGAATTGAATTGGATAGAATTGAACTGAATTGAATTGTAGTGAAATGAATTAAATGTTCTTTCATTCTTACCTTAACATTATCTACTCTGGTTCAAATAACAAGATTTCTGCCTTAAGTGATTCTTTATCTTCTTTTGGATCTGTAAAGACAAATGCAAAATAACAGCTGTTAAACAAATTTCCCCTCACTCTCTGTCTCTAATTCCCTACCCTCATTTTTCAGTGAACCAATTTTCTCTTCTCCCATCTGTCTCCAACAAATGCATTGGAGGTATCCTTTCTCTCTGATTAAATTAAGCTCTGCAAATTAATATCCTGACGGTTTTTTCTTTCCTCTCCACTTATCCCTTTAAGTGTTTTATGCTCCTTTTCTTTTAGATCCTCCCATTACCAAAGAACTGTGATTTTCCTTAAAATCTCTTGGTTATTATGCATTTTATCAAAATAAAATAGGCCTCATTTGACCTGTGTTTGAGCAGTAACTATTTCTGTATTTTTAGTTAAAG
Source organism: Petaurus breviceps papuanus (assembly GCF_028583685.1). NCBI lineage: Eukaryota > Metazoa > Chordata > Mammalia > Diprotodontia > Petauridae > Petaurus > Petaurus breviceps. The sequence goes on from NW_027187352.1 coordinate 14,788,771, forward strand.
TTAATTAAGTGTACATTTACTTACTCCCAAGCCAAGAATTGATTAATTCATTCAGTCATTTGGTATGTATCAACTGTGTGGAGAACACTCTACTAGGAGCTAGGAACATTATCTAGATAAATAAGGCATGATCACTACCTATCTTTATGAAGTTCATAGTTTAATATATGGTTATACTCATCATTCTTTCTTATGTTTGTAAGTTCATCTCTTTTTGTTTGCTTCCCTGTGACTGGGCTTTTATTGAGACTTTGTTCTCGACATCTTTGGTTTTAGTTAAAGCCTTTTCCTTGTATTCCCCTGTTGCTCATAATCTGGGTCCTCCCCCTTTTATTGTGGACAGACTTTTAAGGTTGGGCTGCAAAGTTTCCTGAAACTCTTCATGTTAAGCGATATGGACATTGATGGCCTGGTTTCCTACCCTGAGTATTCTCTGTGGAGGACAAAATTTGGCCCAGGTGGATTTGTTTCCTTTCCTTTAAGCCTGATGATGCTACCACCTGAGCCTCTCTCCACTCTCCTTTCTTTACATGTAGAGAATCAGTGTTCATGTAGCTATGGACAGTATCAGTGCCTGCTACTTCCTGAGTCTGAGAGGTGGGTAGAAACAAAAGGGAAGAGACTCTTTGGGCAGGCATTGTAAGTATCAAGGGGTCACAAGATGCACCCTTTGCAAAAACCTCTGAGTTTGTTTGTGCTCACTGTTGCTGATTTATAAAGGCTGATGTAGGACTGAAGGCCATTAAAAGAATGGCCCAATTTCACAAAAACAATCCAACCTTCTCCCCTACTCCTTTAAAAGCTGGACCAAGAGCATTGCCCACTTTTAGTTACTCTCCAAGACAAGATACACTAATGATAGATCTCTGTAGTTTGAACATCTAGCAAAATCTGGAAAAATAGATATTTTTTATCCACTTAGATTTCATACTTTTTATTTTTATTAATATATATTACATGATATATGTAATAATAAATAAAATATATTATACTCATATGATTACTTTAAGGCAGAATAGTGTGCCATATTCAAGAGGTATGAATAAATGGATACATGAATGTAAAAGCATTTATTAAGTATTTACTATATACAAAGCACCATACTAAGTTCTGGGGATACAAAGTAAAAAACAACATAGTCCCCACTCTCAAGAAGCTTTCATTTTAATATAGAGAAACAACAAGAAAATGTTTTAAAGGTTCTAAGGAAAAAAAAAAGATAGTCTACAACTGTAGGAGGTTTAGGGAGGGAGAAGAAGGAAATGGGGATGGGAAGAGGATGTTTTAGGTACAGGAAGTCATAGGAGCTAAATAAAACATGGAATAGGTGTAAATGGTAGATAGAATAGGTAAGCATCAGGGGGTGGCTAGGTGGCGCAGTGAATAGAGCACTGGCCCAGAAGTCAGGAGGACCTGACTTTAAATCGGGCCTCAGACACTTAACACAAAAACTAGCTGTGTGACCTTGGGCAAGTCACTTAACTCCAATTGCCCTCCAAAAAGCCAAAAAAAAAAAACTTTGGGGTGGTTAGGTGGCACAGTGAGTAAAGCACTGGCCCCAGAGTCAGGAGGACCTGAGTTCTGATCTGGCCTCAGACACTTAACACACATACACAAAAAACTAGCCATGTGACCTTGGGCAAGTTACTTAACCCCAATTGCCCTCCAAAAAGCAAAAGAAAAAGAAAAAAGAATAGGTAAGCATCTGTAGAGCACGGTATATGTAGATAGATAAAGGTAGTGAGACACAAAGTTGTTCAGTGTCTTGAATGCCACATAAGTGAGTATCTATCTTTGGTTGACTAATATTAGGGGTCCACTGAAGACCTTGTGGCAGAGTATTGATGTCAATGGGAATATTCTCGTCGCAACAGGAAGGACTGGATAGGACAGGGACCCCATGGAAGCCTTTTTCCTCTTTGGCCTATGTAGCACTGTTCTATGCAGGCAAGATTTCAATTTAAAGGTCTTTTTATCCAAAATACTACCAAAAATGTGAGACCAAGATGCTAAAAGGCGATCTTTAAAAGGCCAGAGAGTGAGTAGATATCAGAGGGCAGAGCTTGGCTTTGAGACTGTATTACTGGTTTAGGATCATTAAGGAAGTTTAATTTTCTTTATTGATTTGGAAAAAGCATTTCCATTCACCTTTAACTATTATTTCTTCTTTGCCCTTTACATTATGAAACTCCTATCAAAAGCCCTTTGGGGTTTTTTCCCATTCCTTCAAAATCAACTTCCTTCAGTATTTCCTCCACTTAGCATTTAAAGTCTAATAATATTGCGGTCACTGCCATCCCCCAAAGTCTAACTTCATTATCATAGTTGGCTTTTTTCCTAGGACAAACTCAGAATAGTAGCTGGGCAGAACTGCTTATTCTGCCAATGGTGTCCCTGAAATCCTCGTCACCCCACCCTTTCCCCCAACCCCTCCCTGCCATCATCTTCTGTAGTTTGGTTTCTAGGTATTCTGATCAATATCTGGGTAATTAAAATTTCTTATGATCAAAGCTTTGACCTTCTTATTGGCCTTGCTTATCAGTTAAAGTATCTCTTGATCTACTCTTCGGTAACTGCCTAGAGATCTATTCTGCTATACCCCAAACCACCTACCTCCCCTTGCATGTCCTTGACTTTGTTCTGTTCCTACTGTCCCTGCTGTGTCAGCTCAACTATTGATAGAACTTCCCTGAACAAATGGGGGCTAATCTCCAGAAAACACCACCGTCTTTCCTCCCACTTTGGTCTGCCTACTGTTAACATAGACTCTCAACCCAATTCTGCAATTTTAAACCTTCTGATTTTTTTTTGCTGGCTCAGTCCTATGTCTGTTACTCCCCCTCTGAATCCTTGAAATTGTGTAATTCAAATCCAATAATACTATTATGCATGCTCTGAGCATTTGCAAAGAAAATGTTTACCTTTTTCATTTCATTTTATCTGCAGAGGATCAAAGCAAATGATCCGATAATTCTAAGGTTCTTTGAAATGATTTGACATGTAGTATGAAGGATCTGTGTGTACATGGCAGAATGGAAACAACAGAACCATAACCAGGGATTTAGAGACTTTTCTGGAAAGGACAAATTCATTTGTGTGTGTGTGGGCACGTGTCCATGCATGAACAGAAGTCAGTCTACCCTTCTTACAGTCATGCCAAATATGAAGATTCAGTCTCCTTCCAAAAAGTCTAACCCTTGTCCCCATGACCCTAACTTCTACCTGAAATGATGGACCTGACAAGGAGAAGTAACCTAATGTCTTTCCTGAATTCAGTCAAAGGTAAGTATTAGAAACATCATGTTACTGTCTGTGGAGTCACAATTCAAATCTTGATCCTGCCATTCATTACCTATGTACCTTTGTACAAATCACTTTTGTAGCCTTTGGTTTCCTCTACTATTGAAATGAGGACTTGGACTGACTGGCTCTGAAGAGCCCCTCCATCTTTAAAATCTATCATCATTACAAAGATCATGCTTTCATCAACATGGGTTCTCACTCTTCTGATTAAGATTGCAGATCCTCCACATCTTTGGACATGGTCTTCACAAGTGGTTGTGCCTGGAAAAAATTTTGAATTAAAAAAATATATATATCAACTATTAATCAATTTCTGAGCTAGGTTGACCCTAAGTCAACAGGGTAATCTTCTCTACGTTCATACTTTAATTAGACACAATTTATACAGCTAATGGTCTGCTGACATAGCTTTTGAGACCAAATTGTCACCATGTCCTCCAAATGAGGCAGCAGGGCAGAACTTGTATAAAAGAAGCTTATTTAGATAACTCAGTGGATCTTTGATATCACTGGTGTATATTTCTCTCTACTCATGCAGAGAGAAGCCCTTCTATGACTTCTCATTTTGTAGAGTTATTGTCAATGCTTTCTCTTAATTTTCTGCAAATGATCCGTTCAACATTCTGGGAAAAAATAATTTGCCTTAAATAACTATAGAATCATTCATTAAAGATGAGGAATGGAGTGGTGACATGGAGAAGCATATAGAAAACTGGCCTCTGACCCATACTACTATGTGACCTTTAACCTCTCAATGTCACAATAAACTCTAAATCTGTAAGTTGCAGAAATCAGTATAAAGAATTTTCTGTGCCAGATGTATCAAGTTTCAGATATAATTTCCCCAGAAAATTAGTAAAGATACTGATCTGAAAGCTCTAAATTAAACTTAACTACTTTTGGTAAGGATTTGAAACAAGGAAAAAAACATTTCCAGGTGTGTTTGAAAAAACGAACATTCTATTATCTTCTACTCACCTTCCTGCTCTTGTGATTTAAAGGAGAACCAACCAGCTGCAGAGTTGGAAGGATTCTTAGCATTCACAGCCCACCCTTTACTCAGATGTTCATGTTACCCCTCCCTAGCTATGCCTTTCCTTGTCCCATGATCCATTGAGGAAGAAGGGAAATTTTATGGCCTATAGCTCTGCAAAGCCCTGTGGATAACTAAAAATCTTTTACCTGCAAAGGTTGTTTGCCCTTAGGCTCATTCTTACAAGTTGGTTTCATTAGGAAAGGAAGTCAGTGGGGGGAAAAAAACTCTGCAGTCCAGACTAGTGTATTAAATCACAAGAAATGATAAAATGTCTTAGAACATCAATAAAGGTAAGAGGAATTAATCAAGAAAATTAATGAACTCCCTCAATTGAGTTGGTCTGAGCATATTGTAATAATCAAAGGCATAAAATGTTCTCCTTCGAGCATTGGTTTTCACCGCTGCTAATGAAAATATAAAAAGGCAAAGAGGAATTAATTGCATGTGTTTGGAGTAGACATGCAATGAGATATAAGAACAACCTTTAAACCCAAACATGGAATCCCATTAAGGATATAAGGGCAGTATTCTTCTGCTATATTTCAATAGCATTATGCTTGAGTCCCTGCTAGCTACAGAAGGAAGCAGTAGATTATAATGGGAAAAACACTGAACAAGGAATAAGTTGCCTTGGATTCAGATTTTGACTTTGCCTTATTTTCTGTGTGATCTTGGTTATTCACCTCACATTCATGAATCTCAATTTTCTCATTCAGAAAATGGTGACATTAAAAATATGGACTACCTAAGTTCTAGGTATGAGATGAGGATCAAATGAGACAATGTGTATAAAATCTTAAACAAATAAAACCAAAGGTTTTTAGCATTCATCTTATCTAAGATATAAATCACCTGAATACATTTTTTTAATTTTTCTGATTTATTTATTTTCATTTTTCAATATTCATTTCCACAAGATTTTGAGTTACAAATTTTTCTCCCCATCTTTCCACTACCCCCTACCCCAAAATAGCAAGCCTACTGAATACCCCTTCCCCCAATCTGTTTCCTCTTATATCCTCCCCCATCACCCCCCTAACTTTCTAGTAGGGCAAGATGGATTTCTATACCCCAGCCTGTATATCTTATTTCCCAGTTGCATGTAAAAAGCAATTTTTTAAACATTTGTTTATAAAACTTTGTGTTCCAGATTTTTTTCCCTTCTCCCCTCCTCATCTACCCCCACTGGAAAGATAAGCAATTCAATATAAATTGTACATGTGTAGTTACCCAAATCATTTCCATAATTGTTATATTGTGAAAAACTAACTATAATTACCTCCATCCTATCCTGCCCCCCACTTATTCTATTTTCTCCTTTGACCCTGTCCCTTTTCAAAAGTTTTTGCTTCTAACTACCCTTTCCCCCAATCTGCCCTCCCTTCTATCATCCCTGCCCTTATCCACTTCCCCCCTATTTTCCTGTAGGGTAAGATACCCAATTGAGTGTGTATGTTATTCCCTCCTTAAACCAAATTAAATGAGAATAAGGTTAACCCATTCCCTTTCACCTTTCTGCTCTTCCCTTCCATTATAACAGTTTTCTCTTGCCTCTTTTATATGAATTAATTTACCCTAATCTATCTCTCCCTTTCTCCTTCTCCCAATATATTCCTCTCTTACCTCTTAATTTTATTTTTTAGATATCATCCCTTCACATTCAACTGGTCCTAGTTCTCTCTCTCTCTCTCTCTCTCTCTCTCTCTCTCTC
>NW_027187352.1:14794920-14806505 GCF_028583685.1 Petaurus breviceps papuanus
CTCTCTCTGTCTCTGTATATATATATATATATATATATATATATATACATACATACATACATACATACACATACATACATATATACACATATGCACACACTCATATATATTTATACAGGCATACACCCTCCTATACATACATAAAAATGTATGTATACATATATATTCCCTTCAACTATCCTCATACTGAGAAGTCTTATGAGTAACAATTATCATTTTTCCATGTAGGAATATAAATAGTTCAACTTTAATAAGTTCCTTATGATTTCTTTTTTCTGTTTACCTTCTCATGCTTCTCTTCTTTCTTGAATTTGAAAGTCAAATTTTCTGTTCAGCTCTGGTTTTTTTTCATCAAGAATGCTTGAAAATCCTCTATTTCATTGAATAACCATATTTTTTTCCCTGAAGCATTATACTCAGTTTGGTTGGTAGGTGATTCTTCGTTTTAGTCCTAGCTCCTTTGACCCCTGGAATATCATATTCTAAGCCCTTTGATCCCTTAATGTAGAAGCTGCTAGGTCTTGTGTTATCCTGATTGTGTTTCCACAATACACAAATTGTTTCTCCCTGACTGCTTTCAGTATTTTCTCTTTGACCTTGGAACTCTGGAATTTGGCTATAATATTCCTAGGAGCTTTCTTTTTGAGATCTTTTTCAAGAGCTGATTTGTGAATTCTTTCAAATTCTTTTTTGCCCTCTGGTTATAGAATATCAGGGCAATTGTGCTTGATAATTTCTTGAAAGATGGTGCCTAGGCCCTTTTTTTAAGCAATTGGGGTTAAGTAACTTGCTCAAGGTTACACTGCCAAGTGTTTCTGGATGGGTGCTAAGTGTCTGAGCCCGGATTCGATCCCCCAGGTCATCCCGACACTGATGCCGATGCTCTTACTCGCTGTGCTACCTGGCCGCCTCTAGGCCCTTTTTTTGATCATGCCTTTCAGGTAGTTCAATAATTTTTAGACTATCTCTCCTGGATCTATTTTCTAGGTCAGTGGTTTTTCCAATGAGATATTTCACAGTGCCTTCTATTTTTTCATTTGTTTGGATCTGTTTTATCACACCTTGATTTCTCATAAAGTCATTAGCTTCCATTTGCTCCAATCTTATTTTGAAGAAATTATTCTCTTCAGTGGGTTTTTGAAATTTCTTTTCCTTCTGGCAAATTTGACTTTTGAAGGCATTCTTCTCTTCATCGGCTTTTTGGGTCTCTTTTGCCATTTTGGTTAGTCTATTTTTTAAGGTGTTATTTTCTTCAGTATTTTTTGGGTCTCCTTTAGCAAGCTGTTGACTTGCTTTTCATGATTGTCTTACATTATTCTCATTTCTCTTTCCAATTCTTCCTCCACTCCTCTTACTTGATTTTCAAAATCCTTCTTGAGCTCCTCCATGACTTGTAACCAATTCATATTTTTCTTGGAGGCTTTTGATGCAGGAGTTTTGACTTCATTGTCCTCCTTCTGTTCTATGTTTTGATCCTTTTTGTCCCCAAAAGAGGATTCTATGGTCTGTTTGTGCTTCCTCTGCTTGCTCATATTGCCAGCCAATTACTCGATTTTTGAGCTCTTTACCACTGTAGAACTCTGCTTCCAGATTGCAGAGAGCTATGTCCCAAATCACTGGAGTTGTCACAGCTGCCAGAGCTATTACGAGGGTGCCCTCTCTGCAGCCCCCAAAAGCTCTGGCACACTGGTCACACACTGCAGAACCACCACTCAAGACCATAATCCAGATCCAAGCAGGTTAAAGCAAGGGTTTTTACCCTCTGAATCCTACAATCTGCAGGCCAGGAGCTCTGGAGGCAGCCACATGAAAGCAGCTGAAGCCCCACTTCTCTCCCTAGGGGCAGAGTCCAGACCACATTCTTCTCTACCTAGTTCCTACAGAGTTCCTTACTGACCTCTTGCTTTCTTTTTGATGTTTATGGGTCGAGAAGTCTTGAAACTGCCACAGATGCTGGTGATTCACTCTCTTGAAGTCTGCTCTGGCCACTGCTTTTTGGGGCTGCCCCAAGGCCAGAACCCTGTGACTCACATGAGACTGTGTTTGGCTCCCAGCTCAGTGCAAAAGACCCTTCCTGTTGGCCTGCTAGGCTGCCTTCAGGGGGAGATTTGTTTCTCTCTGTCACTTTGTGTGTTCTGTAGCTCCAAAATTTGTTTGGAGTCATTTTTTTACATATCTTGGTGGTGGGAGCCAGAGCCATGTGGAGTTCTTGTTTTTACTTTGCCACCTTGGCTCTGCCCCTGAATTCATTATTCTATTTAATTGTTCATTTGACAAATATTTGTTGACTACCTCCCATGAGCAAGGTCTTGTAAAAGGTTCTCCAAGCAAGAGGAAGATAAATATATCCTTCTGTCCCCAACATAAAATCATGGAGTAGGGAATAATACTAAGAATTATTTAGTTCAATCCTCTCATTTTACAAGAGAAAATGAGACAAAGAGAAATAAAACTGAATTACTCATGTTCATAACTAATAAGTGACAAACTTGAGACTCTCAGATAGGTGACCCAGTGGTTAGAGTATTGGAGTTGGAGGCACGAAGACCTCAGCTTGAATCAAAGTATCTTCCCCTCACCATTCAATAAACTCCATTAATTCTCTATCACCTCCAGAATCAAATACAAAATCCTCCATTTGGCTTTCAAAACACTTCATAGCCTGTCCCATTCTACCTTTCTCCCCTCCAGACATTCTGTGATAGTGACACTGGCCTACTTCTATTTCCTCTCACAAGACACTCCCAACTCTGTGTCTTTCCACTGATTGAGTCACATGCCTGGCTTGTTCTCCTTCCTTGTTTCTATATCCTTGCTTCCCAGGATACCTTCAGTTCTCAGATAAAATGCCACCTTCTGCAGGAAACCTTTCCTGGCCCTCTATAATGTTAATGCCTTCCTTGGGACTATCTCCAATTCATCCTATATGTATCTTGCTTGTACAGAGTGTTTACATCTTGCCTTATGAGCTCCAATGACTGCCCTTCCTTTTCCTTCTACTCTAGAACTTGGCCCAGTGTCTGGCATATAATAGATGCTCAATAATTATGTCTTGATTTGGAAAGGAGTCTGCTGTTAAAAGCAGTGTTTGACACCTGTTTGCTCCCATCTCTGTAAGTAAGTAAGGGGATGGATATGTCCTCTTAAATCTCATGCCTGAAGTCAGGATTGGTCACCATACCATAGTATGTGTTGGATACAATCTGCCTCTTTCTCACCTTTCAAAAATACAGTTTCATTGCTGAACTTCCTTCTCCACCCAGTACTGGGATCCATGGTACCACATAAGAGCTCTTCTAGGTCCCTATACCTGTAATTCTGCCTCTAGTCTTACTATCGCAGAACTTCATTGGAAGTTTATGCTATTGTGTGACTCAATACACTCTATACATACACTCAATAAGTGCACGTATAAATGTGCATACATGTATACACATGTTGTGATGTATAATATGTATTCTGTATACATATATATGAAGCACAGTACTAACTTATATTAGGTAAAAATAAAGAAAAATATAAATCATTCTACATAAATGCTATAAATTGAGAAGAAAAAAGTGTTGCCAACTCACTCCTATTGATCATAAACATTCAATGGCACCAAAAGAAACAGTACTCTGACAAGGGTTCTTCACTCTCACAGAAACATAAATGAGAATGTATTGCCACAGGCCAATGCCTGGCATGCTGGGAAAAGTAAAATGCTTACTGCCATTCATAATTAGAGTCAGAGTTGGGCCAAATACCAGATACTACATGAGTAGGATTATTCAAGATAAGAGGCCCAGCACAAGCTCACTAATTCTAACCACTGAAAGAGATCCATGATAACTCCTCTAGTCTTACCTCCTCAGACTACCCCAACAGCAAAGTTGAGAAGCTAGGATTTGGAACTACTAGTACCAAGGAAATCTCTAGGGTCAGGTTACTCAGCAGGTATTGTCTTTTTCTGAATTCAAAACAAGTATGTATACATACAGGTGAAGGTGATCCATGGGTGTGGCTATATCTGTGACCCATGGCATGTTGAATACAGACTGCTCCAGATGCATGAGAGACATTCCAGTCTCTGCCAAGATGAGTGTCAACTACTGATGGAATAAAATATGTAACAAGCACTCCACATGGTCAAATAAACAAAGATAAAGAGAAATCCAAGGGATTTCTAAAGAGGTAGCTGCAGCTGCAGTTTTCAAGTGAGTCTGTTAACGTAAATGTTTCAAATAATGAAAATCATATCTCATAAAAATATCCAGCTTAGTTAAATCCAACTTCAAATATCTCAACCACATTTTGATAGCTTTGATGTATAATGCCATTCTTAAATTGAGAAGGAATTGAAACCTTTTAAATAAAGTTCAAGGAATTCCACTTATTTTACTTTAATAAATCATCCCAATTGGCACTAACCATTCACTGCTTTCTTTGCGACCGTGACCATTCCATATCGTTCTAAATAGACAGAGTGACTCATAATTTTTTAATATCCTGAGTTTAAGAAACATCACTTAGAAGTTCACAGATCCACCTAAAATCAAAATGCCCAATAATGCCTTAGATTCGCCATATATATATATACACAATATTTAAAGCCCTTTTCCTTATGTTTTCAGTACCAAAACACCCTCTGGCTATATTGGTAATATTAATAGTTAACATTTATATATTGAGGGCAGTTTTCATTTTGAAAGAGATATAATCCCAGAATGTCAGAATTGAAAGGGGCCTTGGAGGTTAGCTAGTGAGTTAGTCCAACCTAGAATCTCTCTCCATCATTCCCAACAAGCTATCCTCCAGCCTTTTCTTGAATACCTCAAGCAAAGGGAAACCTGCTATCTCTGAAGCCAGAAAATTCTATTTTGAGACAATTCTGATTGTTCAGAGGTTTCTGATTGGTTTTTATTTTGCTTTGTTTTAATGCTTCATTACAATTTCTCTCTTATTCCTTGTTTTGCACTCTGAGACCAAAAATAAAGTCTAATGTTTCATGACAATCCTTCAAATAAATAATCAGATATTTATCATGTTGCACGCTCCCAAGCCTTCCCCCTTTCAGGATAAGTATCCCTCAGTTCCTTCAACTCATCTTCATGTGGCATGAATTCAAGATCTTTCACTTTCCTGGTTGCCCTCTGTAGGGTTAATGGGATTTAATATCTTCCTGTCCACTTATAGGCTTATGTGACCATTTGTGCCCTCTTTTCCTTTGGAACAGGAGCCATGATCCCAGGTCTAAATGTACACTGGTATTTCAATCATGGATGCTGTGATACATCCTGAATCATATAGAACCCATATAGAGATTTATATTGCCTTGGGGGAGGACCTTGCTTAGGCAGAAGCTTGCTTACCTGGAGGCTTACTTGCAGGAAGGCTTTCATAACTCTTGGTACTTAGACAATTAGGCACTGAGTCACATGGGTTGTGATGCCTTCTGACTCTGAACCTATTACTTGATAACTATTTATACTGGGAGGTTGGTGTTCTATTTGGGGGCTCACCCATGGGAAAAATGTTTCTTTGTGATTTGGTCAGATGAGAGTGGGTAACCATTGTTAAGGATCCCCCCTGCTGTGTTTGAACCCACATGTTGGCACTTCCTGGTCTGGTGATTAGTTATCCATTACTTTGCTTACACAGTTGGAGCCCTCTCTATTTTATCTCTGTGCTAATTTCTCTATGTATCTCTGCTTGCATTTTTCTCCATGTTCAAGGTGCTGACCCTTCCTCTAAAATAGCAAATGAATTAAATACTTCTTTACTTCTCTGCTTGTATTTTCTCCATATTCAGGGTGCTGGCCTTTCCCCAAACTAGTGAATGACTTATATATGTTTAATTAAAGTAAGAGTGCTGACCCCTTTGAAGCTGTCTTTCCTTTAGAATAGCTGATCAGTTGGCTAGCAAGTCAAGCTGGGTATGTTACGGTGTTTGCTAATATACCCTCCTCTGAACACTCTCCAATAATCAATGTCTTCTTCTTACTAGAATGTAATGCCCAGCACTAAATACAATATTCTAGATATGATTGGACAAGAATGGAGTAGGAAGGGCTATCATCTCCTTATTTCTATAAGTGATACCTTTCAGTGTAGACAAAATGCACATTAGCTTTCATGATTGTTATATCACATGGTTGAGTCATATTGGTTTTAAAATCTTCTAAAACCCCTAAATCATTCTCAAACTACCACCTAATTGTACCTTCCCTACTCACTTAATATTTCTGAACCCAAGGTTAAAACTTTGCATTCATTCCCATTAAATTCATCTTATTTAATTCATTTCAATGACCAGCCTATCCATTGAAAATCAAGGTAGGATGCCACCAATGCAGGACTTGGGACTTGATGTTGAATTATGGCATGATTCAAATAAAGTTTTGTTCCTCAAGAGAAGAATAAGACTGAGAAATACTAAAAGGTAATTTTACTAGTTGCATAATTTTACTTAATACCAATCTACTAACTCACCTTCTGCTAACCAATCAGCCTAGCAATCTGCCTATGAACCAGGGCAAATACCTACCAAAGTACTTTTAAATCTCCTACCATAAGTATCAATTGTAGGACCAAGATGCCAAATAACCAGTCTCACCACTTCACTATATATCAATGTAACCACCCATCAAAATTAGCAGCACTGACTTCAGTAATCAAAAACCATTTTCTTCAGCCTAATATTTCATTTTAATGGTCTCTATCTTGGAGTTTTAGAAGTAGCATGTAATAATGGGGAAAAACATTTAATCTGGTGTTAGAAAACCTGGGTTTAAGTCTGGTATCTCACGTTTATTAGATGTATGTGACTATGGACAAGTCCCGTAATCTCTCTGAGTCTGTGTCTTTTTCTATAACTCAATTCAATAAACATTAATTAAGCACCTACTATGGGCCAGACACTGTGACAAACACTGAGGATACAAATAAGAAGAAAAACAGTCCTGTCCTCAAGGTGCTTCCAGTCTAATGAGGGAAGACAATGCACAAAAGGAAGCTGCAAGGTGGGAGATGGGGGGAAGATCCTAACAGAGGGTGCACAGGTTAATCAAAAATAGTAAGATTTCCAGGGGTTAAGCTTATCCTGGCTGGGACATCATGTTGCCAACTAAAATGTGCTATTGGAAGGTGAAATATAAAATTGGGGTCACATTTCTATCTTCCTTTCACTATGAAGGACATACTATATTAGTGTAAGTTATATCATTAATAGCTAATATTTATGTAGCACTTCAAAAATTACAAATCATTACAAATATTATTTACAAAGTACTTATTACAAATATTTCATTTCATATAAGCCTGGGAGTTAGCTGCTAATAATTATTCCCATTTTTACAGATGAAGAAACTGAGGCAAGCAGAATAAGCAACCTCCCCAGGATTACATTGCTAGTAAATGTCTAAGAAAGGATTTGAACTCAGGTTTTTCTGACTCCAAACCCCATGCAAACAATCCACTATGCCAGCTGGCTGCTTTATTATTGACAGAATATAAACTACTTCTGAGATAGGAACCATTTCACTTCTTTCATTTTATGACAAACGATTAAATGCCTGGCACATAGTAGGTGGCAATAAATGTTTTTGATTGATTGAATCACTGTTAATGTCATTAAACATCTCTTTTCTTTTTCTTTATACATGATGAGCACTTAATAAATCCTTTCTCTTTCATTCATTTCCTCACATGCCATGATGATTATTTCTTTTCCATTTCTCTCCCAGGCGTTTAAGTGATTGAAATATTTTAAGCCAGCCAACACATTCATCCTGTGATTGATGAATTTTTTTAAAAGTGGTCCTAAACATACTATTTATTATCTTCTTTTCCCAGGTGAACACTATTGTCATCTGCAGAGACATATGTTCATTTCATTGCTTGGATCTCATTATCTCATATCATATTTCTGACACATTTTTGGTGTTTCTTCACGAAGAGCAGCACTTCTTATCGTGTAGTAAATTAATTGATGTGGGACATCACTGGCCTATCTTTAATTTGTAAGATATGTCATTTTTAGAGAGGAGCTCAAGAGCAAAATTGTTTCATTCTTTCAAAAAATTATCTGATTTTGTCTGTTTTAGAAGGAAGCTCCCTTTGATACTATAATTTGCATTGGGAGGGAAGGGGAAGGGAACAGACAAGATGGATTACAGAAAAAAATAGTAAGAAAGAAAAAAGACCTAGCTCCTTTTAAGGGCCTTATTTTGTCACCCAAACTTAAGACTTTATCTATAAATCCATGGATCTCTAACTCTGAATAAACAAGATGAGAAAGGGTGACAATTATATAAAGATAGATGGAGTTGGAGTCAGAATGTCCACATTTGAGTATTACACGGTTCTACTATTTCTTAACTGCAGGATCTTGGACAAGGTTTGAATTTATGTTGCCAATATCTATTGCTCCATGGTTCCATAATTTTTTTTCTTTTCAAAGTCTCTTCCTTATGAGTAGCCAATATTAATTACATGACATAATAAGTGATGAAATAGGATAATTTACTTAAGCTAGATAAGGAATGGACCTGTGATTTCATTGGAATAGGGAACTTTCAGGGGAGGAAACTCCATATACTAATGTCTGGCACTTTCCCTACACAATGTATATTCTCACCCAGGTTCACAGACCTAGTATGTGTCAGAGGCAGGACATGAATCTAGGATATCCCAGCTTCAAGGACCACCACCTATCAATTATACCACACTGATTCTCATAGAATCACTAGAAATGCAGGAAAATGCATTCAATAATAAACAGCTTCCAACCGTTGGATCCCCTTCTAACCTCTAAAGACAAATAAATGGTAGTGATTCTTTCCCAACCTCTAGACTCTTTCTCCCTGCAATGGGTATAAACCCAGTACCCAATCTAAGAAAACCAAAAATGGCATTCTAGTAACGTGTTTATATGGTAGCGATGAAAGGTGCTATACTTTATTTATTGAGTCATAAGATTATGATCCACAGGCTCACTGAGCTGAAGGTGGATGGGACCTCAGAGGTCATCTCATCCAGCTGCATCATCTTTCAGAAGAGGAAACCAAGGCCCAGCAAGGCTGAATACTTTGCCCAAGGTCATTAATTGTCAGAGCCAATAATTGAACCAATATCTTCTGACTCCAGAGCCAGTGTTTACCATTGTATCATGTTGCCTTAGTTCCCTGTTGTTTCTCACCACTAAGCAGATGAGTTCACAAGAGTCTACACTGCTATCTAAGACAAAGGGGATAAAATCACAATCAATCAGTCACTTAACAAGCATTAATTCAGTTGTGATGAAGGGCCAGGGACTGTGCTAAGAACTTGGAGTACAAAAAATAAGGGGTGGGGAGGCAAAGAAGCCCAATCCCTTCTCCCAAGGAGCTCTCAGACTAAAGGGCGAGGCAACATGCAAGCAACCATGTACAAAGAAGATATGTGCAGGATAAATTGGGGGTATTGTTGAAGGGAAGATTAAAGAGTACTAGGGAGAACTGACTCTTGGGGGCAGAACCAAGATGGCAGAGTAGAAGCACAAACTTGAGGTGGCCTCTGGCTCCAAACAATTTCAATACCTGTAAAATAATGACTCATTAAATTTATTATTATTAATTAAATTATAATATAAATTATTAAATTAATTAATTAAAATTATTAAATTAAAAGATCATTAAATTTAAAACAAATTTTAAAGCTATAGAACCCACAAAGTGACAGACAGAAACAAATCTCCCACTGACAAGAGCCCAGCAAGTCAAAAGGAAAGGACTATCACAACACGCTGGGAGCCAAGCGCAGTCCCACAGGAGCCACATGTTTCTGGCCCAGGGTGGCCCCAATTAGCAGCCACCAAAGCAGACTGCAGGAGAGTGAAGCACCAGCAGGTGTGGAGGTTTCCAGACTTCTGAACCTATGAACGCCAAAGAAAAAGTAAAAGGTCAGTATGGAACTCGGTTGGAACGGGGGGGGGGGGGGGTATGAAAGAGTGTGGTACAGCCCCTCCCATTGGGCGAGAAGTGGCAGAGGCGCAAGGGCTGTACCACGTGGCTGCCTCAGGAGCTCCTGGTGGCAGATTGTAGGGGGACCAAGCAACCATTCAAAGGGTAATTGTTCTTGCTTTAACCTGCTTGGATCTGGATCACAATCTTGGCTGGTGGTCCTGGAGTATGTGACCAGTGAGCCAGAGCTTATGGGAGCTGCAGAGATGGCACCCTCCTAATAGCTCTGGCAGCTGCAAAAACCCCAGAGATTCAGGACAAAGCTCTCTCCATTCTTGAAGCGAAATTCTACCATAGCAAAAGAGCTTAGGGGTCAAGTAATTGGTTGGAAATATGAGGAAGCAAAACAGACCATAGAATCCTTTTATGGGGACAAAAAGGATCAAGACATAGAGCAGGAGGAAGACAGTGAAGTCAGAAATCCTGCATCAAAAGCCTCCAAGGAAAATGTGAATTGGTTACAGGGCATGGAGGAGCTCAAGAAGGATTTTGAAAATCAAGTAAGAGAAGTGGAGGAAAAATTGGAAAGAGAAATGAGAATGATGCAAGAAAATAATGAAAAGTGAGTCAACAGCCCACTAGAGGAGACCCAAAAAAACACTGAAGAAAATAACACCTTTAAAAAATAGCCTAACTCAAATGGCAAAAGAGACCCAAAAAGCCAATGAAGAGAAGAATGCCTTAAAAAGCCTAATTTGCCAGATGGAAAAGGAATTTCAAAAATTCCCTAAAGCGAATAGTTCCTTAAAAATTAGATTAGAGCAAGTGGAAATTAATGACTTTGTGAGAAACCAAGATACTATAAAAACAGATCCAAACAAATGAAAAAATAGAAGGAAATGTGAAATATCTCATTGGAAAAACCACTAGAAAATAGATCCAGGAGAGAGAATTTTAAAAATTATTGTACTACCTGAAAGCCATGATCAAAAAAAGAGCCTAGACACCATCTTTCAAGAAATTTTCAAGCAAAATTGCCCTGATATTCTAGAACCAGAGGGCAAAATAGAAATGGAAAGAATTCAACAATCACTTCTTGCAAAAGATCCCAAAAAGAAAACTCCTAGGAATATTATAGCCACATTCCAGAGTTCCCAGGTCAAGGAGAAAATACTGCAAGCAGTCAGGAAGAAACAATTTGAGTATTGTGGAAACACAATCAGGATAACACAGGACCTAGAAGCTTCTACACTAAGGGATCAAAGGGCTTAGAATATGATATTCCAGAGGTCAAAGGAGCTAGGACTAAAACCAAGAATCACCTACCAACAAAACTGAGTATAATGCTTCATGGGAAAATATGGTCATTCAATGAAATAGAGGATTTTCAAGCATTTTTGATGAAAAAAAACAAAGCTGAACAGAAAATTTGACTTTCAAATTCAAGAAGGAAGAGAAGCATGAGAAGGTAAAAAGAAAAAAGAAATCATAAGGAACTTATTAAAGTTGAAATATTTACATTCCTATATGAAAAAATGATCATTGTAGCTCATAAGACTTTTTCTCAGTATGAGGATAGTTGAAGGGAATATACAGATGATAGATAGATAGATGGGAGAGAGAGAGAGAGAGAGAGAGAGAGAGAGAGAGAGAGAGAGAGAG